>NW_028263380.1:16394684-16734184 GCF_051168715.1 Poecilia mexicana | reverse complement strand
CACATTTCCTGTGTGATATTGATAAAAAAAACGTAGTTTTGCTTTTTTGAAAAGGTCAGGCTCTAAACTCATATTTATCTGGACAAAAGGTGAAAACGACTTTCTGGGTTGTGAAGGTTGCAAGATTCTGGTCTAAATTCTGAATGCATGGGTGTATTTTTTGTTGTTTATTGTTTGAAAACGTTTAGTTGTTTATTTACAGATCAATCTGATGAAATGTAAGTGAAGAAACGCCGTCTTAACACAAGTTTCACCATTTGTATTAATTAGCTTTTAAACCAACTATGTGATCCTCAAATATAAAATTTCTTTTTTAAAAAGGGTTGGACAGATTAAGAAAATATGAATGCAAACTTTTACTTTTAAAACAAAAGTTTTTTTTTAGTCAATCCTCTTCCTGTAAATGGCGGCCTCTGATTGGCTGAGCCTTGTCAAACTGCTGTCATGTTGCGTTCTGATGCTTCCTGTACCTGTGATTGGCTGAGCGTCTGCATCTGGGTGATGAGGCCTTTGAGCGACTGGACCGTCGCCAGCAGGGCGTCTCTCTCCTTCGCCCAGCCGTCCGTGCTGAACTGGCCGCCCGGCTCGCCTTCGGGCAGCGGCAGCTCGGACAGGGACAGAACCTGCATCCCTTCCTGGTGAACCTCACGCAGCAACGTCTGCATGCCACAAAACCCCATACAGAAGAAAACTTACTTTGCATGAAACTCTACGGAGGAGTATTAGGGCCAAACTAACAGATTAAAGTGATAAAGATGCAGAAGAAGAAAATTACAAGAAAGAAAGTTGTTTTGTGAAGTGAGCAACTCGTCAAATCTGTGATTTGTTTCTTCATAATTGAGTCATGTCTGATCGTTTGCACCATCGTTTAAAAATCCTGCTGCGGATAATAATTTGATGCTGATGTGTTAAAAGATGAAGTATTTCCTTATTTGTAATTCATGGAGAAAATTTCAGAAAATTACTAATTCATCCTCCTAATATTTATTTATCTTATAAAAGTAAAAATAATAAGACAATCATTTGACATGCAACTTTTCTGGTATCACAATTTGTCTTGTTTTTTGTGCTTTTACTTTTACTTTGTGACCTGATTCTCGCATTATTCAACTTTTATTCCTGTTTTTTTTCTTAGACTCACCCTAATAATTCATCGTACAGCACAATCAAAGCAATTTATCTACCAGCCACCCACATCTGAAGGAAGATTTTACCTTGATCCGGTCGGGCAGAGGATCGTCCGTTTCTCTCCTGGCGCCTTCTGGAGTCGACCTGAACTCCTGCTGTAAACTCGGGACGTCAAATCCGGTCCTCTGGCTGTAGTCCGAGCTGCTGTCTGCGAGACAGAAAAACAAGCATCCTCAAGATTTAATAACATCTCCACTGATCAGTAAATCTGGGAATCTGAAATGAGCTAAATTAAAGGATAAGGAAGAGCAGCAGCAGGAAACTAATGGTGGTTTATGTGAGATTCTCACCACTGGTGTAGCCGTCTTTAAACTGGGAAGCAGGACGGTCTGGTCTTAATGGAGGCGCCTGCAAAGAACAAGAGCAGGTTAAACACAACTGCATTAGCAGAAATATCTCCTAAAGCCATTTTTATTCATTCTTATTTAAAAAAAATTTTTTTTAATTAAAATTTAATTTTACATTTTTCCAAGATTGTATATTTTTTATTATTTATAAAAAAAAGATTACATTTTCTCTTAAAAAATTTCCAATTTTAATTTTTTTAAATTTTTTGTATGTTTTCTAAAAAAAAAAAAATTACAAATGACAGAAAATATTTTAAAATATTCCAAAATACTTTAGGGGCTTTTATCCTTTCTGTGATTAGTCCGAGCTGCCAGAGGTTTTGTTTAGTTAGGAAGATATATTCAAATCAAATTTAAAGCGAATTAAACATACAGTTTTACCAGAAAAACATCTTAAAATTATGAGAAAAGCTTCTAGCATTTTGGAGATCTGATGAGAATCTGTGTGGTTCTTTGTTTGCTTAATATGCTAAATATCTGGCTTGAACCATAAACACTTTACAAATTAAGGTTTTTAATCAAATGTTAGTCTGCACTCTTAAACTGTGCTGTTTGCAGAAATATACAGGACTTTATACAAAAATCAAGCACTTTAAAAACCTTGAAAACACCCAAATTGAAAATCAAGCCTTTTTAAGGACTTCTGTCACTCTTACAGATTAAAAAGTGATAAAATACGAAGCTCAGAGGTTGTGAACAGAGTGAACTGCTTCCGGTTTCTCAGACTCACCTCAGTGGAGCAGAGTTTGTCGATGACGGCCTTCAGACTTTTGCACTCGTCCTCCAGAGCTTGCGTGTCTCTGCGCAGGTTCTCGCTCTCTGAGATGTGGCGCGCCTCCATGTCCAGGATCTCCGCCGCGTGCAGCTCCTGCATCTGGGCGATCTTATCCTGAAACTCCCCGATCACCTCCTCGATCTGCTCCTTGGCGGCGGACTGGCTCAGGTCGCTCATCTGGAGGGGTTCGGTTTGCGTGAAGGAGTCCGTCGTGGCGTCGCGGTGCTGATCCGAGCTCGGCGTCTTGTCCGGGGCGGAGTTTTTCCGGGAAAGCGACGGCTTCTCCTTGGCGCTGCCCCCCTTTGCGGCCGGCTGCCTGGCGCCTTTCCGTTTGGGCTGAGCGGTGGATGTTGAGGAGGCAGAGAACGGCGGCTGAGGAGACGGAGGAACAGATTCTGATGCCCTCATTAGCGCCTCCTGCAGCTCCGCTTTAAGCTTTGAAATCTCCTCCAGGAGTTCCTCGTTGTGCTCCCTGGAGCATCTGAGCTCCTCGTTGGTGGCGTCCATATTGCTTCTCATCTCCTGCAGCTCCTCTCTGACCTTCGACAGAGATTCTTCACGACCTTGAATCTCCTCCTTCTCATTATGATATTTAATCGTCTCTTCTTTGGTGGCGTCTGCGCTCCTCCTCGCCTCCTGCAGCTCCTCAGAAACAGAGGCTTCACAAACTCGGACCTCTTGATGAAGTTGCTCGTTACTCTGCTCTCCTTCGGAGGCGAATGCAGTCGTCATCTTCTGCTGCTCCTCTTTGAGCTCAGAGATACGGATCTCACGGATCCGGGCTTCTTCTTGAAGTTCCTCGTTTTGCTGCTGATATTTAGTCAGTTCTTGTTTGGAGGCGTCTGCATTCCTCCTCATTTCCTGCAGCTCCTGTTTGAGCTCAGAAAGCAAAACCTCACGACCTTGGATCTCGTCTTGAAGCTTCTCATGTTGCTGCTGATATTTAGTCAGCTCTTCCTCTGTGGTGTCCATTTTGCTTCTCATTTCCTGCAGCTCCTCATTGAGTTTAGAAAAGGAGACTTTGTGAGTTTGAATCTCCTCTTGAAGCTTCTCGTTATGCTGCTGATATTTAGTCAGTTCTTCTTTGGTGGCGTCTGGTAACTCTCCAGAAACAGAGACTTCATGAGGTTCCTCGTTACTTTGCTCTCCTTTGGATTCAGTCCTTCTCATTTCCTGCAGCTCTTGTTTGAGCTCAGACAGAGAAGCTTCACGAACTCTGACTTCTTCAAGAAGTTCCTCGTTACGTTGCTGATATTTAGCTAGTTCTTGAGTGGAGGCGTCTGCACTCTTCCTCATCTGCTGCAGCTCCTCTTTGAGCTCAGAAAGCAAAACCTCACGACCTTGAATCTCCTCTTGAAGCTTTTCATTTTGCTGCTGATATTTAGCCAGCTCTTCTTTGGTGGTATCTGCACCCCTCATGTCACGGACTCCGACTTCTTGATGGTCTTCCTTGTCATGTTGCTCTTCTTCGGCGGCGACCGCAGTCCTCCTCATCTCCTGCAGCTCTGCTTTAAGTCTTGAAATTTCTTCCAGGAGTTCCTCGTTTTGCCGCCTGTAGCCTCTGAGCTCGTCATTGGAGGCGTCGACGCTGCTGCTCATCTCCTGCAGCTCCTGGGAGAGCGAGGCTTCTTGAACTCGGCGAAGTTCCTCGTTACGCTGCTGATGTTTATTCGGCTCTTCTTTGGTGGAAACAGAAACCTCACAAACTTTCTCTTCTTTCCTCGCCTCCTGCAGCTCCTGTTTGAGCTCAGAAAGCAAAACCTCACGACCTTGGATCTCGTCTTGAAGCTTCTCATGTTGCTGCTGATATTTCGTCAGCTCTTCTTTGGTGGCGCTCATTCTGCTTCTCGCCTCCTGCAGCTCCTCGTTGAGCTTAGAAAGGGAGACTTTGTGAGTTTGAATGTCCTCCTGAAGTTTCGCTTGATGCTCCAGAGAGACGCTCAGTTCTTCTTTGGTGGAAGCTGCTTCTCTTTTGGCCTCCTGGAGTTCATGGAGGAGATCCGTCATGTCCGCTCCGTCCTCTGAGGCTTTTACCTGAAGACACCAAATATTCTAAATTAAGTCACAGATCATGAATTCAGAGCAAGAATTAAACAAAAGCGAGAGAAACTCACCTGGAAAAGTTCTCCTTTAAGGTGAGCGATGGTCATTTCCCGCTCCTGGAGTTTAAAATCAAACAGGAGAAATGTGTGAACTTCAAGTTCCAGCTAAGGCTGAAACAGATTAATCGAATACTGAAATAATCATCAAATAATTGATTAATCAGACTCAAAAAAGGGCATTTGTTTAAAAAACAACATATATTCAGAGTATAAACTGTACAAAAAGTATATAAATAAGTTTTAGCTAAAATTCCTAAAGTTTTAGCTTCAACCGGTTCAGACTTACTAGATTTAAAAAATGGAATTTAGTTATTCCTTTATTTATTTCTAATATTACATAAAATATTAGAATCTTTAGAACATGATTAATTGATTGTCAGAATAATCAGTGGAACGACTAAAATATTTGTTAGTTGCCATTGTAATTCCAACTGATAAGTTCATCCAGGATATTTAGTTCTTTTTTTTTCAGATTTATTAGTAGTTTAGTTTTAGTCTTTAAGTGACCATTTGTGATCTTTGAATAATTTAATCAGTTCTTGTAAATTGTTGCCATTTTTGTTTTCAAAATGCTGGTTAAAAGTTCTCTGTAGCCCAACATGGAGTCATTTTTCTGTCAGTGACTCAAAAACAAAAATATTTGTGGTTAGAATTTTGTACTTACCTTGTGATTTGGCAAATAAATAAAAATGAGACGTAATTATACCAGAAGTTTTGGTGTAAAGTACCTTTTTAAAAAAGAAGAAGAAATTCTAGTTTTTATTATTTTACAAAAATGAATTAGCAATTCCCAATCCTGGAAACTGAAATCAACTCCGTTTTTTTATTTCCTCTCGTAATCAATAGTTCTGATAAGCAATTAGGTGTTCTCATCAAAATTTTAAATATGAAATTATTTTAACAATAATAAAATGATGTACAAACAGTGGCATACATGTATTTGTTGGGGAGTATGTCCTTTTTTCAGGACTTGTTTTTATAGTGACTCAAATTAATAAAGAGCAGATATTTGTTTGACCTATACATTGAAAGTTGTTTGTTTATCTGAGTTATTTGTATTAAGTGTGAATGTGTGAGCTTTGAAGCTGCTTTTAAGTCAATTTGTTATCTTGAAACAAAGCCAATCTTCCACCTTATCTGCTGTAAAGCTGATCGATCAATCCATCTCCAGATAACCAGAACACAGGAAACTGATCTCATTACTGAACTTTAAACATGTAAAAAGCCTCAACTAACTGTTTATATTCTAAAAACTGTCATAATTTCGTCTGCTGCTCCTGCTCACCTGCAGCAGCTCCTGCAGTTTGTCCAGACTCTCCCTGCAGCTGCTCAGCTGCTCTTTGGCCGCCGCCGCCTCAGTCTGAGCCTCAGCCAGTCTCTCTTCAAGCTCAGACGTCTTCGTCTCTTCGCCTGCAGCCGCTGACGTCTGCAGAGAAAACATCAAACTTTACGCCTTCTGTTCAGACGAATGTAAACTGGGAGGAATCCAGTTGGACTTCTTACCGTGTCCAGTTGGTCCTGGAGTCTCTCTACAGTCGCAGTTTTCTCCTGGAAATAAAAGTTCAGGTTTGTGACTGTAATAAACGACCAACAGTGGGAGGATAGTTGGCCTGAAGTAGACGACCAAGAAATTATTTGAGTAAAAAAGTAAAAGGTCGACTCAAGTACTGAGCAGCTAATCAAATAATTAATCACTTAATATTTAAAAATTACAACATCAGACGGATAAAATATAACGTAAGGTAGAAATTTTGGTAATTTAAAGACAAAAAAATGACAATAATTCTTTTAAGTAAAATAATAAAATTAGGGAAAATATTTTTTCTTTCAATAAAAAAAGAAAAACTAATGAAATCATAAGGAAAACCTCAGGTGAGTGTCTGCGTCAAGGCCAGCAAAGTTGGCTGGACGATAAATTGTGATAAACGATAATATTGCTGTTTTTAGAGCATTTTCAAGTAAAATAATGGTAATAATGGCATAATAATGCAAGAAAACATTCTCAGAGATCAATAAACTAACACTGGAACTGAAAGACAAAACGACAAATAAAATAAATTATAAAGTTTCTGTAAACAAAACTGTCTTTCAAAGCAGACTGAAGACTTTTGTCATCCAGAGAAAAACAATAAATCATATAAATGTAAATGACTGAGTTTGTTTTAATTAAGTGATGCATTGCGACAGGCCTGGATGGTGTCGGCTGCAGGACATACGTGGAGCTCCTGTCTGAGTCTGCTGCAGTCGTCCTGCAGGCTCTGCAGCTGCTCCTCGGTGGCGGACGCCTCGTCTCGGACCTCCTGCAGCTCCTGAAGGAGCGACGACACACCCGGCTGCTCGGGGGAGGAGGCCTGAGGAGGAGGCCACTTTTATCAGAGATAAACAAATCGTTACAGGCCGACATGTTTAAATCCATAGATTTGGAGCTCAGAGGAAACATCAGGCTGACGTAATTTAGGCAGAATACCGAAGAGTGAAACAGTATTTGGTAAAAAGTCTCCTCAAGTACAGAGTAACTAATCAAATCAGAAGGACCAAAATATAAAGTTAAGAGGTTTTTTTAAAGGACGAAAATGACAATAATTCAAACAAGTATCAAAAATCAGGCAAAATAAAATGTTTCTAAATCAGTTTCTTTCAATAAAAAGCTTATAAAACGACTACATTGTTGTTTTGAGACCATTTTCATCAACATAACGGTAACAATGGCGTGATAATAGAAGACGACATTCTGAAGATCAATAAACTTTAAATTCTAACGAACATTTAACACAGGAACTGGAAGACATTTTAAATATTCAAAATAATTAAATGAAACAAGAGAAACAAGAAATAAAATGTAGCCATTAGCCTTCACAATGCCCAACTCTGAGTAACTTAAATCTAATTTCCTCTGCAGTTATTTATAGATTATTTTTAGATCAACATATCTGCATGTGAACGCTTGTTATTTATCGACTGGTTTAGTCAAAATACTTTATAATAAAAATAAAAATACTCCTAAAGTACGTCTTTTTAAAAAAGCTACTCAAGTAAATGTCAGTTGAGTTGGTTCCTGCTGAACTCTCGGGTTCCTCACCTCGTTAGACGGCGGCGCTGCTCTCTGTTGCGGTCCGGCCTTCATCTGACTGAGCAGCTCCATCAGAACCGCCAGCCTCCTCTCGTACTCCTGCACCTCCTCTTCGGAGCTGGAGAGCAGCTGCTTCTGCAGCTCCTGGTCCTCCTGCATCCCGCTCAGTCCGACCTCCAGGTCCCGAAGCTTCTGCGTCAGCTGAGCCACCTTCCCTCTTGGCGCCTGCCTGGCCGGACCCAGGCTGCTGAAATCCATCTGCGGGATGCCGAAGTCGCCGAACTCGTGGGCTGCGGCTGCGGGGCGGCTGTGTGCTTCTCGTTTGGATGCTTCAGTCCTCTGCTGCTGCTGGAAGGCCTCCAGAGTGGCCTGGCTAACCAGAGCTTCGGCCACTTTCTCCCTCAGACTTCCCTCCAGAGCGGAAACCTTCTGCTGGAGATCGTCTGCATGGCTTTGAGTTTCCTCCATCAGAACCCGGCAGCGTTCCACCTCGGAGTCCTTCTCCTCAACCAGGGCCTCCAGCTCCCGGATTCGCAGCTCCAGCTCCTCCACTCTGGACGCGGCGCTCTGCTCCAGCGCCTGAACTTCAGCCTGCAGAACCACCAGACCTGCGGTTTTTTCTCTCAGAGCTTCTTCGAGTTCGCTTTCTGCGCCGCCCAGATTCTCCGCCTCAGCTGAGGCTTCTGCACTCTGCTTCAGGCGCAGGTACATCTCCAGCAGCTTGCTGTGCTCTGCTCTCAGAGAGTCCAGCTCTTTGGTGGCCAGGTCCATCCTTTGCTTCATTTCATCAAACTCCTCTTTGGTTGCAACACGTCCTCCGCTCTCCAGCTCCTCCTCCACCTCCGGCTGTTTTGGCTCGATGTTGGCCAGTTCCTGTTGGAGTTTCTCTATGACCGCGTTCAGCTGGTCCACCTCTTCTTCTCTGTCCGTCTTCAGACGGTCCTGCTCACTCCGCAGATACTCCACCTGGAACTCCAGCTCTTTAATCAGCTCATCCTTTGCATCCATTTCCTGGAAGAAGAAGAAGAAACACAGATTAAAATCACAACAGAGTGTTGAGACTTGATGAGACCATGAACGCCCCACAGCGTGATTAAACCTCTGAGTCAAATGTTGGTCCTCGCTGTTTTTATTTAAAACCTTTAGAGATGCAACATTTTGATTTCATACTTGTGGTTGTTGATCTGCACATGCTGAGTTTATGTTGTATCTTTTAAGAACAATGTTACAATTATTAACCAACAAGACAAAATCAGGAACAAAAACAATAGACTTCCTTAAGGAGAATCAGATTTTTTCTTCTTAAAGATATAAAGCTAGATGTGAAATATGTTTCAGGTTAATCATTGATACTGGGATCATTGGCAACGTCTGTCCACATGTGTGAAACAGGTTTCAGCACTGCGAGAACTCAAACTCTTACCAAGTATTTATGGTCTAATTTCGTGTGTAAATATCTTAGTACATTTGAAATAGGACAAAACTAGCTTATAGTAGCTTGTTTTAAGTCAATTTCTTAATATGAAATAAGTTCGAGTTCTACTGGCAGATTATTTCACTTGGACATAATCTGCCAATGGAACTAGTACTTTTTCTTCTAAATTTAGAAATTATTTACTTGGAACAAGCTACTATATCTTGCTGAAAATTTTATTTGTATTACTCCAAGTATACAAAGATATTTGCAGTAGAAACTAGACCAAAATATTGGTAAAGATTTTGTGTCTTTACCTCCATTGTTTGATACTAAAATAGCAATAATTACAAAAATATAAGATGAAAACACCTTTGTCTGTAGAAATGTCAGGGTTTCCCACAGTGCATAATAAGCCTGGCGGGCCACCAGGCTTTACTTGTGCCCCCACCAGGCTTAGCATTGTTCAATTATTTTAGTTTTTATTAATTATAAGACTTTACAGTTGGTGTTTCGGTATTAATCTTCCAGTCTTCCAATAACACATGACATTTTAAAATTTCCTGTCAACTTTAAACATTTTTTAACTCAAAAACACGGCGGCCGGCAGGATAAATGACTGCTGTAGCGCCCAAGCGCCAGGCTTAGCAAGTTTTCTGGGGAAGTCCTGCATGCTTTATCCAAAACTTCTTCACCCTGTTCAGATTTTCTAAAAAATTATATATTACTGCATCCTAGGCAATAAAATGTTTATTTTCTTATTATTTATTTGCATATTTTATGCAATTTTTAAAATTGTATAAAAAAGGTTTAAGTGGCTGAATGAAAATTTGATGAATATGCCGTTTATCTTAGGCAATTAATCGTCAGATTACTAAAACAATCATTAGTTGCAGCCCTAAAGACTTGTTGGAATCAGTTCGCACATTAAGGACTCAGAGGTTTAATAAAACCACCTCACATGAGCAAACCACCTCAAAACACAAGACATTGCTACGGATCTACTCACCGAGACAAACAAGAAAACAAAACCCAAGAAAGTGAAACGAAGGGAGGCGTGGGGAGCAAAATAAAAACACACACAGATGCATTTCTACAGAGCAATGCGCATATGAAATAAGACTGGCTCTATTTTTCATGCGCATGTTTCGTTACCTTGTTGTCAAAGGCGGTTTCCATGTGTTGATGCTTAGAGATCTGTTCATTAAGAAGAGCTATTTCTCTGTCCCTCTCCTCCATCACCTTCAAGAGTCAGAGATTATAATGCAACGGCTATTAATGAACACATCATAGTTATTATCCACTCAAAGTCTTTCTGTGGGAACACTGGGAACCAGTCGTCTGAGAGTGGAAATGTCACGCGATAAGCTTTGCAAAGCAAAATAACAGGGACAAAAAAGCTTAAAGATATGAAAAACAGAGTCAGAAAAGAAGGAAAAAGCTTCTTTTCATTTGTTGTACAAAGTAAAAACAGTTTTAAATAAACAATAAAATAAAAAAAATAATTTCAAGGCAAGTTTGACCAAGATGTTAAATTGGAAAAGTTTACAGTAAACCAATTTCTGCCATTTCAATGTCGTACAGAGTTATAAAAGTTTATATTTATGTCAATCAGTCCCTCCAGAAAGTTAAGATCAAAACTTTGACTCTAAATTTGTTCACAAATTTTGCTCAGACTTGCAATTTTCACAAATAATCGCAACATTTCCACAAGTTTTACCTTCTAATTTAACTTCCTGTTCAGAATGTCTCTAAACAGAAGTAATTACTTTTTTCCCCAGATAGAACAGTTTTGAAATGTTCTGTAGTTTACAGCTCCTGTTAACTAAAAAAACTAATATCAAACTCTTCTTTTGCACTTTGACAATTTCACATTACCTGGTTCTACTTATATTAAGGTTACTTGAAAATTTCATTTGCACTTCAAACATTAACGATACAAAAAAAAGAGGATTTTAACAAAGGTTAAGAGAGCAATTTCAACTTTTCTGTAAAAAAAAAGCTGAAAAAAGAGCAACCTTTTTGAAAAAAGTGGCACAAAATCTGTAATTCTAATCTGCAACAGTCAAAAGATTCCAACTTCCTGGAGAGACTGAGAGGTAAAATATTAGAGCATTAAAAATATCCAAAGTACATAATAAAATGTTTCATCAGCATTTGTAGAGTTATATGGTTCATCTTCCTAAATCACAACAAGTCTACAGGACTTCATCTACACCAATATATATTGATTTAAACCAATAGACTGGTTCAGATCAATGCACATTCATGTCAAAGTCCAGATTGAAAAAGCGGATATTCAGCCTCCAGCTTCACAACCTCATAAAATCGCAATAAAACTCGTTGAATTTTGTGGTTATATGATGATGCACCATGACAGAGTTGAAGGGTCTGAACACTTCTGCAGTGTGAATGTTTGTTACGTTTCTCACTGTGCTCACCTGGAGCAGGCTGTCCCTGACCTCCAGGAACTGCTGCTGGCTGCTCAGCTCCTTCCTCTGGATCTCCAGCTGCATGTGGAGCTGCTGCACCTCCTCGCTCTTGTTCTCCAGCTCCTCCCTGAACTGCTCCAGCTGCTCCTCCAGGTTGCAGATCTGAGGCGGCAGATCAAACAGGAAGTGAGCGCCAGAAGGAACATCAAAAGACGAACGCGGAGCTCATTATCGGGCCGGACCCTGAACTTGACCATGAAAACATATGAAGTGTAGCTGAATAAGGAAATAAAAGACTCAGAACTACAATGTGAAGCAGCTGTGGCTGTTGACCTTTGGGCAAAAGGTCAAGTTAGATTTCTAGGGTCTAATTCTCAGAGTTCTCAGTTGTTTATGAAGCCATTTTTAAAAACATAAGTAGAAAAGTTCACAATGAATTTAGGGTGACATCATCGATGTTTGGGCTTTGAAGATGAAGAGAAGGAGAGAAAGACGGATGGATGGACGGAAGGATGATAGGAGAGAGAGAAAGACGGATGGATGGACGGAAGGATGATAGGAGAGAGAGAAAGACGGATGGATGGACGGAAGGATGATAGGAGAGAGAGAAAGACGGATGGATGGACGGAAGGATGATAGGAGAGAGAGAAAGACGGATGGATGGACGGAAGGATGATAGGAGAGAGAGAAAGACGGATGGATGGACGGAAGGATGATAGGAGAGAGAGAAAGACGGATGGATGGACGGAAGGATGATAGGAGAGAGAGAAAGACGGATGGATGGACGGAAGGATGATAGGAGAGAGAGAAAGACGGATGGATGGACGGAAGGATGATAGGAGAGAGAGAAAGACGGATGGATGGACGGAAGGATGATAGGAGAGAGAGAAAGACGGATGGATGGACGGAAGGATGATAGGAGAGAGAGAAAGACGGATGGATGGACGGAAGGATGATAGGAGAGAGAGAAAGACGGATGGATGGACGGAAGGATGGACGGACGGACGGACGGACGGACGGACGGACGGACGGACGGACGGACGGACGGATGGATGGGCATCCAGATGATGAAAATATGTCAGAGTGGTTAGCATATGTTCGTTTCTCTCCTGGATTTAAACTTCTGTCCGTTTCCTCCCTCACCTCTTTCTCTTTCCTCTCCAGAGCTTCTCTCTCCGTCTGAAGCTGAGCCTCCAGGCTGGAGTGTTTCGTCTCAGTGATGGATGCATGCTGCTTCTTTGAGTCAACCTGTGAAAGAAACGACGCGGCTCAGCAGCTGTTTTCAGGTAGACTCGGCTACGTTGGGGACTGAAGATGCAACACGGGGTTCTTGTACAGCCAATCTCATCTACCTGGGCAAAGGTCTCAGCTTTCTCTCTCATAAGACAGGTTTGACTGACAGTTAATAGTCAACCCCACTGCTGCCAACTCAGCGACTTTTTTTTTTACTATATTTATCGTTGTTTCCAACAAAAAATTGGTTTCGGTCAAAATCGGAAAACTGCAATCAGTGCAACCCTACTCGCAACATGTTGCATTTTCAGCTCAAACAAACCAAACTCTTTGAAAAACATGTTCCCCTCCTCACCTGTGGAGGCGCTGCACTAAGAACTACTGAAGGAAACGACACAAAAACGTCAGAAGACGACAGGAGCGCAACTTTTCTTTTCACAAAATGTAAACAAAAATGAAGTAGTGTCAGAATTTATTGGTTGTAGGATTTCTCTTTTGTCTGAAAAACCACGAGTCACTTCTCCTGCACATGTTTGTTTTGTATTTACCCAGAATCCCCTGAGCCGTAGTCCACGTCCTGCTTTTTGAGCCAGGGCTTCCCCCAGGGCTTTATAAGCCTGGCGGGCCACCAGGCTTGACTTGTGCCCCCACCAGGGTAAGAATAGTTTGTTTATTTGTTATAGGGTTTTTTTTTATACACCAGTTTCTGTAACCACTGGGGTCTTTACTGGTCTACAAACTAAGAACATCAGCAAATAAAGTGACACCTTAACTAGGATGAAACGACTGAAACAACAGTTTTTTTGTTTGCCCTTTTTAAGACTTCACAGTTGGTGTTCAGGTATTGCTAATAATATCTTCCAATAAGACATAATTACCTCATCATATTTTCAAATTTCGTGTCAATTTTAAAAAATTAGTGCTCCCACCACCAGGCCTAGCAAGTTTTCTATGGGAAACCCTGTGAGCGGTTTCCGGTCCACTTGGCATCCACAAACCAAACCGAGAGCAAGGCTTTTAGACGAAGCAGAGATTTTGTAGAGTTCAATTTCATACTCAAACGACCCAGAATTTCTAGACAAACGAACTGGAGTTTGATCAAAGCAGACTAAGCAGGGCTGGTGTGAATGCAGACTTAAGGTATGCACAGAAAAGCGTAAAAGAAAAACCTCCTGCAGCAACCGAACAACAGCAGGCTGGTTTCTGCACAATCCAACTAATTAATCATCTGTGCTGCTTTTGGGTTCACTCCTCCTCCCACAACCGTCAACAGACACTGGGGGGCAATCTTAACAACTGCTAGCCTCCAACTCGGCGACAGCAGCTGAAGTAGACCCACCCACACATTGTTCTCCTCTCACACACACACCATTAGCATTCAGACTCAACCTTCATCTCCCTCGTCCCCTCCTCCTAACCTTCTCCAGGGACTCCGCGCTGGCCAGCAGGGCCTGCTCCAGCTCGCGGATGCGGCTCTCCAGCTTTTCAATCTCTTCGTCGCGCTCTCCCAACTCACGACGCAGCTGCTCAGAGCCGAGCAGCAGCTCACTGCAGCAATCTGCTTTCTCCTTCAGCTGGGCGCTTAGCTGCTCCACCTGGTGAGGAGGAGAATGAGGGAGAGAGAGAGAGACGGAGTGAGGCGGCGACACAGAGGAGGAGGACCGTTTGATCAGATCCAAGTCGCTACGGCGTAGCCGATACATGTGCAGTTAGCGGGAAGGTCAGCTGATCCACCTGAGAAAGGAGGCGGTGGGGGTTGGTGTGAGAAAACGTGCAGGGATGGAGGCAGGGAGAGAGACGCGAAACCACAGAGAAGTTAAGAGAGCGACGGCGGGGAAACAATCCACCTGTGAAAGTAAAGACCGTCAACATAGAGGAGGAGAGGAGACGCAGAGTGGCTGATTTAAATCTAATGCAAGAGAAAAGTGTGTTTTATTAAAGCTGACTTACTTTTAGTGCTGTCGATTGCTTAAAATATTTAATAATAGATTTTATTTATAATGCCCTTTATATCTTTAGATCTCAAAGGGCAGGAAACAAAAGCAAAACAAGTAATTGTGATTAGGGCTGTTGTAAACGAATATTTTAGTAATCGAGTAATCTATCGATTATTCTTACGATTAATCGAGTAATCGGATAAAAAAAATTATAAAATGAAATATTGGTAAATCTGGCATAATACCGGTGTTACTATCGGATATCAATATCAGTCCAATTTTTCATATTTGAGCATCCCTAACAGTTGCTTTTTTGTAGTTTAGAAAACTAACCTGTAACAATAATAGCTCACTTTCTAAGTTAACCAGAAGAAAAGTTATAGAAAAATCTGAAATTATATTGAATTTAATAACAAAGAGGCAGGCTCACAAATATGCTTATAAAAAATGTCTACAATCCAGCTTTTAGTTTATATATTCATCTTCAGTGAGTTTAATAGATTAATTAAACTCACCTTAACCACCTAACCTGTCACGCTTTGGGTTTGAAAATACGGGAAATGCCGCCTGGAGTGGGAGGAGAGGGCGAATGAACGAACGTAAGATGGGGTGGAGGGGAGGAAATAGACCAGCGGACTGACGAACCGTTAGACCGGGGGACGAACACGGGGGGAAGCAATACGGGATATTTACGACACCTTCACTGGTCACACTCAGAAACTCATCTACCAGCCATGTACGATGCGCTCCGCCACCCGTTTCTTCAGACCGGGATATGAAATGTATTGTGCGGTTCGTCGGTAAAGCTACATTTACACGGTAAGCATCAGCTACTCAGCCGCCCGCCCTGTTCAGGCTATCCGCTCACCTCAACGCTCTTCCCGCCGTTCGCTTTCAACCAGCAGCCCCGGAGGAGAAATGCTGCCGTACTCCAGGCATTCCCCCAGTCATTTTAAGGATGCTTATTGGTTCCCCAAAAACGATAAAAAGTCGGGCATTATCATCAATCAATAAAATCCCCACGGGCCAATCTTGAAGATTGGACTTTATGCCGCTGAGACTTAGCTTTTGTCAACAACTCAGAGGCGGAAGTGAGAGCTCCGCGCAACGCAAATGAAGTCCCGGCCGGAACACGGTGCGCTAACTAATAAAACATAAATTAACGAAGCTTCGAGGCAGGTAAATTTTCCTCGAGGAATTTTAGTAATCGAGGTACTCGAATCATTCGAGGAATCGTTTCAGCCCTAATTGTGATGTATAAAAATAAATAAATAAGAGATTAAAACCAATACCTAAGAAAATGAACCGAAGAGATTAATCACACTCTGCCGCTGTGATAACTCACCATGAATCACTGTGATTAACCTCGTAAGCGTGAAATGTAAAAATGCACGTTTTCAAAAAAATGTTTTATTGTCTCAAACATCTCAGTTTTCCAGGTTTTCATATTCAAGAAGGTTTATAGAAAGTAATTTTATTTCAAATGCAATTTAGATTTGAAGAATAACTCATTGTAGGTAACATGTCCATCACAATGTTTTTGGGAGGTTTTTTTTTGTTTTGTTTTTTTCTGGGCACTAGTGGACAGTATTTGACAGGAAGGGTGCAGAGAGAAGAGGGAGGAAGACAAGCGGCAGAGGAACAAAGAGCCAGGCTCAAACTCGGTACATTGCATCGAGATCTACAGCCTCTGTATGCGGGCCGCCCGCTCTGACCGCCGTGTTTTTAAAGTGAAATTTCCCCTGAGCTCATCTTCTCACTCGCGTTTAGACTCTTCATTCCTGGTACAAGATCAAGAAACGCGCTGCTTGGAACTAAGAAACCCTTCGCAAGAGGAAAGCTTTTAGGTCAAAATAAGTAACGCGATTAATTTGATTTATGTAACATTAATGCATTAAACATTTTAGATTAATCACATGCTTCTCCTTCCTGGTGTAGAATTATGATGAGTGTCTCACATCAGTGACATAAAAGTCAGAGAAAATGCAACATGACTGTTCAGACAGCAGACGTTTTAAAAATAATCTGATACAGATCCAATTTAGTACCACAAGCGGCACAAACCACGGGCCATTCAGACTGCCAGAAAAAGTCACATATTCACAAAAGAATCAGATTAGAGTCACATTTGAGTACAGTCTCAAGGTAAAAGTTGTGACAGGATGGAGCTGGAATTGAACCCACAACTTTCTGATCACAAGTCAACTACAGATTTCATACTGTTGGCGAAACACTTGAAGCTGTAACTGCCGTTTGATTTGTGTCTCACATGAGGCTGAATAAAAAAAAGCACAACGCACTTTTCAGATTTTTTTCATAATAATTAAAAAGAAATGTTAAAATATAAGCAAAATTTAAATAACTTTAATCATGTTTATTTTATTAAACGTCTGTATTACATTGCTTCTTTAAGTTATATTTCTACACAGTTTAATGCAGTAGTGACCTTAAATGGCCTTTACAGTCATTGATTGCATCATCACACCCTGTATCTATTGATTATGTTTCTGATTCCTGTCTGGCCTCTCAACTCTTCTGCCCTCTGACATGTTGACCTGTGTTCAGACTAAATGGTGGACGTTATCCACTGGACTCATGAAAACACATTTTCCTCTACCAGAAAATGAAGATAGTTACTTCAGATAGTTATCCACAAGTTAAAAAAAGAGGCTACAACTGAAAATGCTTCAACTGGAAAATTGTTAATCAAATATGTTGATGGAAATATGTGTTTGTTTAATTTTTCCAGATAATTTGCTTATTTAACTTGAGAACAAGAGAAGTGAGAAGAAAGTTTCTTATTTTCTGTCCGAGTACTGAGATTTTCTCATTTGTTTTTTGTTTGTTGGAAGATAAACAAAATTTAGTCAAAGTTTTAGTGACAGCTTGCTCATTTATGCATAGAGACAATTGTCTAAAACTGTGAAGTCTACAGATGGCTCTTGAGTAATTTAACTTTTAGTCCAAAACTTTCACTAAGTCCATAGCAACCGCAACAAAAAAAATATTCAAACGCATGACGAGGTAATTTTTTTATCTTTTGAAAAGGAAAAATAATTAGCAGGACAAGAGGGTGAAGCAGAGGGATTTTTCTAGCAAAGCTAAGAAAAAGGGAAACCAGAGGAGGTTAGGAAGCGGGTCAGGATGACTAGAAATGCACTAAATGTTTGCAGAGGAGGTGAGATGCAGCTAAGAAGCAATACCTTCAGGATTACTCCATCCACCTGCTAAAGCCACAGGAGAAAGGAGGCATAATGGACCACAGGATGGAGAGTTCAAGGGCGTGAGGGAAGCAGAGGCAGAAAGAAACTTGATGATGAAAAATGCTACAGAAATCTGCAGAATACAGACAATTCAGAAAGAAATTTAACTGAGGCTAAAGCAGTGGCAAATGATAAAAACTTTAAAAAAAAACACACACAATCTAAAAGATGGTAACAAATCACTAAAACATATATTCACAATAAACAAAAATGAATTAGGTCGTATTTCTGGAAAAGCAGATTGCATGTTTTTAATCTTAAAGAATAGACTTTTAGTTTAATGTAATTCTTCAAATTTAGCTACTTAAAACATAAGTAGCTAAACGTGGAAATAAAACTGCAGATGGCAATAATTTAATCTTTTAAGGTGAGGAGATGATAGCTACATTTCTCAATCCCACTGGAGGGCTGGATGTCTCGATTAAAGGATGATGGTGAAGGAAAAACGATGATGAAGAGTAATTTTAATATGCGACATAAAAGCAAATCAGAAAATCTGACATTTTACTGCAGACTAATAAACGCATCTTGTTTTATTCCTTATTAAAGACTCATCTGCTTATCCTAATAAAACAAAGGTTCATAAATTTCCACCAGTAATTCAGAGCACTTATAAAAAACCTGCATCATAATAAAATAAATACTCCCTTCTGTTCATCACCAACCTGCTACCTTTGCTAGCTTCCTACTTTTTGCCAAATACATGTTAATATAGCAAATTATCAAAAGCCTTTTTGGATAAAAGCTAAATCTGCTAAAGCTACAAGAAAAAATAAGAAAACAGTAAAGCTGAGACTCAAAATAAATGGAGAAACTAAATCTTTTATCATTTCTATAAAAACAGCAATCATTTTAATCAGGTTTGATATCATCTTGTACTTGATTAAATTAAACAAACCACTACGTAACACACAAATGATCAAAAGAACAATCTCTCTGCCGGTGTCACTGCTGCCTCTATTTGGTGTCATTTTTAAGCCAACAAAGTAAATTCTTCCCATCCTGTTGCTCTGCAGCCATCGATCACACAGATCTGCAGAGAAACTTGAGTTTTTCTCCTGTTACCTCTTGGTTCCGTTGCTCAGAACCGAGCTGGAGCTTCTGCGGGTTTTTCAGCTGCTGCTCCAGTTTCTGGATCTCCTGCTGGAAAACGTCCCTCTCGTGTTCGCGGTCCACAGCTTGTTCCTGGACACCGAAAAAACAGACGAGCAGCAGATAAGGGAATAAGTAAACAGACTCAGGAAACGGCAGAGAAGAATAATTATGATGTCTCCGTTCTTCTCACACAATCACAAGACTCGACCTTAAGAAATGTAAATGCTCTGTTAAACTGCCTGGGACTGGAACAAAAGGCTTTCATAATTTTTTTTAAATTAAATGTTTTTGTCTTTACTACACAGCTAACTAAAAATGTAGCAGTAATTGTGTCAAATTAATATTTTAAATGAAAACAAAATGGTTAAACTTGCTGGAGGTTTCTTTATGTTAAAGGTGAGTTTATTTTTCTTCATTGTTGCTACATGCTAGCTCTGTAACAGCTAGCATGTGGCTAGCTGTGTAACGGCTAGCATGTGGCTAGCTGTGTAACGGCTAGCATGTTGCTAGCTCTGTAACGGCTAGCATGTTGCTAGCTCTGTAACGGCTAGCATGTTGCTAGCTCTGTAACGGCTAGCATGTTGCTAGCTATGGAACTGTTGTGAAATAATATTAACACAAAATTAACATTTTGTTGGTTGCTTACGTCGAGAAACTTCTTGTTTTTCTCCAGCTGTTTCTCCAGGGCCTGAATCTGCTGCCGGAGGTCGCCGGTCTCCGTCGTCTGGGAATGCTCCAGCTCGATGACTCTGTTCACCTGCTCCTCCAGCTCGTCCTCCAGCTGCTTCACCTGCTTCAGCAGGTCGGTGTTCTCCTTCTCCGCCTGCCGCTGAACCTCCACCTTCTCCTTCATCAGCTTCTCGGTTTCCTCCAGCAGGTCTGCGCGACATTGTGAACGTCCGGCATCAATACCAGCTGGTTAGCTTCTCAGAGAGACACCAAGGTTAAGATCTGAGATGGAACTGAAGAGTCTGAAGACGGTGACATTTAATCAGATTAAAAGCAGCTTTTGCTTTTTGACATCTACATCCGTTTCGAAACACTTCATCAAGGTCTGAATAAATGGCCAACATCAAACTCTTCCAACATCTCAGTCGAGTTCCCAACACAAAACCCAGTTACCAGTCATTAACCCTCATGATTCCCAGCATCTCTTCGCCCTTTGCTGCCACCAGTAAATATCCCACATTGGATCAAACCCCACAGGATTAGTGCCACAGTAACAGGAGGATAGAGTGCAAAATGACAGGTCAGACACACAGTTTACATGTTGCATTGTTTTTACATTTTTGTCACATTACAACCAGAAACTTTGATTTATGTTTTTAGGATTTTATGTAATTGATTAAGGCTGCAAAATATTTAAAAAAGGTGAAATTGTAACACACATTTTCCTCTTTATTAACTTTCTCCATCAAGTATAAAACATCGCACCTGAAATAAAGACGCTATGATTTTTACTTGATGTTTGATGCTGTAATGTGACAAAATGAGGAAAAGCTTACGAATAATTCTGCAAAGAAGTGTACAAATGCCTGCAGGTTGTTCTCATCATGCTAAAGCGGATGCCAACACCGACTCCGGGACATTAAACGGGACAAGAATCGGTCAAGACACAGAGCTGCAGCAGAGGTTAGTGACTGTTTTGAGTGAGTATGAGCCCATAGCAAGCAAGCTTCAAGCTGTGTTTATGAGTTGCTGGATCAAGGGTTAGAGAGATGCACGACTTATGAGGACAGACGGAGACATGACCGAGCCATGCTCAAAGTGGACACACCTGCTTCAGGTGCTGCAACCATTGCAGCTTCAACTAGGCCTACAGGAGGATGAGAAAGCACACGAGAATTTAACATGCTCTGGTTTCTTTTGCCACGAACAGGAAAACTGTCAGGAACAGAATGCAGGAAAGGCGGAGAAAGGAAGGTTTTCTTTTTCCCAAAAAACTGCAGGAAAAAAAGGGAAGAAAAGTATTGAAGAAGCCCTTGTTTATGATTTTAATAGCAGAATACTCACCATTTATGAGAAAATGTAAGAAAGAAACACCCTTTTTATTTAATGGGGGCAATAAAGTGTAAAATTAGCATAAACATACATCAAAATTAACATTACCTCCTGAGAAAAATAGAGTTAAAAGACTGAAAAACCTTAAGATATACTCACGAAGGTGTCCAATCTCATCACTAACATGAACGTAAAGCTATGCATTTATAGCTTTATAGAAATAAATATGGCATTTATAGCAAGATGAGAGTTCACCTACTAAACTCACTGAAGATCAATACATAAAATAAAAGCTGGAGTATAGACATTATTTTATAAGTGCATTTGTGAGCCTCTCTTTATTATTAAATTGAATATAATTTCAGATTTTTGTATAACTTTTCTTCAGGTGAACTTATAAAGTGAGCCATTATTGTTACAGGTTAATTTTCTAAACAACAGAAAACTTGTTTGTTGAAAACTTAGACTGATGTTGATATCCGATAGTAACACTGCTGTCATGTCAGATTTACCAGTATTTTATTTTATCAAATTTTCTTATCTGATTTCTTGATTACTCATAAGAAAAAAATATTTGTTTACAACAGCCATAATATGAACATTTCTTTATATTTCTGGGAGAACCATTGCTTATTCTGCTTTCTAAATGAAAGCAATAAAATATTTGAAGTAAAGGGACTCAGAATTAATAAAATAATTACTATGAGGTTTTGAAGTTTGGTTGAAGAAACCAGAATTAAAGCAAATCCTTTAAGTGGAAATTGTAGGAAAAAGCTTGAAACTAACCGACTGTAGGTGAATAATTCACAGCCTTCGCCTACAATTCAACTAAAAATTTACATGTCACTGCAAATAACTAACATGTCTAACGACTGAGTAAACACTTTTCCCTTTGCGCTGCAGGTAAAAAAAGGTAATTTTGAGTCAATACACCACAGCCTTGTGAAGCCGCCCCCTCTTTTCGTTGAGGTGATACGTACACAGCTCACGTGGCCCCGCCTCTTCCCTCATGGCGTCCTGTTGCCGTGACAACAGCTCGCGCTCCTCCAGCATCAGAAGCCTCTCCTGCTCCAACTCGTGCAGCCGGCTACTTGTTACCTGAGGAGGAAATTAAAAAAAAAAAAAAATCAGGAGCTGAAATTTGTATGCTTGCTGATACTTGCTGTCATATGTTGTACTGTCTCTCTCTCTCTCAAAAAAAGAAGAAAACGTCAAGTTTTTTTCTGCTTGAAAAGTAAAAAAACAGGTTTATTTAGAATCTAAGCAACAAATCTGATAATATCGGAGGAGATTTTGTCACATTTTTTGTTATAATTTTTAATTTTGAGGCCTGAATGCCACACTCAGGCTCAATGTATTTATTCTAACAAAGTTTGTGGCTAACATGACGGTAACATAAAAAGTGGAGGAGCCACTGGTTGCCACGGTAACCACCAACTGCCAAGAGCAGCATAGCCTAACTGACATAAAAATGTCAGGAGAAAGTAAGTTTTTGACTAAACAAAATTAAGTTAAAGAATAAATAAACCAATTTTGGCAAAATAAAGCTCTTTTACACATGTCCTACTCACTTTTTATTATGTCTTTTTGTGCGTTGTAATCACGCTTGGGCTTGTTTATCTGCTTTAATTTAGCAAAGGATCAGATAATAACTTCTAGTTCAACAGAACTTGACGCCAGCTGGATTTTTTCTTCTTTTTTTAAAACATTTTTTGAAAGAAATGCAAAATTGTATCAAGTACAATGGCATTTATGTATGACTTTATCAGTTTAATGACAATTTGACAAGCTATCCAACAAAATTATTTCAGCAAATGTTAAATAAAAATCAAATGTCAATATTTAGTGCTGTTTTTAGCGACACATTGTGCTTAAAACTTAGCTCTCTTGGACTCCAGATGTTATGTATTTATGCAAATCTTGGATTCTTGCTAAGATTCTTGTGTGTCAGCAGCTAAACATCTACCACTTTAGTTATCACATGTCAGGGTTTCCCTCAGTGCATTACAAGCCTGGCGGGCCACCAGGCTTTACTTGTGCCCCCACCAGGCTTAGCATTGTTAATTTATTAGCTTTTTTTTTAACGATTGCCTTTTCTAAGACTTTATAGTTGCTGTTTTGGTTTTAATCTTCAAGTCTTCCAAAATATGCATAACTTTCAAATGATAATTTCAAATTTCCTGTCAACTTTAAACATTTTTAACTCAAACACATGGGGGGGGCACCAGGCTTAGCAAGTTTTCTGTAGGAAACACTGACATGTCATTTACTTGATCGTGTCTCCCCCTCCCTGCAGCTCACCTGCAGCTCTTGCTCGAGGCTCAGCTGGAGCTCTTCCTTCTGACGCAGCCGCTCCTCCAGCGCAGCTCGTTCTCCCGTGTAGCCATCTATGAGACCTGCAAGAGATGCACGCTTAGAAAGAAAACAGCAACTCATACACATTCGCAAAAAAAAAAAAGAAAAAACTCTCATGTGTTTTTGTTCAGCTCTCTTGTTACAAACACTCAACAGAAGCATTTATTGAGTGAATTTTCATCAGCTACACTGCAAAAACACAAAATATTACCAAGTAATTTTGGTTTAATTTCAAGTCCAAATATCTTAGCATACTTGAAATAAGACCAAACTAACTTACAAGTAACTTTTTAGCAAGATATAAAAGTTTGTTTTAAGTAAATAATGTTTAACTTAAAACAAGACATTTTCCCATGTTGTAAGTTAAATTATCTGCCAATAGAACAAGCACTTTTTCATCAATACTATGGAATTATTTACTTAAAACAAGCTTCTATATCTTGCTAAAAAGTTCCTAGTAAGTTAGTTTTGTCTTATTTCAAGCATACTGAGATATTTGCACTAGAAACTAGACCACAATTACTTGATAAGATTTTGTGTTTTTGCAGTGTAATGTTTTCTGGAAGCTTTGTGCTACTAACCTATTAGTATACAAATTATTTTTAAATCAAATAACACTAAAAATCTTCAGAATTCTGCAAAATTGTTTCAACTTCTAGATTTTTTTTATAGCTAGATACACCATTCAAACTTTAACAGGTCACAAGTTATAATTCACATTTTCTTGTCTTTTACTAGCTTGTAAAATCATATTTTTAGTTTTAAAGACATTCATTTCTATAAAATATACTGCCTGCTGTCGTACCTCGGTTTTCAGGAGCATGAATAGACAACAGGACAAAAGATTTATGCAAAGTTTGCCTTGGGAGGGATCTCCGTCAGGTATCCGATGTAAGCAATTCAAGACTAAAAACAACATCATCCACCAGCTGCAGAGAGCAGCGTTGGAAATCTACAAATGTACTTAATTAATAGGTAAGTTATCAGCCACAATATCTCATTATCTTGTGTTTTAATCAGGTCATGTTTGTGACATTTAATATGTTCCATCTGTAAGAAAAAATATCCTCTTTCAAGGCTAAACTCAATTTAAAGCTCAAAACCAGTTTGAAAACGCCACACCCTGGAGTTTTAACTTGATCTTCCAGCACAATAGTGCAGATATTTCTCTTTCAGATCACTGTGCAACAAGCCCAGTGGAAACACAGCACTCCTAACTGGTTAATGGAGCGTCAAACATCAACGTTCAGACCAGTTTTCACTTTACTTCATGATCTGGCTTACATGGGTGTAGCTTTTTTTAAAGGAATATGGAGTAACTTATTCCACAAAAACACCAAAGTGATATTTTATAACACTGCTCCAATACAAATAAAATATCTTCAACAAAAGCTACAGCCTTCAACTCTTTTTGAACAGCTTTCCATTTGATTTTATGACAGAGGTGCTCCTCTACAAGATCACAGAGTAAACAGAGAAACAGGATCCCAGTATTGTAAAGGACAAGCTAAGATTAGAAAGAGCCATAAAGTCACTGCTGCAAAGCAAAAGAGAAGGAAATATTCTTGATCTGTGGGATTAACAGTAAAACCCAAAGCAGAAAGGGTCTGAAATCAATCTGGTGCAGCTGATCAATTTCAGACCAGTTGCTACATAATTAATTACAAATTCATAGTTAACTTTTAAAAAAATTCAGGTTCATAATCTGCATTATTTCTTAAGAGTTAACTTTCCTAAAGTGGATTAAAAACAGCAGTAACCAATGGAAAAAGGAGGCAAAAGCTATTGGAAAGAAATCCAAATGAAGCTGATTATATAAGACATTTCATCATTTTTATGATAAAATGTCCCGTAATTTATCCAAATGTGCAATGGCAAAGAAAGTGAAGCACGGAAGGGATGAAACCGAAACCCCAATGAGTGAGTAAGAAATTAACCGTCAGCCTTGAGAGATGAGTATTCTTCATGCTTGATGTAAATTTTTCTCCACAGTAAAAGCTGGCTGTTATTTCAGATAGAAGTAAAAATCGAACCCTCGGCACGGTGGAGCTCCAGAGCCAGCTGCTCCCGGGCTCGGGCCTCCTCCGTCGCCCTCTCCTGCAGCTCCTCCTGCTTCTGCAGCAGCTCTGTGATCTCCTGGTTGTGGCGGAAGGACTCCCGCATCAGCTCAGTCTGGGTCATGCGGGCGTGCTCCAGCTGCAGCGAGACACGGAGGACAGAGCGTCACACAACACGGGAATTTAGAGACTACAAATGCTGCATCTTTGAAACTGCCACCAATCAACTTAATGCTGTAGTTCAGGTTCATTAATATGTAATCGATTATTGCAGATATTGCCATCATCTGACATCCACTGAAGTCATTCCCATTCAAAGTGTGCAAGTATAAAATATGTAAAATGCAAAGTGAGGTTCAGCACCTAATGATTAACGCAGAGCGGCAGAAACAGCAGCAGGAGATGAAACAAATGATTGACTCTGTAAACGAAGCAGTAATGATCCAAACCACCTTTACAACTTAATGCAAAAAACTCGTTTAGAGCCACAAGTCAATACAGGAGATTTGCTGCAATGTTTTTGATCATAATCAGCTTTGTGTTCATTTTTGCTTAATCAAATCACTAGAAAAAGTTAGTTTTAATTCCACTTTTTGCTTCTCATGATCAACAGTTCCAGATTTGCCTCATCTTTAATTAAATTGATTTGTTTTGCTTTTACTGTTTGTCCAAAATGCATCTTGTGCTAGAAAATATCAACCAATCTGTCTATTGGTCTCCTGTTCAACTTTTCCCTCATTTGTGAACAACTAAATTAATCCACCGAAGAAATATGTAGATGAAAATTAATATAGATATACAATCTAAGTCATATAATACCGATAAAGATATTAATCTAAGATATATCAACTAAGACATGTTTGTGTTTTAACTGTAAAGGTTTTGTAAACATTTTATTCTCCAATCTCATCAAGTTCAGCTGACATTTTGTCACCTTTAAAAATATATTGCCATCACAGACTTTTTGGCGAAGCTGTTATTGGAATCCGAGCATAAAAGTCTCATGATAATCATGATAGCGCCGCCACAAACGAAAAAGCAACTCGTTTTACAAACTATAACAAACCCAGCCTATGTGCTGATTTAACGCTTCTGCAGTCGGATATTTTAACCACATCTGCACCATAAAACCTGTCAGTCAGGTGACAGAAGCAACATTTTTCCTGATAAAAATACTTGGAGAACATTTTATTTAACCGGCATAAACCGCCTGCGCACTCATTTTCCATAGATTTTCATATCTCCCTGAGCAAAGGTCTTATTGTGATGATGTGGGAACTGGGAAGTGGAAATGTGAACCTGCCACAGAGGAGAAGTCATACGATCTTTCACCTAATGAATCAGGAGAGCTGCTGAGCGCCTGCATGGAGACACATTCATCTTACATCAACTATGTGCATGTTTGGACCTGAGCTGCAGAAAACGGGCCATGAAATGAACCCATGAAACATTCATCCACACACGGTTAAAAAAACACAGTCCCTCAGCTCATTTATAATTTAACGCAGCAGCCTGGTGGTAAACTTACTGTATATGGAGGAGTGGGCAGGGAGATTTTAGATATGACTTTAAGAAGGTGGCCATTAGTCCTGTGGTTGACATGCGAGATCTGGGTCTGGACCACCACAGCGTTTTTCGTGTTCAAGGTGCTGCAAAGCGGGAAGGGTCGAGGAAGGGGTATGCGGGATTCCACCTCGTACACGTCTTGGTCCTCCCCCTCCAGCCACGTGCTTCTCTGCATGCTCGAGTTCCAGTAGGAGCGATAGGAATCCATGGCGGGCAAAACTTCCAGCCTTTCGCTTTCCTACCCGGATTCATGAAAAAGGGGTTTCTGTCCGATGCGATCCGTCGGGTTCAGCCGGTTCGCTGCGAATGGGGAATAAAGTCCAGCGGGAGATATGTTGTGGATAGCTCCAAGCAACTGTCTCTATGTGTTTTGCACACACATGCAGGAAGAGTAAACATCGTTTGGAGAAGGTGACATTCACGTCATCTCAATAACATGGAGCGTCAGGTGAGCTTTGAGAATAAAAATCCTTCAGGAAAAAGGAGAGTTTTTATAGTCCCGCAATAAAGTGTCATCCTCAGCAGCGGGGTGAAGTCCGATCCAGGTCCGGACGGTTAACATCCACTCCTGAACACGGCTGGAGGCGGGTAAACGAAAAGCAAAGCATTTCTTCCCTTCATCGCTCCTCGCTGTGCGTCGTCGCTGACCTTCTTTCCTCAGAGTGAAACCATATTACGCCGCTCAGTAAAGCTCACACCCCCCTCTGCTCTCTCTGCTTTCTCTCTCGCTCTCTGGAGATTCATTAACAATACCGTGACGCTGCAGCAGCCCCGACCTGCATGGGAGCCTCCCAGGGGCCCCTTCTAATTGACCGGCCCAGGCGTCAACCGGTGAGAGCGTAATGACAGCGCTCAGATCGCAAGTCACTCACTCTATCCTACTTCCTTCAAAGATTCCTTGCATTACCAATCAACACAACCAGTAAGGTCACCAGAATGTTTCTGCTTAAAGATTAAAAACCACGTAGCCGTAAGAAGAGAGTGCGTTTTCCTACTTCCTACTCTAACACACAGAGCAGGATCCTACCCAGAAAAAGTGGGAGGAGAAATCAGGTGTGGCTTCAATTCTTCTTAAGACCAGCAGACCGGGTAGATTTGCAAACAGATCGCGCTCACAAACAACCAGACACCACACGCCCATTTCACAGAAAGCTGTCAAACCAGATCCTCTTCCCTCTGAAGCAGCAAAAAATAACAATTCAAGACGATTTAAGCCACTGTTCTGCTCCGTCAGCTGTCTAACAAACTATTTCCATCTCGCCCAGGCAGGAAACAGCGGTGAGCAACCGTGAAAACAAACACCTACCGAAGGGCAAATCATTTACAAGCCGTGGCTCAACGAAGACATTTAACATTCCTGATTGGGCTTGTTGCATGTCTCGGTTAACGACTTGGTGATTCAACAACAAACAGACAAGACTAATGTACAGCCGATCAATAGCAGGAAAATCAATGAAGGAACCATTAGAGGCTCCGTTGATTAGACGTTTGTTGTGCCATCAGTGATGTTCGCTTGCAGATTTGTTAGATATAATCTAAAATGAGGAGATCATATTTTAAAGAAGTAACATCTGATTTCAGAATTTACTAAGTTTAGAGATTTTAGGGCTTTTTATGAGCTGTTCTTTTTTGTGGAAAATAAATATTTTCATGTCAGAATCATCTTGAATTTTTAATATTCTACAAAAAAGCTGAAATGAAATAAAATACACCAACAAATCAGATTTGACCTTTAATCTTCAAGAACAGTTACTCCTAGTCTCTTCAAAATATAATGCTGAAGAAACGCAGATTGTATCCTCTTATTCCACACAGCATCCAAACAATCACAATTATACAATCTTAATGCTTTAAATGATTTTTTACTTATAGCATATAATTGTAAATAGGCCTGTCATGCTAAATTTTGCTGGACGATAAATTGTTCCAGAAGTTATTGCGATAAACGACAGTATTGTTGTTTTCAGAGCATTTTTAAGTAATAAGGGTAAAATAAATAATAATGCAAGAGCATATTCTAAAAGATCTGTAAAACTGGAAGACATTTTAAATATCCAAAATAAATAAAACAACAAATAAAATTAACTTTCAAGTCTTTGTAAACAAAATTGTCCTTCAACATAGGGGCTAGTTGAGACCAAAACACCAAACTGAAGACTTTTATCATCCAGTTTTTGGTAGAAAGACAGAAAAAAAGAGATAAACAATAAATAACGCCAATGAAAATGATTGAGTTTGTTTTAATTTATCATGTGATTAATTGGTTTATTAATTATTGTGACAGGCTAAGTTGTAAATCCAGAATACATAATTTAATTAAGTTCTTTTTTTCACACATAAAATTGCAACATTTGTTACATTTTCAGCTGTTGCCCTTCGGTTTCACACTCAAAGGAATAAAAACATGTTCAGCTCATCACCTGTGGTGGCGCTGCAACAAGAACTACTGAAGGAAACAACACAAAAACCTCTAAAGACGACACTTGGGCCAAATGTAAACACAGATGAAATGACGTTACGTTGTAGAAATTCTCTTTTGTCTTTGGTAAAAGACTACAAGCCATTTCTCCCACTAGCGCTCGACTCACATGTTTGTTTTGGTTGTATTTACCCAGAATGCCCTGCGTTGTAGTCCACTTCCGTGTTTTGGAGCGGACTCCGGTCCGCTTGGCTCTCACATACGCTTTCAGACTAAAGCACAGTTTGCTTTTTTGGCTCAAATTGTGCATCCACACATCCCCAAAGGAGCCGGACTCTCTAGGCACACAAACTAGTTTTTGATTAAAGCGGACTAAACACAAACAGTGTGAATGCACTCCATCTAGTAAACGGATATCAGTTTGATTAGATTAATTACCAGGTACTGCTGATTTGTCTTATTGCTCGTGCTACACCAAGATGACCTCAAACATGTTCTGATAAATTTAGTTAGAAAATAAATCCTTTACTCCGATGTTAAAGACACCTACAGAGCAGTAACGCTTTGCCTCCCGTCTTTGGAGCTATTTTTAGAAAACCAAGACAGAGCCCATTTCAGCGTGAATAACACATGAATTCCAGCCAGAGGGAGGGATGAGTTGTGCAGCCAGTTACTGTAACACGCTCAATGGCCTAGTTAAGCTGGCCCCATCTCTGCAAGCTGACACGGACGCAGCGGGGGTGCTGCATGGACGCCCTGCGGGGGTGGAGCCGCTCTGCGAGTCCGAACCAGGATAGGCTGCTCGGAAAACACAAAAAGCTCTGTGTAAATACGGCTCGTATCTACAGGCAACCAGAGGGAATGAGGCAGCTCTTTTGTGTGTGAATTCTGGACACATTCTGCCGTCTCATCCCCATTATGTCTCCAAATGAACAGCCGCACAAACCCACGGGTGGGGGGTTAGCAGTGTTTAGAGGTCTTTAAAATGTTTTGAAAGCCTGAATGTGTCACTGGAGTTTTCCGTTTACAGACACAAACACTAGAACGTGCAAGCAGAAACTTGTAGCAGTTTGTTTCTTTGGGCTTTTGTGCTGTTAATTAAATCTTTTACAATATTAATTGTTATGAACAGTTCAGGCGGAGAAATGTTAATGTCAATGAACAGAAACTAGAAGTCATGCTGCTCTTTCACATCATGTCATCACTCAGGTGAGATCACAGACTGTGTGTGCTCTCATAGCATGCAGCTGGCATTGTGGAATCAAAGGGGCGTGGCCAACCATATGTTGTTATTTTATACATTTAAAATGTGTGTGCAGATAACCCCAAATTAAGCTCCTCATTTGTTTGTATCCCCTTCTTTCTTAGCGCTTATTTAATTACTCAGTGATATACGAGTAAAAGTGAACGCTGTGAATTCTGGCACCAGCGGTGGCCTCATACCTGGTTAGTCGTGTCTGTTATGGTCACCAACATCTTCTCCACAGCTGCCTGAAGTCGTCTGCTGATGCCCAGGAAATATTCCTCGCTCTCAAGCTGTGATTCTGCCCCAAGGAGCAGCCGGTCCATCATCTCCTGGGGAAACTCCAGAACCTCTTCAGCCTCCAACTTACCAGACCAGAACCTGGCGTCGGCACCAGCTTTCCTGCTCTGGCGAGTTTCTGTGGGATCAGACAGAAAAATGTTTTATTTATGTGAATGTGTGCATATTATGACTCTCTTGCAGAGGTGAGCATCATATTAATTAAAGCACAACGGCAATGACGTAAAAGCTGCGAAGTACAGGCTAAACAGGTTGACAGATTTCACAGCAATTATTATGTACAGCTCATAAACCGGAATGACCAGAATGCAAATGGGTGTGAATCATTACTTTAAAGGGAGACTGAGAATACGTCAACAGCTGCCACACTTTGGTGGGTAATGAAATAAACCTCTAGCTATTAAGTTTCTTATTTTCATAAAACCTCACAGCAAGGGGATGATGATTAGCAGCAAAACTGCACAGGCTGTAAGTTTACAGAAAACAGCTGAACTATTAAAAAAAAAGGTGATTTCAGGATATAATGGTCGGCTTCTGCAGGTACAACATAAAACCCATGAAATTTATAATAATTTTAACTATTACAAATATAAAACACCAAAAAAGTTTAAAACATTTATGAGTTGTTGTTGCACAAGCACCAAGTTAACAGGTTTATTGTATTTCATGTTTTGTTTAAACTGGAAAATATCTGCTGAGCTCTTAAACGTATTTCCATAAAAACACAGATTAGATAATCCAACAAGCAACAAACTTAATTTGCATTTATGTGATAAAACCAGCTGTGACATGTTTTTAATCCACCAGTGACTGAACGATAACGCTCATGTGTTCAGCAGTGTGGAAAAACAAGAGTTTAGTGGTACAGGAGATAAATAAATATTAAAATATTTTAAGGGTTAAAGCATCTACTGCCTTTTCAAATACCCGTATATTTTGAATAACAGAGATAACTTACACACATAATCCAGAATTATTTTCTTTAGAGCAGCCAACATACTTTACAAGACATCCATAATTTGTCGTTAATAGAAAACGAAATATTTTCAATAAATTAGTTAGTTTGATAAAATGAGACACCGTCTTTAAATTCTGTGGTGCAATTTATCTGTCCTATATCTTATTTGCATTTCAGAGCATAAACAATAAAATTATGTGCATTCTAACATGTAGAAATCAGAAATTAAAAAGAAAATCCCAGTTAAACCAAAACAACATTTGAAACAACGTTGCTTAGATTTCAGTAATAGTTGCCAGCAACACCTTAGTTTGACCTCAGTGGTTGTTACAATTAACATAAGTCCAACTTCCAACATTTTACTGGCTTGTGGTTTAGATCAGGTTTCCTGTCACAACCTAAACATATTTTATCTTACGATAAAATAATATGCACTTGAATGAATTTGTCTGTTAAAATGTGCAACAAACGAACATTTTGGAGTAAACACAGGTCTGGTGCACATCCAGCCATCTGGAGGATGTTAACTTGGACTCTTAACTGTTTAACCAAAAGTGTTTTCTAAATCATGATGTTACTCGCCTGGAGTGTCACTCTGGCAGGTTTGTGTCTGTGCGTTCGACTCGCTAGGCTGCACTGCAGCTGAAGCTTCACACAGTCTTTGCATGTGGAGGCCTAAAGTTTCCTCAGCTGCAGCGGTCGTCTTCAGGACGTCTACAAGCACTTGGCTGAGCTTCCTGTTGGCTTCACACAGCAACTTTCTAAAAGTTGAGGGAATAAAATGCATGTTAGCTGGTTGATTAAACATTTAATTCACCATATAATTGTGCAAAACCTTATTCAGAATGTTTTGTAACTTTACAGTTGTACCTTTCAGCGTCTTTATCTGAAGACTCTCCATCATCCTGCATTGATATTCTTGATATTTTGAGTTCTTCATCTACAGTTGTGTGAGCTGAATCTTCCTCCTCTTCTTCATCTTCCGCCTCACCATCGCCTTTCTTCTTCAAGGCCTGAACAGGCAGCAGAGAGAAAATAGACAGCAGCCCCGTCATTTCAAACTTCCAGCCAAACAAGCAAGCTGCTGAAAACTAAACTGCGCTGGAAACTGCAACATCGCGCGTGCAAACATTAGGAAAAGTAAATTCAAATAAGCCGCAGCCGCGCACAGGCAGAAACACTGCCTGTTTATGAACACAAAGACACAATTTAACTCCCTCAGAGCCCAGAGAAACACTAGTATCTTTGTGCTGCTATGGCAACAGGTGCACCTGAAGGAGTGGAGGGGATCAGACAAGAGCTCCCCCCGGTGGAAAAGCAGCCACAGTGCATCTTATTCTGCTCAGAGAAGATACGGATCATGCATTTTATATCATGATAGGGCTGAATTTTTAGGATAAAATCCCCAAAACTGACCCTGAACACTGATATATTTTATTGTTTATTGTTGTTATTTACCATAACTTAATTCACAGTAGCTTATTTTTCAAGAAAATTATAAATATTCAAGAAGGAAATGCAACAATGAAGTTAATTTAAATATAATCTAAGAGTCATTTCAACTAAAAACAAGACTAAGAAATAATTTTTTGTGTGTAAAAACAAACATTAAAACTTTGATTCTTTTGCAAATTGATGAAGAAGCATTGTGAACTGATGTAAAACCTAAAGCACTCCCTTACATAATTAATAACAGATGATATAAAACCTATGAAACGACACATTTAGATGGAAAAGACGAACTGACCTGCTCAAGTTCAGTTTTCTGCAGCTCCTCCTTCAGTTTTCTGTTCTCAGCGTTCCTCTCTTCCAGTTCCCGTTCCAGTTTCTCTCTCTCCGCTTCCTCTAACCAGACACCTGCAGGCGGGGAAGCCCTGGGAGTCTGCTCTTCCATCTCCCCGTCGACGTCCTCCTCGTCCATCTGGGTCTGCATGGAGCTGTTCGTCTGGCTGGCTCGTCTCCGGATCCGAGCCAGCTCAGTCTGCTGCGCGAACTCCACGGACATCTGGACTATGGCCTGTGGAGAACCAGGGAACAAAATACAATCTTTAGTTTTTATTTGTGTGATTAAAAACAGCAGAGGTTAACAACAGCTGAAAATTTGATTTGGGTGCTTCTGTTGTTGCTGTGGCCCAGTATATGAGCTACAGTAAATCTACAAACCAAAATATATCCATAAAAATCAAGAAAATGTGTATTTATGCAGCATGAGTTACAGAGTTATTTCATCAAAACTTTTGCAGGTTAGATGCAAAGTTTGTATTAAAACTAGAGCTGGGCAATGTGGCTTAAAAACAAAATCTCAGATTTTTCATCCCAGATATAACTGATTTATTTTTCTAACGTTATTTTCTAAAACGGAAATTACAAATTCTCAAAAAGTGTTTTTTATTTCCTTTATCTCTTCTGTGAGTTGTATAATGGAGCATTAGGACCAGACTACAAGAATCTTTGATTAATTGTGAGAAAAAGAGACAAAATTTTACCAGAAAAATGTCTTAAAATAACGAGAAAAGGTTATTTTAATTTGAAAAAAGCTTCGATACAGTTATCAGGATCAGACGTGACCAGCTCTGTCTGTGTATTTTTCTTCAAAATAGGCACATTTGTTTGCATGACCACTTCAAAGTTTTGCTACTAATAATAATTTAATGCTGATGTGTTAAAAGATTAAATATTTCTATTAAACATTTCCTGTCACACTTACACCAAGCTTCACAAAATGCTCAACATTCCTCATTTTAATTTTTAGTTATTGATTGTGTTGAGTTCTCATAAGATTATGACCTAATACTCATACCACTATAACTGTATTTTTTTATACTATGACCTTATTATTGTAATTAAAAGAAAATAAATAATTGCCTGGCCCTAATACTCCACCACAGACCTGAATTCAAAGCCCAAATTAACAGAAGGTTTTCAAACAAGATGACATCACTTTGAATATGGAAATCCAAAAGCTAAACCTTTAAAAACCCCAAATGTTGCTGAAACAATAAAGCTGATTTATCGCCACCCAACATATTACGTTACTACCTTTGCTACTTCCTCCTCCACCCTCTCCTGCTGCAGTCTGTCCTCCAGTCCAGCGGCGCCGAAGCTCTCCGTCGAGCTTCCGTTCACCCCGTTACGATCCAGCCTCCTCTCTCCTCTGCCTCCCCAGTTTTCCCTTTCTTCTCTCAGTCTTCGCAGCTCGATGCTGTGCTGCTCTTTGAGAGCTGCCACCTCTTGGTCGTACTTGTGGTGCAAAGCTTTCTTGAGCGCCTGCAGCTGCGGCGTCAGGCTAGACGGCCTGGCAGAGCGGCGCACCCCTTCGTCTCGCTCTGAAACGTCTTCCTCACTCCGCTCCTGATGAGAGATGGGAAAAATAACAATTAATGTACTGGTAGTAGCAGATTCATTCCCCATCAGAGCCAAAACGACCAATCATACTTGATAAATATTGTAGTTTGCTCTCCAGGCTTCAGGAAATAATAAAAAGCTAAATTTTCAGCCAACACTCTACCTCTCCATCTCGTAATTTAGTCACTTACTTCAATTTTAAGGTTAAACCTCTAGAAAATATCCTCCTATAATCTGTTCTACAGCATTTCAGATGTTTTTGTTTTCCATTCATCTTCATCTCTCTTCTGTCTTTCCCTCTAAACTCTGTGCAGATATGAGGGCTTTAAAATATAAGCTGCCGGGATGAAGGGACTGGCTAAATGACAGCCTAGTAGAGGGGATAGAAGTTAGAGCGTTAGCTTAAATGGAGCGCAGCTCATTCACGCAAGACAGAATCCTCCTTTCATGCAACCTCCAAGACCAGAATAAGTCCGCCTGGTCGGGACAGTGTTATATAATGTCTGATCCTTTAAATCATTAGATATAGGTCCACTCATGAGGTCGCCTGTGGCGTTTCAGTGAGATGTGGATTTAGGGCACATTTTAGCCTCAAGGCTGCAGCTCCTCCCTCACCATCAACCCGTAGCTGTCAAAGCATCTTATCGCGTCTCCAGCTTGTAATAGGAGTTGATGCAGGAGGCTTAGGAGGAGGTAAACTGTAAGAACCAGACCTTTAGTTCCTGTTTTCGTTCCTCCGTCCCCTCACAGCCGAACTCTGGACTGCTGGACAAGCTGCAAAACAAAAGAGCACAACAATCATCATTCATTTCTGAGATTTACTTCAAAAGTAAACATCTACCAAGGTGTTAAACATGCTGTTATTTCAGGAGATAAAGGTTTTTATGAAATAAATGCTGTAAAAAAATGCTATCAAGGTTTCTTCATATTTATTCATATATTTATTTATTCAATATTTATTTCCAAATTCAATATTTTTCCAGACTAAAATTTTCATACTTAAGTTGCTTCAAAATATAAACAGAAAAATATCCATGTACTTTATATCATTTATTTCTATTTATATCAGGCCTTGCATATGAAACCAAATGTATGTAGTTTCTTAAGAAATTGCTGAAGTTCTCAGTGTTTTTTAGACTATATCTAAAGTATAACTACAAAAGTTTACAAGGCCAATATTTATGCTATTGTTAGAATTTAAAACTGAACCTCCACAAACCATAAACTGAATGAAAGAATGGAAATAATGAGAAATCAAGTATTTATACGAAAATATTGTGAATTCATCTCTACTGAGCAGGTTTGAATAGTAGATTATAAGACAAAAACTTAAAACTCCAGTTTTATGTATTACTTTAGCGATGTATTATGAGAGTCCAATAAAAGAAAATACTTAATATTTTATAGTTATAAAATCAAACAGTGGAGGGCAGCAGGGAACCGCAGTAGGACAGTAAATTCTGTGACGAGGTGAACAACCTGTGGATCTTAATCATATTTATTACAAATTAAGAAGAAATAATAGTTTTGAATCCAGAGCCAAAGGGAAAAGCTAGTTTAGCAGTTAATCTGTTTTTATGCACCATGTTTTTAGTATTCATAAAATTATCCCAACAGAATGGTGGTAATAATTTACCGCCATTGAAAGAAACCAGGAATGTTTCTATGATGTTTTCTATGTGATTAGGTTATAGTGGGAACTTTATGGTTTATTTGTATTATTATATGAAAACAAACTGCTCAAGAGGAATTTGTTTGTTATAAAAAGCTGAAATAAATTATTTCGGGTTCAAAAATTTCACAATAAAATACTATATAGTCTAGCATTAGGAAACTTTATGAGAAATGGGCAAAAAATTTAAGCCTCATATTCCTTTATGGTTTGTTTCAAAGAAACCCAACTTTCTTACCATCTTTAAAAATTACAAGAGACGACTCGAGACTTCAGAAAATAACTGTTTAAATAAACAGTATGTCATTTCTTTCACATAAACAAGCAACTCAAATGTAGTTTAGACAAGCAACTTTTACCTTTCTTTTTTGTCAGTTTAAAATTAATGACAAAAAAATGGAGACAATAAATAGAGAACGTTTAAAACTGCAGTGGGGATTCTTGGGAGTTTTTTGGCAATTTTTCAAAACTCGTTTGTCTCTGCAAATAAGATAAATTAACATTTTTACTCAGTGTTTTCTTTTTAGAATCCGATCTGTAAGACCCTTTATGTTTTTTGTCAGGTTAAAACTTCCTGTGTGTTGTATTTAAGTTGTGGTGCAGGCTTCTGCCATCTTAGCTGAGACAAATTTATAAATGAGACGCACATAAAAACAATATGAGCACTTTTTTTTTTTAGGCATAAAAATCTTTAAATTAGATTTAAACAATGTTCAAATAAAATCTGCACCAAAACCGCTCTGACGACTAAAAACCTTCATAATATACTTTGTCCTCCACCGGCAGGCTCAGCTTTTATAAGCAGGAATGCATTCATTTGTGCATTCCTGCTTATAAAAGCTGAAATCTGTCAACTATTTTATTTATTTATTTTTTTACTTTAACCTGTCATCTTTTTCTCACTTTTTTAACACTTTCAACCTGGATCACAAAGTTATCTGAAGAGGTCTGAGAGGCTCTTTTAGAGGTTTGTGTATAAATAAAAGCTGCACTGCTGAATGTAGTTGGACTCTTGACCTGCATTAGATAGGTCAGATGCCTTTCTGTTGCAGAAGCATCTGTTTGAAGTTGGGATCTCAATCCTTTTACAGTTCCCTAAATGTCGCCAATCAATCAAGCTCAACCTTTAAAAGCAGCTCCCAAAATGAGGTAGTAAAAGCTATAAAAACGTAACCCGAGACTGTAGATTTTTATAAAATATTTACTGATTTTTAAAATTCAGTTTAGAGACATTTAGCAACTAAAATAAAAATTGAAACATGAGATTGGATTTAAAAATGCACCAACTTTTAGAACATCAGCTAATCTACCAAACTAAGATTTGTAGAATATGTGTCTGTGGGCAATACATAGGAGACTGAATGTTTTTGTTTGATCACCTGTAGTAAGTCTGGGCTCCTGTGGCTTCCTGCAGTCGCTGCTGCAACACAAACAGCTCTGTGGCGTAGCGCTCCTCCGTGTCTGCGGCCTGCTGCTGGTAGTGAGCCCTGAGGCGCTCCATTTCCTGTCGGTGGCTCTCCTCCAGCCGGCGCTGCTTCACCTGAGCCTCGGCCTTCAGCCTCTGGAGCTCCACTGATGTCGGGTCCGATTCCCTGGCCTGGTCCCCCAGATCTAATAACGTAGAAATAAAACTGTGGCTTTTACACAGCTAGAGGAATACAGATTAGGTGTAAAAAAATTTATTAATAAGAAATAAAAAGGAAAATGAAGTAAAGTAGTATATAAATAGAGAAAATAAGAAGTAGCATTTGAAATTTGCTAATTGTAAACAGAGAATCTCTGGTGCAAAATGAACTAGAGAACAGTGATTTAAAAAAACACAATACCTAGAAGAAGCTCAAGGTCTGCAGCATTTGATACAAGGCATTAAGGAATTGAGGTTTTTATTTTTGTTTTGTTTTTTACAGCAAGCAAAGAAAAATAAAACTGAGAGAATGGCACCTTTGTGTTTGTTTCCAGCTGCACTGAGCTGAAAGACTGAGTTTCTGGTCAATGGTAAATCCAACTGGATCATTGCTGTAACAGTGGCTGAATTTATATCCACTCTGCATTAGATTAAGAGCTCAGAGATTTGATTTAAACTGTAAAATTAACTAAATTTAAAAAATCAATGTTAAATTTCAAAAGCAAAAACTAGACAGTATTGAGATGCTGTCAGACAAACATTATTTACCAATAAGAAAAGTTTCCAATTATTACGGTTTATGCAGGTTCCACCAACTCAAATTTAAAACTTTTAAAGACCTTTTTAAGACAATTATGTATCGAATTTAAGACCCATAGCTCCACAGAAATGTATGAATGTCGCCAGCCAAATAGCAATAAATTGGAACTTACCCATGATGGACGCAAATAGGAGGCTAGCTAGCTAGCACCGGTATATTAGCAGCTAGTCAAACATTATTTCCGTATAATTATAAATGTATATTATATAGATAATATATATGCATATATAAATACTTTAAATTATTATTTACGTCTATAAATAATGTCCATGACAGCTAGTTAGCGCAAGTCTCAACCGTTTTGAGTTGAGACAATGAAGAAGTCTGAGGGCGACTCAAACTTTTGCCTGACAGAAAAGTGACGCAAAAAAACAAAAAACAAAACAACAAAATTAAAAAGTTATGTGAAGACAAAATTTTTAGGACGTGGGAATTATACAGGCCACCTAACTTTAAAAAAAAAATTAATTTAAGGCATTTTAAGTGTTTTCTCTTTGTAATAATGAATTTAACACTTACTGTATATTACAAAAACATCGGACTATTAAAAATCTCCCATGAGTTAGTCCACATACAGACTTTGAAAATGGTATTTCCTCAACCAAAGTCTTTTAGAGAAGTTTGGGTTAATTGAACATTTCTTATTTAATTAATAGCCAATAAGCCCCAATTAGTTTTGCTTTGAAATAATTGAGGATTCTAACACACAGGGCAATCAAGCAAAAAATATACGATTATCCAGGCCAATGAATCAAATGGGAAGTGTTCTTACTATATAATGTAGAAAGCTGCTGAAAAGTCCATTAGATAATTTAACAATGATTAAAAAAATATCTGGATTTGTAGGTCAGGAAACATTCAATCAGTTACAATGAACCAAACTAATAACTGTTTGAATGCAGTAGCAGCACACATTAACATTTATATCCTACACCCTAATACACATCCAATATACAAATAAATAATCCAAACACTTAAAAACATGACTAGAGTTGATGAGCTCTGTTTCTTCAGGCTAAGAGCCACATAAAACACCATTTTGCTAAACACAGATGCAAATGGTAAGATGAGAAAATGTGTGGTAGCAGCTTTGGAGAGGTGATCAGATTTACCTCTGCTTGTAGGAAGATTTATTGTGGCAAGCTGTGCATTGAGGTCAGACAGCTGCTTCTCACTGTTGATCTTCAGTTCATCATAGGCCACCTGCAGCTCACTTATCTAGGAGATTAGATTGAGTTTTTCTGTTAAGCTAGTGCTCTGCTACTAAAAAAAGTGTCCACTTTGCAGAAACAGTTAACACAGACTCTAAATAAATTATAATTTATCCAAAAAAAACAAAAAGATTTAGCAGTTCTAGGTTAAAAAATGCTTATAATTTTACTGTAAAATGGAAATGATTTTCTTACAGGTGCAATACCAAAAGAGAATCTGCCTGTTTGGTGAATTAGAAACATGTGAACGAATACAGTAAGTAATTACACCCATGTGGTGTAAAACTTTAAGGCAGTGTAAGAATCTGTGCATTTTTACCTTATTTACATCAGATCTCAGCAGATCTTGAAGCTGAGAGAGACAATCGTGCTCATGCTTAATTTTCTCCCTCAGCTGCCAAAGATTGGTGTATAACTCTAGAATAAAAAGGTTAAAATAAAGAAAAATATTAGAGAGAACATAGATGAAAAACATACAGATTACTGTTGTAATTCTATAAAGAGTGTGTACCTCTAGCCTCCTGAACAATGGAGGTGGATTCACTAGTTGTTGGTCTTTCCTCTGAAATAAGCGACAGGTCTGCTGTGTTGACACTCTCCAAAAACTCTTTACCAAAAATCTTCTGGAAAGACTGAAAACAGTCCACAGACAGCACTCAGGGTTAATGAAAATGTGGGAACACATGCAAATTAAAAACTGGTGTCTCAGTTTAAAATTACCAGAATTATCTCACTGCATTCTTCTGACACAGCTTCTATCATGTGTTTGGATTTTTTTCTGCCACCTGAGAAAGCACAGACACTTCAGACAACCGCAGATGTACTACAAGCACAAATAAATGTAAGACATGCTGCCTGCAGCTCGATAGCATTTTGTAGCAGAAACAGATTTACCCGAGCCACTTTGCTCTCTGACGTCCAGAGAGGCGTCCGTCTCTTCCTGCAGCAGCTCCAGCTGAGCGGCGTGAATCTGAGACAGGCTGATGCGCTGCGCCTCCATCTGCAGCCTGCACTCCTCCTTCACACACAAAGAAGAAAACATATTAAAACAGACTAATTATCAGTTAAATAAATCCAACTGCAAGCACAGAAATTTAATTATTTACTCCAGTGGTGTCCAAACGTTTTGTCACATGGGCCAAAATCGTCAAGTCAAAAGTAGTCGCCGGCCAAAAACGACAAAAAAGTTTTTTTTGTTTTTTTTACTGTTCAATAATAAACTAAGCATGCAGTAATTCTAATTAAATAAGTAGTGAAGTCAGCATTTGTGTAGGAAAAGGAAGTTTAAACTAAAAGACTTTCTCATGTTACAAAAAGAAAGATATCTGGTTTACAAATATTTTTGGGTTTGGATAAAAAAAAATTAAAGAAAAACATTTTACTTATTCTCAGGAATAAGAACAGGATTTGGGTCACTCGCTTTTAAAAATGCTTATATGTATCAAGCAAAGGTTAAAAAAATTAAATAAAACCAGATTTGAGTTCTCTAAAGTCTGTTTCTAAGTCAAAGTCAGTTGATATATGTGATCATATTTAAAATGAAACTAAAGAGAAAGTAAAAAAAACATGGTTGTTAAAAGAATTACTTTGTGTTGCACTTTGGAGAAAGTAATAGTTTGGTCTAATTAAAGAAAATAAAATCTTTCTGCATCAACTACCTATTGTTGCCCTCAGAATCAGTCAAGGGGCTGCAAATGGCCCCCCAAGCCGCAGTTTGGACACCCTTTATATTTAGTCTATTATTACACATAAAAACAGCCAGCAAATGACAGTTATAAGATAATCAAATGTAACCATGAATTAAATTTTGTAGCATCCATTTTCTCATGAAAAGAAAATAAAAGATTAAAATCCTAATCCCAACAATCTCATTTCTGAAGCAGAAACGTGGCTCGGAACCATCTGCGCTCAGGACGAGAGCTCTGTTCTTATCACTTCAGGACGAGAGCAACAAAAAGCTCCTTAACATAATGATGCATAATGCATCAGCACAAATGTGTGATTCTGTAACCTTCTGATATTACGAGCTTTAAAGTGCACTCTACATCTTAATTAGGCCGTACTTTAAAACGCGGTGTTATGATACGGTCACTCCATCCGACGCTGTGGAGGAGAGAGCCCGTTTCCTGACAAGCATCTCAGATGTTGGTGATTAAACAAAGCATGCAGATGAGAGAAGGTCAGCGGAGAACAAACAGGTGGATGACGGTTGTGCGGCGACCCTTTGCCGCTACACGCAACCACTACTAAAAGCAGATCAACCCTACAAATAAATGCAAATTATTTAAAAAAATGGGCTTTCAGTAAGTCTACCTTGTCTTTCTAACTTTTTATTAATTACATTTGACCATGTGTTAAATTGCTGACAATTGCACTTTTAAAAAGTTCTTCTGTTTCTGCTACACTTGAAATTTTAAGATCATGCAACAGGTTTTACAATCAGACAAAGATAACCTGAGCAGTTTGAGGGAAAAATAATTCTAATATTTACTTTATCAGACAATTAAAAAAAGCTATCCAGCTCTGGAATGTTTTTAGGTATAATTTAAGGGCTGTGTTACATCTCAAATTGATTTCAGACCAGATTTGACTAGGCCAATCAAAAAACACAAGGGTGCTGGAGGTACAGGTCACAAACTGATAGTCAGATCTTCTTCAGGATTTTTTCCATCTAGATAATGAAGCACATACACCTGAAGTTGTTAAAGTGAGCTTATTTAAATGTTTATTTTGTCTTCTTTACTGATTAAACAGTGAGGAAATCACTAACTTTGGCAGCAGCCTCGGGGAAAAATCATCTTCTGCTTCACCCTGTTTTAACGGGTTGTGTCGAACCAGTGACTTCATGACATTTCACTCTTTCTTCCCTTTCCTCACAGGACTGCTCCACGCTTTTACACTTCTCCCCTCTAATTCTTTGGCTCCTTTGATGCCGCTGCAATTAAACTGATGTTTGTCGACTTGCAGAACACAAAGCTCTGCAATTAAATTCTCCCTTTTGCACTCAAATGAAAATTCTGTGAACTGTGCTCATGGCCCTGCATGACAATTTCAGGAGCATCAGCAGAGCAGAAAAATATCTGCTTTTTGTAAGAGCGCAGCTTGAAGCATCCCTTACAGTAGAGCCCCTCTCCATCTATCAACCTTTACTGTGAGCTGAATGATGCATCAAAGCAACTTCAAGACAAAGAGCAGGATGTGAGCATAAGTGACATTTACATGCTCAGAGGTCTCTTCTTCCTCTTCAGCACACTCCGTGTGACAGCCCATCCCCTGTCCGCTCACCTGTATAAGCAAGCAGAATATAAAAAACATTTTTAATACAAAGTGAGAAAAAACCTTAAATATACAGCACCTTCCAAAGTATTCATCACCATTGAGCTTTTTCACATCTCTCTCTGTTTTAATGCATTTTAATGGGATTTAATATGACAGGCCAATAAAAAACACCTCATAATGAAAAATGAAAGATGCATTTTACATGGTTTCCTTTTGTTTAACAAATAAAAATCTAAAAAGGGAGGTGTACATTTGCATTCAGTCCTCAATCTGAGTCACTGCTTTGCCGCAACTACAGCTGAGAATCTTTTAGGATATTTATCTCCATCAGCTTCACACAACTGAGGACGTAATTTGGCTTTGAATTAAATTCAATTTCCAAATTACTTAGTTTATCCCAAAGGGGTAATTAAATCTTGTTGTAACGCAAATCATTCCAGTGTCTTCAAATTAGCCGTTGACAGTAGCAGTCAGTCTTGCAACAAATCTAAATAGGCCACTGACTGAAGCTTGTTGCTGTATGACAGTCATAACATGCCAACAGCTAGAAATGGATTCTACAGTTAACATGTCCTGGATGACACCTTATTGGCAAGAACCCCTTTTGCTTTTGCCAATTCTTCTGTGCAAACCTGCATTTCATATTCATTCTCAATCAGATATATGTCTTGACTTTGAGTAGGCCTTTCAAACACTTGAATATGCTTTGATCTAAACCAAGATAAGAGGATTATTAACATTCATAAACTGTTATGGACATTCCTCTATCTCTTCCTCTTTTTTATACGCATGTATAATTAGAAACATATCAATGTTTCTAATGAACAAGGTAGTCTAAACACTGGTGACCATGGAGACAGTGTCGCACCGTCATGTAGCCTAGCATGCACGGAAAAATCTGGTTAGCATCTCGTCTTCTGTACGTTTTTAATGCTGCTCCGGTGTAAAGGTAAACGTTTGACATAGTGATATAAATCAGGTGGTGTGAATTCAGGCAAAGTCGGTAATTTGATCAACACATCAGGAGGGAGGATGTATGGCTCGTTTTCTAAGCTAGCTGTTTACAACTTTTATAAATATCGCCGTCTATGAGCCCCAATTAGGTGTGTTACATTCACAGACAAATTAGCTCGTCTCGCACATGTAGAAACCGTGAATAAACTGGCAAAAACAACGTTGGAAAACAATTTCAGATGCTCTGTTCAATAGTGCCGATTCTCACTTCCGACGTCCGTCATGGCGAAAGTGTCAGTGACTTAGTTGCAAAAGGTCACTAGGTGGACTTCCATGTCTTTGTGGGTTTGCATTGGTGCTATACTTTAACATCTCACACAATGCTGTGTGAGATGTTAAAGCTTCTGAAATTATTTTGTAACCTAACACTGCTTTAAATTTCTCCACAGCTTTACCTCTTATGTGTTCACTGTGTTCCTTTGTTTGTATTCATGATGCCGTTTATTTTCTAATGTTCTTCAATAAATCTCTGAGCCCTTCACAGAACTGAATTTTTACTGAGATTTTATTACCCACAGTCGGACTTTTTGCCAATTAAAAAAAAAAAAAAAAAACTATCACAATGTTAGATTCTATTTATTGTAATTTCACAGTAAACTACAACAAAATTAGTAGCACAGCTTATATTTAGAATTATTTATTAGTGTTTGTTTAAAATATCTAAAATACTGTAAAACTTTCCTCTTATCTTCAGTTTTCACTTCATACAATTGTTGTTTTATTTATTTTTAAGCAGTTATGAGGCACAGTGGCTGCTGTGCCAGTTACTCAACTAGTTGTTGCTAGGTAACCAAAGAATGAGTGAGTTGCTAGGTAACCAAAGAACAAGCAGTCAGTTGATTTCACCAATCTTGCTGGAAGAGAAGTTTAGTGGCCAAGTCTTTCCTCTGCTTACATCTCCCAGAATCCTATGCGGTTCTGGATCGGAGTTCAGTGAAATTATTGATAATTCTATTGGACGTTTTATCTACTGAAATTGATCACACCTCTATCACAGTGTATGTTGTTATTGATCGATTACCCAGCCCTACTCTTGAAGGTAATTTGTTGAGCTAAATTTTATTTAAGGGGAATTAGACAATTACTACACAATAATCCATCCATTTATGTTGGTCCATCCCATTAAATCCCAGTGAAATACATGAAAGTTTTCAGTTGCAATGTGAAAAAGTTTAAGGTGCGTAAATATTTTAGAAAGGCACCGTCTCCTCAGCAAGAAATTCAGACAAAACAAGACAATGATGGACAGAATAAAATGCACCATTATGGATCACTTCCTGAGACGGAGCAGACATTAACTACCTTCATTAAAATTCCTCTTTAACCCATTAAGGATCAAAACTAGAACTAGTTTTAAAGCAATTATGAATTATAATTTTAAAGACTTTTTAATGGCATCCAAAAACAAAGCAGCTTTTGGGCATGAAAGTTATATCCAGCTGCGGGGACGGTTTTTCCAACCCAGGAGGTGACTAAAGCATCACGAAGCACAGATGCGAGATGGCAGACAAACATTGTACAAAATCTTTTGCTTTGTGTGTGTTTGTGGCACAGCTGGAGGTGACACGGACAGAAAGTGACTGGGTTAAAATGGCTTCTCACCTCAAACCCTTCACTCCCTGCAGGATGGAAAGAAACTAGAATGTACACATTTCTACACAATGGCAAATTCAAAGCTATAAGCAGACTTGTTTATCTGTTCTCAGCTGTTACTGAGTTAAATGGTGAGCAGCAAGAACAAGCCGAGCAAAAAATAAATAAATAAAAGAAACAGTACAGAGGTCTTTTTCATGTCGAGTCCTCACATGAATTTTACATGCAGGCTGTCGTGTACGCGGCTTTTCTGGCTGCAGAAATGTAAAAAATGCATCTTTGAAGGCAGCAGTCTTGCTAAACGCTGCCTTTCAAAGCAAGCCTTCAGACTCTAAGGCAATTTACAATCAACACTGTTGCTCACTAGAGAGGAAATCTGTCAGAGCTGAACCGCTCCAGTCATATTCTCCTCATGAAAAGAGAAAGAAAATTTTAAAAAATCAACACCTTGTTTGGCTTTGAATCCACTCTTTAGAGATCTAAAAAACTCTAAACTAAATGAATTCAAAGTGGCGTGATTTCCACGGATGCTTCATTTGTTCAGACTTCAAAGAGGAAAAGAAAAGAGCAGAAACATGTGAGTGCTCACCGCTTTGTTGATGTAGCCTCTGCCTCCGTCTCCCTGGTACCCGGCGGCGGAGTCCTCCTTACCGGCGCTCTCCGGTGAACATGACATAACTCGGCTCTGCGTCTGAGGCAGCATCTCCTCCTCTGCAGCACTTTTCGCTCGCTCTTCCTCCTCCCTCTGTCGCTCCTCTGAAGCCGCTGAGCCGGCTCTGCTGCGCTCCTGCTTCGACCTCTGCCGCCTTTTGCGCCTGCTTGACCCCGAGGACGCCGGCTTGTGCGGGGAGGATCGTCCCTCAACAGGTCCCTCCCCAGAGGAGTGCGCCGCCGCCGGAGACGGAGTGTGCGAGAGCCTGTGGAGCTCCAGAGTGCGCAGAGCGCCGTCTCTCTCTGCTTCGGCTGCACCTAAACGAGCCGTCAGAGCTTTGATCTCCTGCTGTAGCGACTGAATCTGAAGGCGATGATCCTCTGAAGGAGAAACCGCCTCAACAGTTTGCTCTTCCTTCTGAAGGAGTTTTTTCTGCTTGCTCCTAATCTCCTGTGCTTTCTCCAGTTCCTTTAAGAGGCTTTCATTTTTGGCGATGACCTCTGAATTTTTCTGCCTGGCTTTGATCAAATCTTCATCCAGCTGCCTGATTCGGGTCTCAGTAACCATCAGTCGCTCTGTAACTTCAGAAAGCCGATCAGCTTGGCTCTTCTTCTCATTCAAAGTAACATTAAGCTTCTCCATCAGATCGCGCTCCATTTTCACGTTGCCGCTCCGCTCCTCCAGCTCTCGGATGTCTGACTGAAGGCGTGCGATCTTCGCCTCAAATTCGAGTGTCTCCCTGAGCGTCCTCTCCTCCAGCTGCGTCTTCGCCTCTGCCAGGCTCGCGTACTCTTCTTTGAGCTCCTGGAAGTTCACCTCGAAGTTCTTCTCTGCAAAAGAGAAAGTGCTCTTCTGCTTCTCGATGTCCTCGCGAAGCTCGTCTACCTGTTGCTGGAACTGATCGTTCTGTGCCGTTAGCATTTCTATCTTGTCTCTTAAAGCGCTATTAGACTGAAACAACGTCTCCTTCTCCTCCTCGTGCTCCTGTAGTTTCTGTTCTTTTTCCTTTTTCTGGTTTTCCAGAACCTCCGTCTGTTTCAGTAACGACTGGATTTGATTTTGCATCCTCACTCGATCTTGGGCACCTTTTCGAAGTTCCTTGAGTTCAACCTGAAGTTCCTGGAGCTGCAGAACTAGCTCCTCCGTTTTGGAGCTTTGCAAAGCCAGCTTCAGATCTTCCTCCAGCCCGTGAATCTTTCGCAGAAGGTCGTTCCTCTCTGCAGCGTAACTCGTCTTCTCTTTCTGTAACAAATCCAACTGCTGAGTGTGACCGACACGCAACTCATCCAAAGCCTTCTCGTGCCGGACGGCGGCTTCGTTGAGCAGGTTCTCCGCATTCAGGAAGCTCTCTCGCTGCAGGTCCTCTCGGAGGTTCGTCAGCTCCTCCTCGTGGCTGAACAGGAGCTGCGTCCGTAGGCGCTCCAGCTCCGCTTCCTGCGACTCCGCCATCCGGTCCAGGACGGCATCTTTCTCCCGTTCGAGCATCTCCAGCTTGATCTTGTAGTTGGTGATTTCGGACTCGTGTTTGGTTTCTGCTTCCACGGCGGCTTCCTGAGCAGCTGACAGCTCGTCCCTCAGAGCCTGGATGGTCTCCTGGAGCTGCTGGGAAGTTTCCTGAGACGCTAGCCTGGTGGAGACCTGCTCCACGTGATGCCTAGCAGCATTTAGATCACCAACAAGACTCTCAACCTTGGACTGCAACTTCGACTTCTCTTGTGCGACTTGACTCAGCTCCCATCTGGTTTCATCGTACGTCGCTTTTAGAAGCTCGATCTCAGTCTGATGTTGCTCAGTCATCTGCTGCATTCTGGCTGCATGCTGCAAGTTGAGCTCCTGCTTCATCTGGACAATCTGCTGTCCGTACATTTCATCCAGTTCTGCCCTGAGAAGTTCCAGCTTCCTGGCGGTCTCTTCCTGCGTTTTTTGAAACGTGTCGCTCTCCGACATGCTCCCCTGGTGGCAGAGTTTCTGCAGACCTTCTACTGTTCCCATGAGCTGCATGATTTCACTGGATGACATCCGTTCTCTATGTTTGGAGTTTGCGAGTTCTCCTTTGCAGCTTTCTAACTCCTTTTGTTCCTTCTCCAGCTCCAGTTTGTAACTCTCCATTTCACTTTTGCAGGTTATTAATTCAGATTTTGTGCTTCCTAACTCAGTCAGGCACTTTTCAAGCTCAGATTCCTTTAAAGCGACTTGCAGCCGAAGCTCGTGCAGGTGTTTTTCGGAGTTTTCCAGCTCGTCGTTCAACCGGATAAGATCAGAGTCGCGTTCAGAAATGACCCTCTCCTTCTCTGCAATAATTGTGTCTTTTTCATCAGAGTCCTGAATGATTTTCTCATCTCTAGTCCTTCCTGCATGAACGACTTCCTGCCTGAGCAGCATCAATGCCTGCTCGTGTTCTTTGATTGTTGCACCTTGTTGTAAAATTAACTGATTTTTATCTTCTATTGTTTGTGCAAAGTCTTCCTCCGCTTGTCTTTGCGACTGCTCCCGACTCAGAATAACCTTTTTTTGCTCGGCGATCAGCAGCTCCTTTTCCTTTATCCTTTCTACGAACGATTCCTCCGATCTTCTCCCTGACTGAAGAGACATTCGGGTTCAGGTTCACACACAAGCTAGTCGCTGCCAAGCTAGTCGGCGTTAAGAGTATGGCGGTCCTCACCAGCTCCACCTCACTGAGCTTCTGCTGGAGGTGGCTGATGAGCTGCACCTGCTTGCTGCTCGTCTCCTGCTGCCCTTTGACCTCCGCGCTCATCTCCTCCAGCTGCTGCTGGTACTGAACAAGCTGCTGCCTGGCCTGCAGGAGATCTGCTGCGGTGCTGCTGTGGCTGGTGTTCCTCAGCGCCTCGCCGGCCTGCAGCTGATGTGCAGAAAACGGCATAAAAACCTTTATTACCAATTATTATGTTGGAAACAGAAAACCAATTCCTCCCAGTTCGCTTTAATGAAAGACATTTTGTGACATTTAAACATTAAATATTTATTGAAGGAGAAATCCAACGTTGTTTTACCCAACTTGGCAGAAATTTAAAAAGTTATTCCAACACTACTGCTTCTTCTTTTGTTTTGGAGAACGCATTGTTATGCCATAGTGAAAGTAGAAAAAAAATTACATCTAATTAGAGAAATTAAAAACAACATAAAAACATTTCCTACCTGTTGGAACTGGATCTGAAGTTTCTGGCTTTGCTCTGTCAGGGCCAGGAACTCTTTTGTGATTTCGTCCTTCTCCTCGCGAGCCTGCTGCAGGTTGGACGTGAGCTGGGTGATGATCCCGTCCCGCTGCTTCAGAGCAGCTTCAAAGTCCTGCAGCTGCACATTCAGAGTGGGTTTAATGCAAGTCATCATGGCAATTACAAAGACCACAAGAAAAAAAGGATCAATTTAATAAAACAGTAAGAAAGAGTTACTGTTTCTTACTGGCACAGTTCTTTACTGTAAACCGAACTGATTCTTTTTTTTAAGCAAAAAGAATCAGCCAAATTCTGATTCAAACCCATTATACTGTTTTGTTACATTATAATTAGGGCTGCAACTCATAATTATTTTAGTCATCAATTGTTCTGATTATTAATCTAATAAAATGCTGGCATGTATTTTGCTGATTTTCTTTCTTCCACATGAGCAACTTGACAAAACATTGACTAGAAATAATACTAAGAGTTACCAGTTTAACGAATACATTTCAGCAAATTACAAAAGAGCTACAATATGAAAACATACAGTACAAACTGTCACCAATTTCTCTCTTTCTGCCAATTGAAAAATAATTTAGAAAAAAAACTTAGAAAATCCCTTACTCAGCCTGGCATTTTGTCATTTCAAAATGATAATTTGTCCCAGAAGTTGTTGCAATAAATGATAATATAGTTCTTCTTGGATAATTTTCAAGTAATATAGTGGTTATAGTCGCACAATAATGCAAGAATGCATTTTAAAGCATCAATAAACTTTAAATTCTCGTGAACATTGAACACTGGAAGTGGAAGACATTTCAAATAGCCAAAATAAATAAACAAAACAACAGAAAGTTGTCATAAAGTGAGTTATGAAGTCTCTCTAAACAAAATTGTCCTTCAAAAAGGGGCTGGTTAAAACCAAAGCACCAGACTGAAGAGTTTATCATCCAGTTTTTGGTAGAAAGAGATAATAGAGACAAGATTAGTCATCCAAATGGAAATTATTGAGTTTGTTTTAATTTATCATGCGACTGATTTAACGCTTAATGTGACGAGCCTTTCCTTTACCATTTACTCCCAGTGAAAATCCTTGTTTTTTTTTGTTTTGTTTTTTAACAATTGCATAAACAAATGATGCAGCAAGAAGAAACAAAATGTGAAAGCCAAATAAAAACAAAACGAATTCAAAGGAGCAGGTCAACATGCAGTCGACACCATTTACACGTAGCGTAGTCTTTCAAGCATTCAGGATAAAATGCTGTAAATCAAACCCAGAACAGCAGAAACATTTACCTGCTGCACACCATCGGCGCCGAACGCCGACCTCATTTCCTCCAGCTCTCGACTCAACTCCTCCAGAGCTTGATTCTTGGCTGCTAGCGCGTCCTCCATGTCCTGGACCGTCCGTCCCTCTGTCGGCTGCTGCAGGGCCTCCACCTCCTCCTGAGCAGAAACAATATCAGAACTTACACGGCTTTTAAAAGAGTCACTGAAAAAGGTTTAAAGACTAGAGAATTAACCAAGAACGTAGCCACAACCACACAGCAAAAGCAGTTTTGTTAGAAGAGCCCAAAGTTGGAGAGTAAGTATGGGTCATGTTTTCAGAGCTGAGTAGTAACTAGTTGCATTTGCTCAATTACATTTACCTGAGTAACTTTTTTGGAAAAAATTTTACTTTTGAGAGTACTTTTACAACTCTGTACTTTTACTTTTACTTAAGTAATTTTGTTATGAAGTATTTCTACTCTTACTTGCGTAAAATGTCTGAATTTTCTGCTGAATAAATAACAAACATGAGTTAACCAAAAATTTGCTTTTTATGTGGCCCTATAGATTCTAGACTAAACACCAAATGTGCTTAAATATTACGTTATCACTCAAACCAGTGCAGTTTTTATCTGTTATCAAATTATATCAATCAGTCCCTCCAGTTTCTTGCAAATTATTGTGGAAATTCACACAAAATCAACAAATTGCACTAATAATTGGGAGTTTATTGGAGATTTTCCTTAATTGTCAAAAACTTTCTTACTTGTACTAAACAGCTGCCTCAGCTTTATTGATGTCAGATTATAGTCCGTTGTGTATACAGCGAGTAATAAAAAGTCACATTTACAGACAAAAATAAGCGCAAATATTACTAATATTTCCAAATTAGTACCACAAACACTTAGATTTTTATAGCAAAAAGAAATCACAAAACAAATGTAAAATCATGGAGGGACTTTTCAATATGATTTAATTTTAAGAATTAATTGATATTTTAACAGTTTGTGAACAGATTTTATCAATACATTCTGGCACAACCTTTTAAGAGCATTCATGATCTTGATTTGGCCCAAAACGAAAATGATTTTGTCCTATTGTCTTTATAAATCCATCTGTCTCAGCAGTGGCTCTACGGAGAGCGGCTCCTTTTAGAAAACTTTCTGTTTTCTCTCCTCAAACCAGACGCTTCCTCCTCATCACTCCCTCATTATTTCCTCCAGCAGCTTTCACAGATAATTCACACTTCTGCAATGTCACGAAGCCCTTTTCCATTATGACCTTCTGGAGCATTTTGACTTTTTAAAAACAATATTTCTTCACCACCGACAGAACAGGACAGGACGGAAAATACTAAATGTGTAAAGAGTACACAGCAGACGTGGTTAGTGAGAATCTTGCAGAAGACGTTAAGCATTTGGTTTGCTAGCGAAGCCAAAGCAGAGCTGCTTGATCAGATTACTGTACCCAGGTAAAATCCTGTGAAGGCATCATTAGGCTCTCTGTCATCTCATGGAGGCAGCCATTTACCTGTTAATTCATAGTGTGCTGCGTTAAACACTAAGATCTGGGAGGCTGCAACACAAACGCCTGCATCATGTCAGGAAAACACCTTTGAGCAGCTTTGTTCGAGTTAAAAACAGTTTAATAAATGTTAATGTTACATAGCTGGAGATAATTTTAGTGAAGTGTTGAATTTAAAAACTAAAACTACAATGAAGGTTTTCGCTGTTGATTTAGACTTTCTAAAGGAAAATTTTACTCATTTTAAAGCAGAGATAACCTGATATAATAAAAAAAGTTAAATTCATATCACTTTTTTTGGAAATATTACCTCTGAGGAATAATCTTCCGCTGTGGTGGAAACTTCACTTTCAGGCTGCAGGAGAAAAAACAAACATGCATCAAATAAAATAAAATAACAAAAGATTGAAAAATGAAGACCTATGTCAGGAATGAGACAAATTAATGAAATAGGCTGAGGCAAAAAGACAGCAGTGGCTGCTTTATTTTGGGGAATTTACATTACAAAACAAGGAAACAAAAGAAAACGCTATTTTACAAACCAAAACCATAAATTGCTTGCCCCATCACTACTATTTGAAAAAGTAATTTATTTTAATAATTAATTTCAAAATGTGAACCCAGGTCAACAGTCTGATTAAACAAACCGTGATTTATTTAAAGCATTTCTTTATGTTAATTTTGAGGCTTCCAGTTAATGAGAAACACAAATTTGATTTCTCCAGAAATTATTACTGAAATAAATAAAGAATTGTTAATCTGTTCACCTGTGCAGAAAAAAGTCAGAGACTCTCCAAAAGGAAGATAACTAACAAAAGATTACTGCCAAAGAAGCTGGTTATTCAAGGGTATTCAAGGAAAGTTGAGTGGAAGGTAAAAGTGCAGTGTAAAATATGTCTGCAAGACAATGTCGATATCAGGTGTGATATATGCCTGTTTTATTTTTTCCTCCGATTCTGATCTATGGAGCATTTTTGTCATTTGTGTCCACACTGTAAAACATTTGTCGTGTCTACTACTTTCTACTCTTTAAGTCAAATAAATTTAGAGTTTTAGATTTTGAATTTGAGTTTGTGAAAGATAAACTTAAAGCAGTAAGTTTTGTGAGGGAGGTTTTTTTCCTACATAATTATTTGGTTTAAATTGCAGCATTAAGTTAAAACTCACAATTCAAGATTAATGAACTTAAAAAACACAATGCTTAGACAACTTGACTCTTGCTGGCTAAATATTGCATCAGTATGAAAAATAACACACAAGAACTCTTGAAAAATATCAGAGAATTATTACTGGACTCTGATATAAATACTGTCCATACTGATAATATCTGCGTAATGTTTGAGTATAACTTCAGCCTCGAGAGAATTCTGAAATAAATGTTTAAATTGGTCTTATCTAATATTCTGAATTATTGGTTCTCTTTTGCTGTAAGCCATAATCATAAAAATTAATGGAAATAAAACACTTGAAATGTAATACTTTGTTTAATGAATCTATAAAAACACCCATGTTTCACTTTTCAAATAAATTACAGAAACGAATAGACTTTTCAATGATATGTGAAAATAATTCAGGACGCTGTCCTTGAGGTAAAACATAGTTACCTTGAAGTAGCTTTCAAAAGACTCATTTTGTTGCATTTTCCTTTTGTTGCTCAAGAGCAAAATGACGAGTTCGTTTAGAATATGTCTTCATTTGAATGACCTAGAGCAGAAAACTGCCCAAGGAAAAACTGGCTTCATTTACTTGTGATGCAGAACAGATCTCATTCAGGCAGCAGTAATTTATAATTTGCCCATAAAAATAATAAAAAAAATAAAAACCCAGAAGCTCTGTGTACATAATAATACACTCCATCAACCTTTAGATCTTCTGAAATCCACTGCAAGGCCATAGAAATCGGTCACACAGACTGACACATCCCAACAAGTTTAAAGGCAATTGTCTGTCTCCATGGCAGCCAAGTAGCTTTGTGGGTTCATGGAGAAGAGTGGCAACACAGGGCTGAGCAAAAGAGACGGAGAGGGCTTGAAAGACGGAACAAATTGTACAAGAGCTCTCAGCTCTGCGTGTTTTTAAACCATTCTATGATGAGATGTAATCAGTGGTAATTTATCCATCAGAAAATCCTGGATTAAATGTCTAGGTGCTGCTGTTTCAATCATCTTTTCTCTAAAGAAAGGTTGGAATGACTGTGCTGTATGTTGATTTAATGAATAGCAGGAGGTGGTTATGTAAAACCAGCAGAATGCATCAATACTGAGGTTGTGGTAAAGAAAATAATGGCATCCCACAAAAACCACAACCTTCTTTTATATCAGCGTCATCTACATGCATTTAAACGTGAAAAAGACGTGCTTTAATGTGCTTTTTGATTCAGTTTTAGCTCCTAATGTGGCTGTTATGCAGAAAGGGCAAATAAAGAGACACAAAAAGTGAATTTATACCTATGAGAAAAACAAAACTGCTGCTTCCTCCTAAACAACCCGCCAACACATGTATGCTCATATTCATCCTATAGAGTTAGTTTGTTTTCCGCCCACATCTTTTGACCAAGCAGCCAAACAAACAACCTTAATATTTCTGTCATTTTCAGCCAAAGAAAAGGTTGGTTTACTACTAAATAAGAAAAAAAAATGGTGCATTCTACAGATTTTTTCTTTAACTTTTTCATACATTATTAGAAATACATTCATGTTAATAATTTAAAATGAGAAAACAAACATTGTATTGCCTGAAATGCAGTAGCATAGCACTCTTTTGGCAAATTTGAACCAGGTGAAGCTAAAACAGGAGTTTTGGCTAAAACATTTACAGACAAGTTTTTAATGACCCTAAATGCTAAATGTGTTTATTTTTGTGCTAAATTACTGATCTAAATATGTTGTTTTTTCAGAAAACTTCAGGTAATAATCAATCAGTTACTAAATTAGTTGATTATTTTAATAATTATTTCAAGTGTTTTGTGTAAAAAAAAATCTAATTTACAGTATTTGACATTGTGAAACTTAGTCAGCAATGCTCCTATTTGCAGGTAATTTGTGACTTTTTATTTAACAATCACTGCCCATTTTCATCCAAAAGTGTTGGAAAACTGTATCATGAGCCATTTACATTACTTTGTTAGTCTAAAAAAACCCTAGGCTTTCCAATTTTTTCAAATATAATGATTGTGAAAGAGAGACTGTGCTGACTGACGCAGTTGTGATATGATTTGAGCAATGGCATTAAATTTTCACTGTTCACAGCAAAGCATCAAGTTGAAGGAGGAAAAAACCTTTTTGCAAATTTTCTACTTACAAAAATGAGTGGAGTTGTGCCAAAATTACATAAAAAAACGCTAACAAGTCATATTAAAACAGAGTAGACCGATTTGTTCAAATACATCTTTTGGAAAGAAAGATGCTTTCATATTTTGAAATGTAACAAGCACAAACTTTGATGTATTTTTTTAGTGTTTTCGGTTAGACCAACATAAAGTATTGCATTATTTTGAAGTGGATTGAAAATGATCATGCATGAGTTTTCAAATTCCTCCCTCCGCCCCTCGAGGAAAAAAAAATCTGAAAAGTGTGGTGTGCATTTATTTTCAACCTCCCTGAATAAATACATCATAAAAACAACAATGTCTACCAGCTGTACACATCTAAACATGTTTTTTGCACACGGATGATTGGACTTGAAAAGCTCCAAATAGAAATGTGAACATCAATGTTCAAGTCTTGCCAAACATGTTCAAGAAGACTGACTGGGCCATTTTAGGAGGACTATGTTACAATATCAGTTTTAAAAATGTTAAATATAAATTCATGGCACACTTTTAAGACTTCTTTCATTAGAGATATTTGACAACAATACATATTTTACTGATTAACTTCAAAATAATGTGTTACTTTGGTCTTGCATATAAAGTTCTATTAAAATGCATTAACGTTTGGTTGCAACATTACATGAAAATGCTTAAGAGAATGAATACTTTGCAAAACAAACCTAAAAAGATTGACAATTTTAGAAAAATGAAAGTTGGCACTTCAAAGTTAAGCATAGAGAGTGAGCGTTGCTGTGTTGAGTATTGTATGAAATAAATGTGTGTACCTCTATCTTGTAGGTCTGGTCATGCCTGACCGTCTCTCCGCTCTTCAGCGTCTTGGTGAAGGTAAACTCTGTGGTGGGTGTTTCCTCACTCCCTTCATCTCGTCTTTCACCCTTGACCTCTCGTTCTCCTTCTCCACCCACAAACTGATCCGGCTCGACCTCCACCCTTCCCTGCAATTCTGCCTCCGAATCCTCGGCCGGCTTCTTTTTCTTCTTCTTCTTCTGCTTCTTCTGGGAGTCTGCATGAGCTTTTCTCTGGCGGTACTCAGCCAACTGCAGCGAGAGGAAGTCAAATATGCTCAGTTAAAGTCAGAGGTGACATGAGAAAAGAAATAAATGTAAAAGATTTCCTTTCATTTTTACTATATTGTTTCCGCTGTCATTTAGAAGCTTGTCTGACCCATTTGTTTGGTCAAGATCCACGCCTTTCTTTCCAAGAAACTCCACTAAACAATACTTTTAGCAAAAATAAACAACATATAAACTTACTCTGAATCGACACAGTTTGGTGATAGTCAAACGAAACATTTTACGGCCCAAATACGCCTCCTGCCCTGCTACCAATGAGTCCTCCCTCCTTGTGTCCATATGACCCAACACACGCCTCGTACTGCAACAGGTGCTAATCCCGACTAAAGGGATTGCTTTTTTAAACTACAGTATGTCATTTATCCAGGAAAACACACAGTCATGCTTTCCAGACTGGAAATCTTTGATATTTGTTCCTGCAGCCGACTTGCACAATAACACATTGACTGAAGATGAAAATATTTGCTATTTGTTTATTAGTCTCTCATTTTGGTTAGTTTAGTACAAATAACAAATAGCACTAATTTTATTCTCAGGAATAGATGTACAGCTCTGGAAAAAATGAAGAGCCCACTGCACTGAACCCCATTGAAAACCTCCTGGTTATTCCACAAAATATTGATCTCTGAACTCTTCCTGAGTTAAAACATTGATATTGTTTCTAAATGAATATAAACTTGTTTTCTTTGGATTATTTGAGGTTTGAAAGCACTGCATCTTTTTGTTATTTTGACCATTTAATAAATACATACCAAATGTTTGCTTGGAATTTCAGAGACATGTTGTCAGTAATTCATAGAATAAAAGTACAATGTTCATTTTACTATACTTTTACTTTTTATCTTGCTGACCCACTGTAACAAAGACAGCAAGTCAAGGGTCAAAGGTCAGTTTCAGGTCAGTAACCTTATTTGGCTTGAGGAAACTTCCTTCCAGAACTGTGCTGAAGCAGAGCGTGTTTGAAACATGGATATTAAAGTGCCGCTATCACCACTACTCTGATTCACACAGGTGAACTACATAAACTGATAATGATGATCTGCATACCGAGATATTTTTATATATTTGTATATTTAAAAAAAAATAAAAACTTAAAACATAAAAAGTAGCAAATAATTTATTTTTATCCATAATGTCCTGAGTACAATGTCAAACATAAGGCTGCTTTTCCACCATTTCATCTAGACATTAGCTAATTAGAACATGAGCAGCAGTTGGCAGCAGCCACAGACCTGTGTCTGAATGGACCTTCTGCCACAGATCAGTTTCATCCCACACTAGCACCTCATCACCTGCCTGTAAAACGCCCCTGCTACCACATGACACACAGCAGACGTCATGCATCTTCAGAGACAGGTGCACCTCCATTGCGTTTGTGTGCTTCTTCACAGGACAGATGGTTAATGGCAGCCAAGGTACAAACATGTCCCAATTAAATCGGCTGCATCAGCTGGCAGTAAAGAAAAACGTCCAACTTGAAGGAAATTTAATGTTTAAAGCAGATTTTTAGGTCAGTTGATGTGTGTGTGTGTGTATATATATATATATATATATATATATATATATATATATATATATATATATATATATATATATATATATATATATATATATATATATATATATATATATAAATAAACAAAATCTGGTTCTATTTGCTGAGCTATCTCAAAATAAATTACTATCAGGAGAGCAACTAAAAAGAAACATAATTCAAGGTATTTTTAATAGCTAGCTTGTACATTGATGTAAGAAATTTCAAAAACCTTGGCCTTGAAAGCTCAGATTAGGTCTAGGTAAGAAAGTAATATAACAAAGAAAGATTGTACAGGATAAAGACGCATTAAATAGCATAAAAAACACCAAAGAAAGCATAACATTTTAATGTAACTGGGCCAACCTTAAAAATGTGTTTTTGATCATAACCTGTGAGAACTGCATGGCTTTGACACAAAACATCTTATTCATAACTATTCATACAGTCAAAGAATTGACGTGTCAGTCAAACGCTGAGAAATCTGATACTTTTCCTGTTCTTAAATGCATCAAAACTAAAAACTCCCACTTCTGTCAGTCTGTAAATGCATCACATGCGCTCTGGTTTGACTTTGGTATAAATCAGATAATGGTTGGCGACATTTCGGTTTTGATGCATAAATAAGGGTAGCTGTGTAATCCCTTCATCTTTTTTGTTGGATTCAAAACTACTACTTTGATTGAGGAAACTGCACCCAGAAGCACCAGTTTTATTTCCAAATGCCAAATGTTTTTTTTATTATTTATTTTTTTAATTTAAACCAAATCTATGCCTTAAGTTTGAAAAAAATAAAATAAAATCAAAATCAAAACCAGGTTGTTGTCAGCTGGTAAAACAGAAATCAATTTAGGCAAGTAAGAGTCTAAACTGTCCTACATACATTTCTGCTAATCAATACAAACACCAATACTATCTGTGAAACCATCCTTTCCCTGTGTCCTCTGGTATGCAGCCCTGATGAAACAAAGCAAGATAACGCTCTTATCTTCTGACAATCTCATAGTTTACCCTTCTATTTAACCTCACACAAGAGTTCAAAGAACAAAGGAAAAGAATGAGAGAGGCGTAATAAACTAACCATACTGAATTCACAAAACTATCCCTTAGTCCAGAGGTCTGCAACCTTTATAATCTAGAGTAAGTTTGTACTCATCAGGCCAGGCCAAAAAAAAAGAAAAACAAGAAAAGTTGTTTAGAGCCACAGATATCACATGACTTTTTTTGGGGGGGGAGGGGGGGAGTAGAAATTTAGATCAATATCTACTTTAGGAAAGTTGTTGTAATTTTTAAAGAACCGTCATTTTATCTCCAGGATGGACAGCTTTTTTTTCCCCTCTGGGTTGGAAAATTATTTTTAAAAAGCACATAGATTCCAACCTAATGACAAGAAAAACACATAAAAGTATAATACTGGTACTCTCAGTATCATTCCTTGTAGAAATTCAACGCAAATATTTCAGGATAAAATGAAAAACAGCTAAAATCTTGTATTTGTTATATTTAAAACTTTAGCTGGTTCTATTATTAGGAGTCATTATGGTTGGCTCAAGGAGCAACAGATTACAGACTTAGCCTGCCCAAGTCCTTTCATAATCTAAAATTTATTTTTAAGATATTTCGTCATATGTTTCCTTTGCTAATTTTGGCATACTGTTGTAATTTTGATGACAGTATTGTGTCAAATTTCACTGGTAAACTCGTCCATTACTTTGCAATACCCAGACCTGCACAGCATTCTGGGGGATGTAGGCAGAGGAATGATTTTAGCCACTCAACCTCTCACAGGTGGCTAAAGCAAACTAGGTGGAATCGACTAACTGACTCACTCTTTGGTAACTTAGCAACTCACTCACTATTTGGTTACCTAGCAACAACCTGTTGAGTAACTGCTGCAGTGGCAGTTTCCTCACCGTGCCTCATAAATGTTTGAAAATAAAAACAGCTTTGTGGAGTAAAAACTATGGATAAAACAGTCATGTCACCAGTTTGGCTGTATTTCAGAAATTGAAAACAAAAAACTAATCAGTTATTATCGATAGACTAATATGAAACCCTTATATCGTGATAGGCTTTACAGCCATATCATCCAGCATTAACCGATATTAGACACATTAAATAGATTTATCTACCGTTTTGAAACTTTTGAAAAAAGAAATGACCAGAAACAGATGACAAAAAGATGACAATAAATATCAGTTGTTCATATTGGCCCAATTCCAATATGCTAAAATAATGACATATCAGCCAATACCGATGTTAGTGTCGATATATTGTGTATCCGTAATCATGGAGAGAGATACAGGGTTACAGAGTCAAGTAAAAGAAAGCAGAATCATAATCTGATGTGGAGTTGGGATAATTTATCCAAACTTGAAGTACTTTGTAATCTTCTTTCAAATATTTCTGCATAAAAGCCTTATAAACCACAAGCAAACATTGTGAGTCATTAGTAAACTCACGGTTCAGTGTACTCATCGGCTCAAACTAAGACAAGTGTCACCGATTTTATGAACAGCAGCAGCTAAACCCTGATGAAAGCTCCCAGTGTTTGCCGATGCTGTAAAAAAGGGTCAGAGGCTGAAAACGACAGAGCTGAGAGTAGGTGTCATGGTCGTGTTCCCACCTACTATTCACAGCTTAAAAAGCTCAAAGTGTTCTTGATCTGAGCCTCCGCAGCTCCTCACATGACCCGCCCTCGTCCAAATATACCCACTTATCTGTATTTTAAGAGCAGCTTTATCCATCTAAAACCTGAGCACAGAAATAAATGTAATCGACTGATGAGCCAACAGGACTGGAGCATCTCTGAGAAGGAGGCAGTCTTCGGTTCTGACTTTATAAGAATAACACATGAGTAGCAGCAAACCTGCCAGCAGGAATCACCCAGGGTTCTGCCTTTTGCTGAGATGCTTAGCACTGCAAGCTGCCCTATTTGGCATAGCTGCTGGCCGAGCATATGGAGACTCAAAGCCTGGGTAGCTGCACCACCATCTGGGTAAACAGAAACTACGTAGGTGTACCACCATCTGCTGTCTGAAAGCATGTACACAGGTCTTTCCTGCATATCTAAGCCTCATGGTGACAGAAAAACAGAGACTATAAACAGCAGCCAGTTTGATTCTTTAGAAGACCAGAGCAACTATATTAGCTAGGGAATACTATTTTGCTTATCTAAATAAGTACACATAACAGAAATACTAATATCAGATATTGATATCAACCCAAATTAGGGATAAGTCCCTAATTTGACTTGACAATAGGGCAGGACAATAAATCAATAACAAATGTGGCAATAGATATGTGATCAATATCAATAGATAGCACATCTGATAGATTATTCAATGTGCTAGAATATTTGCTGAACTCCGATCCAAAGTTGGTGGAATCAACCAACTCACTCACTCTTTGGTAACCTAGCAACTCAGACACTCTGTGGTTACCTAGCAACAATCTGTTGAGTAACAAGGCAAAGTTTCACCACTTTGCCTTGTAGCTGCTTAAAAATAAACAACAACATGGAATGCAGACTGTGGATAAAAGAGGAAAGATTATGCCACCAGTTTGGCAGCACTACAGATATTTAAACAAAAAAAAAAAACTAATCAATAATTACTGACAGAATGATATGAAACGCTTTTATTGCGATACATTTTTCAGTCATATCGTTAAGCCCTACTTGACAACCACACTAATTTGGAGTCGTCACAAGACAGACATATTTTGTTTTATTTTATTGTCGGCTTGTTTCTATGAAGCCATGATGCTATTAATGTGAAGTATCCCTGATTACATTTACATAAAACATTTCTAGTCAATATGGCATAATAAACTCTAATAGCTCCTATAAACCAAGCTGACACTAGAAATTAGTGGTGATGGGAGGAAAAATATCCACTTAAATATGGAATGTTTGTATAATATATGTGTGCAAATTAACATTGTTTACCAGAATAAAATAATGCAGAGACGACTAAATGTACCAAGAATATGGAGTGAGAAATGGAGCTGAAGACTCCTTCATCCCCCATCAACAACTGCTGAGTGCAGAGAGAAACACAGAAAGGTCTTGAGGCTTCCCTTTCAATGAACCAACCCAGAAAGATCAATGCTGTGCACAAGATCCACTCAACAGGGAGAGAATGTTTAAAAGCAGAAACCCGCTCGGATCCGTCTTCAATAGATTTGTTGCAGTTTTCATGCTTTGAGCAAAACAAGAAGCATGTTTTGATTTGCTGAAGTGCACGGCCAGCATGTAAAGCTTCCCAAATCCTCACCTCAACTGACTCAAACCTTTTTGTGAACAGAAAGTTTTGGTGCAAAACGCAAACCCATTAAAATTTCGCAGTTCCAGAAAAAGAAAGAACATTTTACAAGGAAAACTCAAATCCCCAAAGTCCCATAAATGGAACGATATAAATTCATTATTTATCAACGAGGTGTGCAAGTGTTGATCTTTTGGTGTGGCTAACTTACTGATGAGATGATGAGATGTGACCAACATAAAGTGATGCGTAAATGGAAACAGGCAGGAAACTGATACATGATTTTTAAACGTTTTTACTAAATAATATTTAGGGATGCACCAATGTGAAAATTTGGGCCGATATCGATATCTGATATCGCTGTTATGGCCGATAATCAATATTTACCAATATTATATATATTTCGCTACCATTTTTGACACCTTTGGGGAAATCCCCCACCAGAAATAGATACTGGTATAAATAAATACTGGTTGTTCATATTGGCCTGGTTTTATTTACAGGACAGATATCAATATGTTAAAAAATTACAAATATCAGCCGATACCGATGTTATTGTGTATCTCTAATAATATTCTGTGCACTTTTATTCAGACCTGTGACTACTTAGTACACACATTTTCAAGTTTACACACCCAGCACATCGTGGAGGCAATCAATAAAAAACTGAAAAATAAAACATTTTCTGATTATCAGGTCTTACATGGACACTGAACTCATTGCATTTTGTTGATCGGGAACAGACAGTGAGTTGAAAAGCTAAGGACAAAACGATAATTTATTTATAGTACAAATAGAGTAGTAGGTTGTTTACCTTGTTGTGAAAAGAAAGACAGTAAAGTGCAGAAGTTAATTAGACTGTAACAAGCGCAGGAGACTGCACAATTATGTGCCCAGGCCCCGCCCTGCTCTGCTCCTATCAATCACACATCCCAGATTATTTGTACCAGACTTACCCTGTGGTTACAACAAGCAACAAGATACAGCTGAAATGGGTTAAAAATACAAAATCATGCCACACTTTACAGATTATTATTTGTAAAACCATTGTAAAAACTACGCTAAATTTTTATTCTTCACTTCCACATGTTAGTCCATCATGACCTGAACACTTCAGCCAGGCACAATAGCTAAACTAGGCATCTTCCACACCATGACATCCAAACTGTTTGTGATTTAACCCATTTCAAGCAACACAGCATGACCCAGCACAAGTATCTATCATTACTTTGAGCTTGTGCCACTGCATCATAAAAATAAAACCCTCCAGAGTCAATTAAGCCAATTAATCAGCTACGTAATCTGTGCCAGTTATAGGCTGGTTGTCGCACAGAGACATGCAGGACGTGTCCAGCTGAGCGATTAAGGTCCAAGTTAAGAAGATCAGCTAAAACCGGCAGGAGTGCCTAACAAAGAAACTGACCCTTTAGGCTACCTGAATCCTGAGAAAGATTACTATAGTGGAAAGACGCTCTATAAAAATGACTTCTTCTACCTTCATTTTTGATGTAGCCTTATAGATAGATGTTTGTACTGACCATAAAGTATCTACATGAATAAAAGAACAAAGACTGAGGTGAAATGACAGTAAAAGTTTAATTTTTCTAGGAGATTTAAGATGACTACACTGATCAACTATCAGTTACTGATAGTAAAACACTTGTCAATATGTTTGATTCTGAAGCCAAACAAAAGATGAAGAAAATTATTCCATTCTGGAACAAAACTATGGCAACAGCAGCCCACAATTTCCACTTTCCCTATTGTCTGGCATGACTCAAAAGCTCATGCCTGATTCTGCACAATGCATCACTGACAGCTCGCACTTCAGTCAGACAACAAAAACTCGTCTTTCACTCGATTTGACAAAAATCCAGTCACCCAATCTGATTGTTAGAGAGGAAAAGCTCAGGCCGCACCTTTATCTCCAGACTAACATTCAGATAAAATCCTGCTTCAGTTCTGAGACAATATAAATGCAGACTCATTGTACACTTTAAGCCATGTACATAATTTTAGAAAAGCAACATGCATCAGATTTTTATCTAAGCCTGCAAGGACTCATCTGACAAGAATCTCAAATAATAACACCCTTGATTTCTTTACTGCATGTGAGGACATGGTGACATGGCACTGGGAGGAAAAAAACAGCAGGCAGACTAGCCTACAGCAGCAAAGAGCCTTTTACAAGCCAAAATACCAGAGTGCAAACCAGGGGGATGGTCTCTGCAAACTTCTGTCGGACAAAACTCACTGTGATTTTCTAAATATGTTTAGTAAATAACAATCAGAAACAGATTCCCAGCAGCTCTACACCAAGATGCATTAACTTTAAATAAAACAACCAAGGCTTCGCACTATATGTGCAAAGATTTAAAATGTGCAACAAGATTTAATTTGCACTACTTAAACAAAAAACAACACTTATACCTATTGCTGTAAAACTTAAAAAACAGTTCTACTTATGTTACATTTCTAATAATTATTTAGATTCTGATAGTGAAACTGCAGAAAAAATAGACTATAACAACTAAATTTCATTTTTAACTGCTTCTTCAGAGTAATATAGCTTTTTTTAGGTTATAAAAATCTGTTGTTACTTGATTAATTGGTTGGATACCTGTGTATAGCACCCTAATAGTCGTTTTAAAACAGTACTGGGTGGTGCTCCTTTGGTTTCCATGGATACAACTTCCTATGTTTTCTGTAATCAAAATAGTAATATTTGTCCTTTTTGTAGCTGACTGGAGAACATGCAGCAAACTTGTTTCAGCCAGCTGAACTGCAGTAGCCAATGCTTACATACTAATAACTTTTTGTTCACAGAGGCAGTGGTAAGAGTGTAACATTACCTCTGTCCATCATAGATGTATCAAATTGTGCAGCAACTCTAGCAGCTCTTAAAAGCTTCTGATTTAGTATTTATGGACATATATTGACAAAAGTGACACATGAGCTCATTGCCTGCAGAGATTCAGCAAAGACAAACAGCCTCTCAAAACTGAGTGAGCTGGTTTTTGAGTTTACAGCTACTGGTAGAAAAAAAAACATACAAACTCATCCAGTTTAACAAGTACTCCCTTCTTTTCTCAGCAAATATTTTACTTTATGAGCACAGCATAGAGCCTCTTCTGGTGTATTCCTGTTGCTTAAACCAATACAAGTCATCTCTGGCAAGTGAAGCAATGCTTTACCCAGCTAGTGAGGATATACCCTGTAAATCCTGTTACACCAGCCTCTGAGTGTCACTTCAGGTGCCGTTTATAAGCTCTAAATAATGATGCGACGGCTAGACTTGTGCGAGAATGAGCCGATACTTCTTTAGATACGGAAAAAGAAAAAAGAAAGCATGTAGGGGGGAAAATGTCAGATATTCAGCATGACAAAGGCAGCCTTGGCTAGCAGTAGCAGCGGCTAACCCCCTCCTCCCTCCCTCTCAGCTGTCAGACAGACACGGCGCATGACAGCTGGGAAGGTGGTATGAAGGGGAGGGGGTTGGGGTCAAAACAGCTGACGGACATAACCACAGAAAAACAACTCCACCGGAACAATATGCTGTAACTTTGGACCACTCAGAGGACGTTAGGGAGTCTTGAATCCTACCTTAGCCTTGCCGGCCTCTAGCTTCTTCTGCCTCTCCTCGTCCTCCATTCCCGCTGACTCCGAGACTGAAACAAGAAAACTGCTTCATAAGAAATATCCAGGAGGAAAAGGAAGTCTCACAGCGGAAAGCGGACTATCTCTCCAATGCCGTGATTCCCAATCACTGGCTATCCCCTTGATTGTAGTCCGCCGCCATATTTTCCACGTAAACATGAGACTCAACTGTGATGACGTAGGGTAGGTGCATTTATAGCCACGCCCACTGGTGCTATCGGTATGGCAAGTAGTTTTGTCGTATAGTAATTTCTTAAAAACATGAAGCCTCTTGCACTGATTGCACGTTTTAGCCCGTTCATGCATGAATTATAATCCTTTATGACAGGATTTTTTTTCAAAGTGTTTTTGACTTTCTTAAGGCATAAAAAAAACTTGGAGAAAAAGTTTCCACTTGTTTCCAACTGTTTCCAGTTGTAATTTTCTCCAAATACAAGTATTAGTCTTTAGGAGTTACTTGATGTCACAATATGTTTTTTACATGCAAGAGCTTTCTGCAATAGGAGGAGAATATTCCTGAGTTGCTTTTTTCATCTGTCTGCCATTTTGGATTAACAAAGATTTTGTTGTTAAATGGATGGCCAGTAGTTTATAGTGTATTATATGATGCACTAGCGTCCATTCCAGTGGTCTGTGTGCATTTATAACATTAAAATCCACAAGAAACACAAGAAAATGTCTTTTAGATAGCTGTCCACTGCAGTGAGCGATATGCATGAAAGGGTTAAATTCGGAGAATATGGCTTTTTGCCTAGGGCACAACTGTGTCAGAGGGCAACACAAGCGCCAAGATAATATTTTAAAAATATCAGTTAAATACTCCATAAACAAATTTTCTTTTTTATTGAATTTACTTACCAATTTAATTAAGAACAACGTTACAGTGCTATTTTCCCTTTTTTTTTTGTAATCTGGACTGCATTTTATCAGCTCAATTTTAAACATCTAGACTCATCCAACTTGGACTGAACTACTTTTAACATACTCTTGTAGGCCTCTCGGATTTTCTGATTCAAGTTTACTCTGGATCACCAGAATCAGAGCCAAACATGGAGAAGCAGCAGTCAGTTTTTAATCTGGAACAATTTCCAGAAAATTGCAAAAATGCTGAAATCCTGAATTCTTTTAAATCAAGATAAAAAAAATATTAGTTGTCTTTGATTATTGTTACCTGAAATATCACTAACTATAGTCAGTATTCCAACCTTTCTTTACCTTTCTTCATTATGCCATTGCAATGTAATGTTTTGTTTGTTGGATTGCTGAAATGTTCTGTAGCATTACAAACATGAAAAGGAGTTTATTGTATTTGTGAAAGCAATAAAATAATTTTATTCTTTTCTGGCATCAAGACAACATAGACCTAAAAAAAAAAACTAAATAAAAAATGGCACCATATGAATTTGGTGAAATCTGCACTGAATTATTCTATAGTTTTCCAGATTAAAGAGAGTTTGGTGTTGTGAAATGCTTCAGTAAGATAAAACTATCTTTGAGATTTCTACTTTTATCTAAGAAAATATATATAACGAAATAATTGTTGATAGTCCGTTGGTGAAAAGCCTTAAAATGAATTCATATTTTATCATCTTCAACATTTCAGGAAGTCAGAGCATTAAACTCTCTTTAATCTGGAAAAGTATAGAATAATTCAGTGCAGATTTCACCAAATTCATATGGTGCCATTTTTAATTTAGTTTTTTTTTAGGTCTATGTTGTCTTGATGCCAGAAAAGCATAAAATTATTCCCTATTTTCCACACATATAATAAACTCCGTTCATGTTTTTAATGCAAGGCAAGTTTGAAGTAAATAAAACAGTATTTAAAAACATTAACTAATGGAACCCAGAAGGGGGATAGTCTATTTTCTCTGCAATATATCTTAAATAGATATACAATTTACCAGTTAGGTTTTTTTTTGTGTGTGTGAATATCTTATTTTAATAAATGTAGCTTGGTGATCAAACAGTTGGTATTTTAATGAGTAGCAAAACTCCATCTCCCCTTTTAAATATAAAAATTGCATCAACACACACCCATTTTGTCATGAAACATGCAATTAGCAGTAAAGTCGATTAATGACAACGACATGTCTGACTGTGATTCTCCGGCTTTGACTCCAGTTTCTGCAGCATGAATTCCTCTGTCTAGTTTCTATGGCGATGGGAGGAGAGGCCGCCAGAGCTGTCCCAGCTGAGCTTTCTTTTTAGGCAACATTATCTCATTTTAACATTAGCTGGTAAACAACTGGTAATTACCTCGCATTTTGTATGAAGATGTATAAATAGACTAACCCTGAGCTCATTTCTGATGAAAAAAGAGCAACATCCTCCCCAAAGAAGGAGTCATTAAAGGTGCCGTGGCTAAAAGCCTGCAGGTAACCTGAGAGACTGGCATCAGTTTCTACAACAGATGGGAGTGATACAGGAAAAGACCATCAGCATTTTCTCTAACAGACTCCAAATTAGGTAAATGTTAGAATAATTAGATTATGTTTTACAATTAAAAGCAGGTTTCATTATTTTGAAGATGATTTTGGGAGATGTGGGTTGCAGTTGTTTGGAAAAAAATAATGGGAACTTTTGCAAGCATTTTTCAAACATGGTGGTTTATTTTTTACTAATGTGAAACATAGCTGACCTACGTATTCATTAAAAAACTAAAAATATATGTTAATTGATTATTTTAAAAACTAAATAAACATTCACACTACCTCATTTGTCACTTATTTCTTGCTCAGGTGTATAGAAAACAGTGCTAATTTTTTATATTATCTTTTACATGCTTTATATTGTTGCAACCCCCAATGTTTACAGAAACACTGATATCTAGCTGGTAAATTTACGAATAAGAAAAAAAAAAGAGAACTATGAGAATACACAGTTGTTACTTTAATACAAATATAAAGTTTCATTCTGTTTTGAGACGTACCTGCAGTGGCTGCAGTGGCAGCTGGAGAGGACTCTCTGCGTCTTCGGCTGACCGGCGCTGAACAACTTATAGTCTGGCAGATCTTGAATTCCACCCATCGTCTTTTGGACATTTTTTTATCCGCACACTCCCACCTGGGGACACCTGCTGCTCGAGCAACAGCGTCTGCGAGTAACCACCAGCATCTGAAAGTTTCGACACTTCTTAAATTATTCAGTCGCTCCGGTTGTGTTCTGTGTCTGCAGTTACCCAAGCAACTTTACAAAAAGGACCTCAACAAACGGATCAAGACGGAAGTCGATGTAATATTAAAACCATGTTGCTCACAAATTCATGCATGACCTAATTTACATCTTTAAGGAACAAAAGTCAGAAGAGCTTCAGAGGAAGTAAGAGGAATATCAAACCTCTGAAAGAGTTCAATTAAATTATTTTTTACATAATATTAGTCCAATAAATTTGCTTAAAATGTAAACAAATTTGACATATTTGATTAAAATCATTTGGTGGGTAAACAGTAAGATGTGTTTGAAATGTAAACTATTACCCCAACTTTTCAGTCTAATGTCAAAGTTTTTCTGCATACAGTTTTAATTAAATTAAAATAGGTAAGCGCATATTGACACCTCTTTTAGTTTTCCAAGGAGTTAATAATTTTATTTAAAAAATACAGTTGATTGATTGTCTGGTGGTATCAATTTCAAGCTAACAATAAAGATGAAGACGTCAACAGCAGTTTCTCATTTCAGTAAAAATTAGAAAAACATCTTTATTAGATAATTGCATATTTTTCTTGTCTCATAAGTCAGTAAAATGCAGTTTTTAGTGCTTACATCAAATGTTTCCAATTTCACAAAAGCAAATAACTAACCTTTAGTTGCCTTAAATTTAGCTAATATGCTCAATTTGTATTACAACATGAGAAAACAGATCATAATTGAGCTTCAAGTTTACATAAAACATGAAAGAAGCAGGATTATCTCTCACAATAATGGACACTGTCTGAACTGTTCATGCCAGAAACAAAATGCTGCTTTCTATGCTGGTAGTGCAGAAGAGGTTGTGTCTGAAACTTGGGTCACTTCAGTAGCAGAGCAGCAAAGTGAACGCATAATGTAGCCATCTTTCACTGTGCTGTAAAATATTCATAAGTGGTGGGACTCATCAGTAAGAGAGGCAGTCGAGTCAATAGGTTTTTCAGCTGTGAACTGCAGCACAATGCTTTCTGATGTGCCTGAAATGAATCAAGCTACCTAAAACAGGGGCTTTGATGTTGCTCGTGTGAAATCAAAATACAACTGAAATTTGATTTAAAATTAAAAGAAAAAGTGAGGTTTCAAGCAAATTGCACATATATAAAATAAATAGCACATATAAAGTGGGATGGACTGATTTTGTTAAAATAAAACCCCCCCCACAAATTCTAGAGAGATTTACAAAATGTTCTAAAATCTTTTTTTTATCTGTAAAAAACATGAAGAATGTTCAAAGCTGTCATTATTTATAAGCTTGTGTGTGAAAAACTAACCTCTTAATTCAGTAGTTTTCTGTAAAATATTTTTTAAAAGGCCCGAATTCTGAGAACAAATTAAAATTTTTTCAGTGGCCTCAGTCCTGTTTCCCCGCTTGTTTCTGTAGGAATTATACAAATGACTGAAAATGCTATAGTGCTTTTTGAAGGTTTTTTAAACCTAAAAATAATTAACTTCAATGGTTAACGTCGTCATGTCTCAATACGGAATCGTAATAAGTGTCCTAGAATCCCTTTTTTTCTTTATAAACGTTCATGTTCACGTTAACTTGAAGCGACAAGTCTCACAAAGCGACAAGTCTCACTGTCCTTTGCTGCGACCTGCTGGCGAAAACAACAAACTGGGAAGCAAGTTTAAACTCCGAAACGCTAGAGGGCGCCAGCTTCGATAAATTCGTTTCTCAAATTCAAAATCTCGCGTGAGCTCCTCCAAGTTCTCGCATCCACTGGTACGTTCAAAAGGTATAGTGTGAACAGTAAAGTCGAAAAACGGAATATGGTATGTTCTTTTTAAATTTTAAAACTAAAGAAAGACTGTCAAGTGTTTTTGCTAAATATAGCAATTCCCACAATATCAATAAGGTTTAAATTACCCTGGTGGAAGGCACGCAAGCAGCAAACCGACGGTGTTGTTTTGAATTTAACTTTTACCAAATGTGGTTTTAAATTCAGATTTTTTTTAACAAGACGTGAAAAAACTTTGCTTAACCAGAATTTCACATCAGATTAGCTTTTCTGGTTTCAGTAAATCCTATTTTTTTGATTGGGTAGATGCTGTGTGTCACTTCTAGAAAGTACATTTTCCAGACTCTCTAAATTAAATTTGTCTTACAGCTTAAAAATAATAATAATAAATTATCATTGTGATATCATAATTCAGCATAAGTTGTTGATAGAATAGAAGTAAAAATAATGCTTATTTGTATTTCCTGCTTTCTTACTAAAAGTAAATAAGACGTACATATTTACAGAGTTTTTCAATAAATATTAATATCCCAGCCCTTCAACTTTTGCAGCCGTTTCAGCTGGATGTGTTTTGGTGTATGTCGTACCAGGAAGTTGATAATAATACTACTCTTTGGAAAAGTTTTAGAAAATTCATGTGTAGTTTTTGTTTTGTTCACTTCAAAGCAATGCACTGCTGTGCTGGTCTGTTACATATAATCCCAATAAATAGTTTTAAGTTTGAGTTTGTGATGTGACAGAATGTGAAAAAGTTCTAGATTTACTTCTTCGCAATATTTGGAAAGTGTAATTTTTAATTAGTTACTGTTAATGCACAGAAGTAAATTTGAATCTTAGGAAAATTTAAATTTCTTAAGGACCTGAACAGAAAGGATAAGTAAACATTAAAATAAACAAGTCACTTTATTATAGCTTACTTACTTACATTACTGTTTTTTTTTTTTGTTTGTTTTTTTTACCATTTATAACCAAAGAAATGCCATAACATGGATCTCTGGTCCCTTTCAGGAAAAAATAGCTTCAGTTTCTGGTATAAGGACCCTTATTCGTATCCATCATTCGCTCATTCTGCAGAAGAGCTTTAGGCATTCACTGCTACAGCTAGCATCAACCTGCATCACCCCGAGGCATTGCAGTGGCAGTAATGACCCATCATTGCCATCAGACACAGAGAATAAATCTCTGCTTGAGAACCTATATGTGTTGGGAGTGGACATAAAAATGGCACGCCAGCGTCAACCAGGTGTTCTTCGAAAGTCCTTCACCAACGAGATGTGCCTCGCTCAGTTCCTGCAAGAAAAAGGCGCCAGCCGCAAAGTTATCGCCAGCATCGTGTCCCGTTATCCCCGCGCCATCACGCGGTCACTTGATCACTTGGAGGAACGCTGGCAGCTGTGGAGAAACGTCTTCAACACAGACGCCGAGATCGTGAGCATCCTGGACCGCTCACCCGAGTCTTTTTTCCGTTCTAGTGACAACGATGACTTGAAGAAGAACATCGCTTTCTTGATCTCATTGGGATTAAACTCCAAAGACCTTCGTCGGCTGCTGACCACAGCGCCGAGGACGTTCTCCAACACCCTGGAGCTGAACAAACAGATGGTGGAGTTTCTTGAAGACATCTGTCTGGAGCTGGGTGGAAAAAATCCTGAACAATTTGCTACAAGTATAATATCTAAAAACGTGTATCTTCTAATCAAAAGTACTAAAAGAGTCGGGACCAACATTAACAATCTGAAAACCTCTCTGACGTTAAGTGATGCCGAACTGCTAGCACTTCTGCAGGGAAAAGGAGTAGACATTTTGGTCCTTTCCAACGACTGTCTGAAGAAAAACATCCACAGCCTTGAGAAGAAGATGTCCTTGCTAGGCCTCAAAGAAAGCGACGTGAAAAAACTAGTATTAAACTACCCCAACATTCTCTACATCGGCGCAGCCACTCTGAACTCCAAACTGGACTGTCTTCTAAAAGGAGGAATAACAATAAAGCAGATTTTGGAGAAGCCAAAAGTCCTGGACTACAGCATCCAGAACATCACAGAGCGACTGAAGGAGCTGCAGAGAGTTGGATATGACTTTGAGAAAAATGGGATCAACATCCTGGACTCCAGCAAGAAACGATTTGTAGCAAAGATAGAAAAACTTTCTGGAGTTTCTGAGGAGTGAATGCAGCAGATTTTACTGTGATAAAATATAAAAGATACCCATCCATGTACGGCTACATTTATCTGCACCCCTAGTAAAGATATGTAAAAAGTCTTATGTACAGTAGGATAATTTTACACACACACACACACACACACACAAAAAAAAAATTCAGTCTCTAATATCAGTCCATTAAATTTTGGGATAAAGAAAATAATAAGAAATAATAAGAAAATAATTATTTTAACAGCTCTTTTAAACGTAAAAGTAATCATAGCAATGTCTGTATTTTTATAAGTTGATCAAATATTTTAAAGATGATGGTGAAATACCTAGAATCAAATTCAAGGCTAATTTTTAGCACAGCAAAAAGTGGCATCTTAACCTCATCAAGGTTAAGATGCCACTTGATGAGGTTAAGATGCCAACCTGCCAAACATGTTTGTTTGGCAGGTTTGTAAAGAAAATGTTTTTTTCCAAATGTAAATATTGTAAGTTTTATAAAACCGAGATGTTTTAATTGTTTTTTTTTTTTTTTTTTTTTTTTTTTGTAATTGGGTTTTATAATAACCACCCAGGATTCAAAATAACGAAGAAATGTTTCACCATACACAGAATGCACCTTTATCCAAAGTCGTCTCAGTCCCCAAATCTAAATTCTAAACAAACAAACAAAAAACTACCTGGGATGCTCCTAAATGTGGGTTTCTAAGCATTTTATCTGTTATCCAGTGACACATTTCTTTATTTGATGCATTTTATTGCATTATTGCTCTGTATTCAATAGGGTTTTAATGATTATTCTGAAACATTACATCCATAAGTTAACGTGTGAGTCATTCTTTGCCTCTTTAGCAGTCATTTCTGATTGTAAAAGGGAGGTTGCCATGTTTGACAGGTCAACGCTCCCTCAAAGATTCAGTTAATTCCAACACACCACTGTTGTAATAATCTGTATACACATAAGAATCTCTCACAAGTGGATATTTTTGACTTTGCCCAAAGAAACGTATAATTTCTGTAGCTTTATTTAAATCGTTTCAGGTGCCTTTTGCTGTTGACTCACAAACAAAATAAAGTAATTCTTAACAATTGATCATGTTTTTAGCATGTTACTGCTTATTATGAATAATTATTTCTGTATTAGCAAAAACAGACATGCACTTTGTATGCTAACTTTTTTTCATTTCTGTTCGAAATTTATTTATAAAAATATTTTTCAAAATAGATAGTTTGTCGGAGATCTCCATGCGGAACCAATCTTTAGACGTTCTCTCCGGGAATAATTAAACTGATGCACATCGGTTACCACAAGGTGGTGAAATTTAACTGCACTGTTTGCATGTTAGAAAGTGAATTAATATAGTCAATGTTATCTGTACCGATTTTCTTTGCGGTTGTAGCTCCTAACGAGACAGGTTAAGCTTTTTATTGAACATTAAGTTAACTGCTAGCTTGCGGGAAAACGCGCTTTAATTTGTTAGCTTGCTAGCAGAGTTTTGAGTTAACTACTGCTGGAGCAGTTTATGTAACTAACTATTTTGACATCTTGATAAAGAAACAGGTAAGTGAAAGACTTTGTGGACTGTTATTCTAATTAACTTGACATGTAAAGATGTTTTAGTTTTGACTGCGTTTAAGTGTATCATAACAAAATGGAGCTTTGCTACTAAAACTAGGAGCAGCTAGGTGCAAGTTAAACGTGTTCAGACTGAAGATAAATAATCAGAATCAAATCTCCAGCATAATTGGTATAGTGGGAACTAACAAATGCTACGAACACACACATAAAAACGTGAAAAAATTGCATTTAAAAGACTCCTAAAATCTCTTAAATTATTGTGTATCTATATAATAGTAACTGATTAGAAGTTAGCGTTTATTTTTTAAATAGAGAAACTGGAACTGTATTATTTTTGTGCTACAGTCAGAAGGTTAAGTTCATCTTGGTAAATGTGATTGACATGGTTCAAGAAATTTCACAAACATTTTAAGTAAAATCCAGCACAACCAAATGCCTTTGAAAGTCATGTAAATAGTGCCCAACTCTGTGTAATTTAATCTAAAATCTTTCTAAAAACAGAGTGGCATATGAAGCAAATTTCCAATTATTACATCTACAAACCACATCTGTTTGGTAGCATCCTTTTCATGAAACACTCAGTTATATTCTGCTTCATCTGTTTATCTTTTATCGAAACATTTCAGAGTGAGAATAGGGAGTGAGTCTTTGACCAAATGATGGAGGCATCAGCGGAAGATGCCACAGAAACAGCAACACATGTAGCTGTAAAAGGTGAAGCTGCTATCAAACAAGAGTAAGTAACTTTCATCAACACTGGACACTAGAGGGAGCGCTGTACTGTACTTAGATCAAAGAGTTTTTACTTTTGTCAAACCCAGTTATTTTTTTTATCATTGTCTACTTATGCAGAATGGGATAAGTATTTGCACTGTCAGTAGTATTTGGGAATTTTTCAGTACGCAGTAGAAGCTCTTGTTGGTTTAGTTTAGGTGGTGACAATTTTTTAATTGTTTATTGTGCTTGTTTTTCTCACTCAAAAAAGAAAAGCATACTAAATCTTGTAAAAGAGTTTTACAGGCTTCCCACAGCCTGGAGTTTGATTTAAATGTCTTAGAAATCTACATAAATATAGGGGGAAAATACAGTAATGTGAAACCGATTATGTAACATAACAGGTTATATTATATAAGGAATGAGAAGCATTATATATATATATTCATCACTTTGAATTTGAGGTAAAATGGACAGAGAACTCTGTAAATTTTAAGGCGATGTGAAATTTTGATTTGGGAAATATGTAAGAAACCTCCTTAAAGGGAAATTGCAAACATTCTGTTGACTGCTAATGTTTTTTTTAAAATCAGAGTTAAGAAAAACAACCTATAGCCTCATAGAGGCTCATATTGTGATTTATTTATTAAAGGTTTTCGGCTTGTATTTTGGCATTCTTGACAAATCTTTTTAATGTTGCTTTTGGATCTGTTTTAAAAGTATTTTAAAACATATTTTTAAATTACTTTTTTCTTTTTTTTTGCAGATTCATCACCACCAAAGATGCATTTCATGGCTTTCTGGATTCAGAATGGCAGGGCTCCAAAGGAGAGAAATCCGCTGAAAATGAGACGCCACAAGAGAAAAAGGATCCCTCTGTGGACGAACCTGAATGTAAAAAATCCAAACTGGACCATGAAGATGTGAAGAAAACAGAAAAACGGGATAAGAAAAGATTTCGTGGTCAGAATAAGTCGAGGCCACACATAAAACCCACCACTTATGAAGAAAAGCGACTGTGTTTGTCAGTCATTCAGGTAGATTGAACCTCCTCCTTTTTTTAAGATGCAGTATGCAATCCTTTCAGATTCCTGTAAAAATTTATTATTCTCTTGACTTTTTTTAACCATTCCTAGAAAAACGGTGAATGTAAGTTTGGGGACAAATGCATCTTTTACCATGACGTCGCCGAGTACTTGGCCAATAAGCCTGCCGACATCGGGGAACGTTGTTACCTCTACGACACATTTGGAAAGTGTGAATACGGGCTTGCCTGCCGCTTCGCCACGGCGCACACTACAGCTGACTTTAAAACCATGGAGAAGGCAGAGCTGGTCAAAGCTTACGAAGGAAGGACTTTGGTGAAGAACAGCCTGAGTAAAGATCTGCAGTATCGCCTGAGGAAACGTTCTGTCACCTTCAAAAAGTCAGAGGAATACCTGAAAATGCTTTCAGACAACAAAGATAAGAAGGAACAGCAGAGCAATGGTAAGACGCAGAACTGTTTCTGTTTATAAGAGTCCAAACTGTCCTGCTCTCACAATCTAAGGGAGCGGCTTTAAAGAACACGTTATTATGACTGTCAAACCAATTTTACAAACTAAAACTTATTTTTTGACTCAAATAACTAACAAACACTCATTGCAGCAGCATGTTCCTTTTACTGGAAGTAAATAACACAAACTATTTGCAAAACTGAAAATGTTGCTTCAACTTGACAAATTTAAATGTGATAATTCCTTTTTTTATTATGCAGGTGATGTTTGTACAGCAGAGGTATCTGCAGAGCCAAAAGAAGAAATTCAGCATGTTTCTACGGAAGAATCGGTACACCCTTATTCTCTTAACTACATTTGCTGCAGAGTGTCTCATTTATTATGTTTTTAGGGGTGTATAAACTTAAATGTTTGCTCTGTAATTAGCTGCCCACCTGTCCAGATATCCAGCCGCCAGTAAAGACTGTAGGCCCGCTAACTGATGCAGACGTTATCAAACTGCGGCCCTGTGAGAAGAAAAAGGTAAATGTCAGCCAAACTTTACTCCAAAGTTCTTCTTTTAATTAAATAACACTACAGGTTTTCCAGAAGTACTAGCAGAGACATATTTAGAAAGTTGGGAGTATTTTTTAAGTTTTGTATTAAAAGTTATGTCTATATGTTCAAGGTGGACTTCAAAGACAAGCTCTATCTTGCTCCTCTAACAACTGTAAGTAAAAACAGTACTCATTTAATTTATGTTTAATTTTTTATAAATATAAACTTTGTGTTTTTTGGGATTTTATGTGGTGGAGTGCAATTATTCTTGCAATTAAGTCAGAAAGTTTAGCACTTCCTTTACTCTGATACTTTAGTGTGAATACAATTCCTATAGTAAGACGTGGTGGTGGTAGTGTCATGATGTGGGATTGTTTCTTCTATGTTTCTTACCATGTTTCTTCTATGGTAAGAGTTAGCTTCTCCTTTTTAGCTTAGATGAAGCTAAAAAGAGAGTAATCTTACATGTACAACAACCATAAATAAAAAACTAGAGCAAAATTGAAGTATAATAATGTGTTAGAATGGCCTAGTCAAAGTCCAGACGAAAAACTCATTGAGAATCAGTGGCAAGAAATTCAAAAAAACGATTTTTTTGGATCCTTTCTAACCAACCTAATTATGAATACAGGGAAAAAGTTGTTGCAGTGAAAAGTGGTTCTGCCAAGCATCAACCTGAACATAAATGCACTCCACACTTTTAAGATTCTTAAAAACAATGCACAAATATAGAGTGTTTAGTCTGTCGCATAACATCTAAACAAACATATTTTAAGTGGTTCTAACATGGCTTAGGGTGTATAAATAGCGCTACAGGTGACTGTAAACCCTGACTAAGCCGCCATATTGTTTACATCAAAATTGGTCTTTTTTACGTCTCGTCAGTGTGGGAACTTGCCTTTCCGTCGTGTGTGCAAGCGCTTCGGCGCAGACATCACCTGCGGGGAGATGGCCATGTGCACGAACCTGCTGCAGGGGCATCAGTCAGAGTGGGCCCTCCTGAAGAGGCATGAGAGCGAGGATCTGTTTGGTGTTCAGGTGATGCTTTTCCCACTTCGGAGTTCAAGCGCAGGTTTCTGTGACTGGATGTGAAGTGTGAGGTGTTGTTCCAGGTTGAAGGCTGTTTCCCTGACACCATGACGCGGTGTGCGGAGCTCATCAACAACTACACCGACGTTGATTTTGTGGATATCAACTCAGGATGCCCCATTGATCTGGTTTACAAGAAGGTGAGCTCTTATTTAACCTCTCTGTTCTCGTCAGATTAGTTGGGATTTTTCGTTTTGGCGTTAACATTTCTGATTCTGTCACTTTGAAAATTGCGGCCCGGTTTTGTCGAGCCTCATAACAAACACAAATTAAACATCAAGAGCTACTATTTTATGGCAGGAACCAGGGCTGGACAATATGACTGAAAAAAACTTTCAATGATTACTGATTAGTTTTTGTTTTAAATATCTGAAATACTACCAAACTGGTGTCTTGACATTTCCTGTTTTATCCACAGTTGTTACTCCACAAAGATGTTTTTTATCTGTAGGCAGTTATGAGGCACAGTGGCAAAACCTTAAACTGTTTCTGCGTCAGTTACTCAACAGATTGTTGCTAGGTAACCAAGGAATGAATGAGTTGCTAGGTAACCAAGGAGTGAGGGAGTCAGTTGATTCCACAATCTTTTCTTTAGAGCTGCTAAGGTCTTTCCTCTGCCTACATCTCCCAAAATGCTGTGTGATTCTGGTTCAGAGTTCAATGTACATTTTGTATATTCAATATTGGATATTCTATCAGACATATTATTTATTGATATTGATCACGTGTCTGTAGCGATAATCATTGTTTTGATCTATTGTCCAGGACTAGTAGAAACTATTAAACTCATTCACAGTGGTTTTTGTTTGTGCTTCAGGGTGGAGGATGTGGCTTGATGACCAGAACCAGAAAATTTGAACAGATAATCAAAGGAATGAATTATGTAAGTACAGAGTATTTATTTATTTATTTTTTTATGTTTGCTGCTAGTTGGCATGAAATAGTGATTTAATATTAACGGCATTAAGAAATTGAACAATTTAATGCAGTTCTTGTTTCTTTCTAAAGGTCCTAGATGTCCCTGTAACCGTCAAGATCCGCACTGGTGTTCAGGAGAAGTCCAACATCGCACACAAACTCATCGGAGAAATGAAGAACTGGGGCGTCTCCATGGTTACCGTGAGTCTCGTCTTAAATGACTCGAAATGAATTTGACAATGGCTTGTTTTGAGGAGAAATCTCATAAGAAGAGAAATTTTACTAAATTCTCATATTAAAAGAATTTCAAAAACTAACAATTGATTAGAAATTTGCAGTTTATTTGTTATTCAATAAAGTTTTAAGCGGTAGCCAATTAAAAATTTTATTTTTATGAATTCCCAAGTGGTTTCGCCTCATCTGTAAAGTCTTATCTTCTCATGCATCATGTTTTCCTTCTCCACCTCTATGTTTGTTATTTTTATAGACATACTGCACATACCACTCATAATGACGGTGTTGTTTTGCAGCTGCATGGCCGATCGAGGGAGCAGCGCTACACAAAGTTAGCTGACTGGGATTATATCAGCACATGTGCCAAGCTGGCCGACCCTGTTCCACTCTTTGGTGCGTCAGTTTGTTTTTTTATTTCTATGGTGGAGGAATCTGAGTGTTGACATAAAGCCTGTAAAACCTTTTATAGGTCTAAGGATGTGGTTTTTCTGATGTAACTTGTTTTTGTTGGTCCAGGTAATGGAGACATTCTGTCTTATGAAGACGCAGTGAAAGCCAAAGAGACCGGTGTTTCTGGCATCATGATTGCAAGGTTTGAATTGTTTACATACTTTAATGAGAAAGTAATGTGAGCCACTGGATTTACAGTCATGATGAATGAACTAACCCTCTTTCAGTTTTACTGTTTTTACTTGGGAATTACTTAAATCTGTTTTATCGCTTCTATTGGATTTAAAAGGGAAAGTAGTTTAAACTAAGCTAAAACTAAAAAATAATTAATTGTAAATATTCTTAAGTTGTATCATTTTGTTTAATGTTGTATTTGTTTTCTCAGGGGTGCCCTAATCAAGCCTTGGATCTTCACGGAGATAAAGGAGAGCCGACACTGGGACGTCTCGTCCAGCGAGCGGCTGGACATCCTCAGGGATTTCACCAACTTCGGGCTGGAGCACTGGGGCTCCGACACCCGGGGCGTCGAAAAGACCCGAAACTTCCTGCTGGAGTGGCTCTCCTTCATGTGCAGGTCTGCAACATCACCATCATACTTTTAAAAATATTTTTCACCTCCATTGAACTTGTCATATTCATACCTTTTAATATCCTAGTGAAACAATCATGATAAAATTTCCTGTATGTGATGAGAAGTTCTTATTGGTTGGTGTGTATTTAAACGTATCAGTCCTTAAGTATGAACTGCTGTGTTTTTTTTAAATAGATATATTCCTGTTGGCTTGTTGGAACGAGTTCCTCAAAAGATCAATGAGCGGCCGCCGTATTACATGGGCAGGAACTACTTGGAGTCGCTGATGGCCAGTCAGAATGTTGACGACTGGATCAGGATCAGGTAAGAGCCAGAACATTTAATTAAGTGACATTCTTATTGTTAAATTGTAATAAAAATCTTCTGTATTGTTGTTTCAGTGAAATGCTCCTCGGACCTGTCCCGAAGAATTTCAACTTTTTACCTAAACACAAAGCAAATTCCTACAAGTGATTTTCTTTGAGTGACGCGACTAGAAGAGTCTGTTTGTTTTATTTTATTTTATTTTATTTTTTTGGGTGGTTAAAAAAAAAAAAAACTAGATAATGGAAAAATCTTTTATAAATTCCAGAGACTACTACTAATCTTGTTTAATTTGCTTTGTGAAGCAGAATAAAGGAGTTGCACTTGAGGTGTGGTTGTTTTCTTTTCAATGGCATTTAGAAAGAAAATATTTTACATCAGGACAAAGACACAATAATCCCTGATGATCCGCTTGTACTTCTTTTTACTCATGTGTAACAATTTTGGAAAAGGTGCTTTTATTTTTTATTATTATAATGTTTGAAATTTAATTGTAAATACATGCAGCTGTGAATGTTTATTTTTTTTAGTGCATACAGAGGAGTATTCTTTTTGACAAGTTCAGAACATTTTTTGTAAATGTTAGAGCAGATATTATTAGTCACAGGGTTTCTCTTATCTGCTAGGGCAGTGTTTCTCAGCCCTGGTCCTCACCGCCCCCCTGCTCTGCATGTTTTAGATGTGCCTCTATTCCAGAACAGCTGATTCAAATGATTGCATGACCATCAAGACTGCAGAAGCCTGTTAATCACCCAGAGATACAATTCAGGTGTGTGGCAGAAGGGAAGCACCTAAGACATGCAGGACAGGGGAGCGGTGAGGACCAGGGTTGAGAAACACTGTGCTAGGGGAATTCCGACTCCTGTGAATGGAAGAGCTGCATGTTAAAGGGCATTTTTATTTCTATTTGTGCAGGCCTCTGCCAGCAACCTGCATTAAAGGTCAACCAGCAACTCCTGTGGTCTGACTCCCTTCTTCAACTGAACACAACGCAGAACACATCAAGGTTAACCGGTTGTATATGACTAGGTTATCAGTAAAAAACACCGTTTGGATTCAGCCGGTCAGACATTTTACATCCTCCAGTGACCTGCCTCCTGTTTACGTGCGAACTGAAGGTGAAACTATCTTAAACATAGGATGCAGAAATCTGTCAAAGTGAAACTTTCAGTTCGTGGTTGGTGTTTGTCACATGGTCTCGGTCATGTGGGCAGGAAGTCTTTTTAGTAAAATGTATCAGTAATTGAGTAAAATGCTAGAAATCCCAGCTGTGGACTAACACATGACTCCTTCTTGTGGATCTTACCCAAATATATTTGGTTTGCAAAATCTTTTTCTAAATGTTTAAACTTGGAATAGAAATATTGTTTTTTTTGTCCCACTTTGGGAATATTAAGCTAAAGGCAAATGGGAGCGTTCATATTCAAATTAATGTAGAAATATGTTTTTTAAATGGAAAAATGTGTACAACATAAGAATACTGTGGCTATTAAAAATGGCATACTAGCACAAAAATGTGTAACTGAGTAGATGTCTTTGAAACAGCAACAGATTAAAAATAAAGAGCAGAGAGCAGTTTTGGTTATAAAGTTGGAAGGAAGGATCTTTGATGCTCTTTTGTGCACATAGGATGCAGAAATCTGTTGCTGACTTCTTGTCTGGTTAGATTTGCCTGGCAGAAAACAGGTTTGATGCAGGGCGTGGGTTCTGTTCCCAGCCTGCAGAACCGAGTATCTTCATTTCATTCTGCTTGCCAACCCTCCAGCTGCTGTTACCCACAAAAATGGCTCACCTTCCAGCACTTTTTAAGTATGTGGATGAGCACGATGATCTCTATGTGCAGGTAAGATTTCTTTTTGTTTCACTGTGATTTTCAGCTAATCAGGAAGTTAAATTACTTTTGGCATAAAATCAGTTGAGCAAAATTTAGCCTCAGCTCTCTGGTTGCACTTTGAGACTTCAATGTGGATTTTGCTTTGTTTTGGAGGAATAAAATTAAAATTTCCATGATCAGTTAGATGAGACTATATCAGAAGATGTTTGAACTTTCTCTGCTCAGCGCCTGGCAGAATGGGTCAGCGTCCAGAGTGTGTCCGTTTGGCCCGAGAAGCGCGGAGAGATCCAGAAGATGATGGAGATGGCAGCGGATGAGATCAAGAGGCTTGGGGGGAAAGTGGAGCTGGTGGACAACGGCACCCAAAAGGTAAAAGAGTTTTTCACTTTTATTGATTAAAAATCAAACTTTTTAATATCTTATAATTTATAGTTTTCTGATAAAAGATGAGTACTTTGTCTTGTACTTTAGGATACTTTAATTTGTATCTTTTTCGTGAAGCTGTGAACATTTCTCTATATTTTTAACTCCATCAACCTCCAACCTTGAGCTGGAAAAACAGATTTGTATAATTCTTGTATTTATGTTAATTTGTGCAGCTTCCCTCTGGAGAGGAGATCCCTCTGCCTCCCATCCTCCTGGGCAGTTTGGGCTCGGACCCGGCCAAGAAGACGGTGTGTATTTACGGTCACCTGGACGTCCAGCCTGCTCAGGTGAAGGACGGCTGGGACACCGAGCCGTTCACTCTGGTAGAGAAAGACGGTAAGAGCAAAAGCTTCAAGTATCTGCAAAAAGTCAGGCTGAACCACTTTTAGGAGTTGAATAGAGGCAAAGTTGGCACTTTAATAGACTTTTAATGCAACTTTGCATTAAAAGTGTCATTATTTACCGAATGACACTTCATGACAACTGTCATAAACATTCGTAAAGACTTTTTCATGTTCATAACAGGTGTTATGTCATGTTTATGACAGTGTCATGTCAGTCTTATTCGCAGCCCTTCAAATAAAGTGTTACCAAACCTCTAAATCTACCAGGAAATGTCCAGCGCATTAATAAAACCTGGAAGGACAGAGGGGGAATCATCATCTTCACAGAGGAAATGTGGATCTTCAATGATCTTTATTGGCGATCCCTTTAAACTTGAGGCCCGTGGGCCAAATCCGGTCCGCCATAGCTTTTTATGTGGCCGATAGAGTATAGACTAAAAACAAAATGTACTTAAATATTATGTTATCAATCAGTCAGTGCAGTTTTTATCTGTTTACTGCCAAATTGTATCAATCAGTCCCTTCGGCTTCTTGCAAATTATTGTGGAAATTCATGCAAAATCAACAAATCACACTAATAATTGGGAGTTTATTGCAGATTTTTCTCAAAAATTGTCAAAAACTTTCTTAATCGCACTAAACAGCTGCCTCAGCTCTAATTGAGGCAGCTGTACTCTCTGTATGATCTATACAGAGAGTTATAAAAAGTTGCATTTACCATCATAAATAAGTGCAAATATTGCTAATATTTCCAAATTAATACGACAAACACTTTTATTTTTATTGCAAAAAATCACAAAAAGAATCACTAAATCCTGGAGGAACTGAAAAGATGTTCAATTATATTTGATTTTAAGAATTCATTGCTATTTTAACAGTTTGTGATCAGGTTTTATCAACACATTCAGGAACAACCGGCGTTTTAAGAGCATTCATGATCTTGATCTGGCCCAAAACGAAAATGAGTTTGACATCCCTGCTTTAAGCATTTTAAATCAAAACTCACTGCTCTGTGTTGAATAGTGAAATTAAGAGCATCGCAATGCGAAGAGAACTCAGCGGACCGGGACGAAACTGTTTCATAGCTGTGAGAAAAACACAGACAAGTGACGCTAATTGGGGTGAAAGGGTCAAATTTATGAAACAGTATAAGAATTAGACCAATAATTGGTGTGTCGGGATAAGAAGGGAGTCAGATGAAGTGATGCCCCCTTCATGCCTAATGTCTGCAGCGACAGCTCCATGATCTGGGGTTTCTGCAGTTGGTCAGATCAGAGATCAGGTGACGACCTGGATGTATACCAGATAATTTTATCATTTTATCATCGGATCACCCTTCTTCCCTGAAAGGACAAATTTAATCCAAGATGAGGATGCCAGGATTCACCAGGGTTAAATTGTGCAAGTAGCTTCATTTCCACCAGAGTCCAAATCTTTACCCCAGTGAGAAGCTTTGTGACTTTGCACGGCAGTCTAACTCTACAAAAATTAATTGAACTGTGGATGGAAATGAATGCATTGCATGAATTCATGAATGCATGAATTGCAGAAACTTATCGAAACAATGCCACAGCAAGTGCTGACAGTATGTGCTTTATATTTGGACTACACCCTGTTTAATACAAAAGAGGGAGTGACAGGTGAAGCAAGCTCTTCCACTGCTGCTTCAGCAGAGCAGGTTTGATTTAAACTTTGTCCCTCAAAGATGCTTATTCTCAGTTTGACACATTTTGATGTAGGATGAAAAGAAAAATTGAGAAAATATCTGTTCTCCAGATAGCAGCACTAAGGAACATGGATAATTTTTGCGAAGGGTCTCTGGTAAATGATTTGTTTAAAAAAAAAAACAATTAACAACAGACTGGTTAAATTGAGTTTTATCTTTGTAGGTAAGCTGTACGGAAGAGGATCCACTGATGATAAGGGTCCGGTTCTGGCCTGGTTCAACTGCATCGAGGCCCATCAAAAGATCGGGACGGTAAACTCACCGCTGCCGTTTTAGGGAATCTGTTAATGTTGGTGCTAAAACGTGTTTGTAGTTTTAATCTGGCATTTTCCCCCTCAGAAAAAATTAAACAAAACCATATTTATAAAGAACTTTGAGGGTGCCATGTTGTCTGGTTCGTCCAAATCTGTGGTGAAATGGTTTCTGCATTCAGTGGGTATAACCCCAGAAATTGAGCTTTATTATTATTTTTACAGTATATGTTTGTCTTCTTTTTGCAGGATCTTCCCATCAACATCAAGTTCTGCTTTGAAGGAATGGAGGAGTCGGATTCTGAGGGTCTGGACGATCTGGTGTTTTCCCGAAAAGATTCGTTCTTCAAAGACGTGGATTATGTCTGCATCTCTGACAACTACTGGCTGGGAAAGACCAAACCGTGCATCACCTACGGCCTCAGAGGAATCTGCGGCTTTTTCATCGAGGTAAAGTCTCTGTTATTTAAAGAGGTGGTTATTTTGGGGGAAAATCCTAATGATACTTTTATATCTTGATATGAAGGTCGAGTGCAGCAGGACAGACCTTCACTCCGGCGTCTTTGGTGGTTCGGTTCATGAGGCCATGACTGATCTCATTTCACTCATGGGTAAATAGAGATGATCTAGGGACTGTTCTTTTGTCTGTAAAATTTCACTGTGTATTTTCTTCCTTCACAGGCTGTCTCATCGACAGGAAGGGAAAGATTTTGATTCCTGGGATGTACGACAGCGTCGCTCCTCTGACAGAAGAGGAGAAAAAACTATATGATAAGATCGATTTTGACGTGGTTGAGTACTGCCAAGATGTCGGAGCTGGAAAGCTGCTGCATGAAACTAAGGTAAATAAATCTCCTTTACTTACTGAATATATAAGAACCACTGGGACTTTGCTGATGTTTTGCATTGTAGGAACAAATCCTGATGCATCGCTGGAGGTATCCGTGTCTTTCTCTGCACGGAATCGAAGGAGCGTTTTCTGAAACTGGATTCAAGACTGTTATTCCCCACAAGGTCATTGGCAAATTCTCCATCCGCCTTGTCCCTGACATGGACCCCAAAGTCGTGGAAAAGCAGGTAGACTGAATTACTTTCAACTGGACATGAAAGCGGTGTTTTGAAAAATGAAAATGTCTTTAAATGGCCTTTAGAATGCTGACTTAGGCTATGTTCGCACCGCAGCCAATTCAGATTTTTTTGTCAAATCTGATTTTTTTTTTTTTTTGTCGTGGTCGTTCACACTGCCAAATATATGCGACTTGTACGTGTTCTCTCGTGTGAACAGCAAACAACCTGAAAGTGTCCCACATGCGCAGTAGAGGGCGCCATAGCGTCAGCGTTCTCAGTGTTTTGCCAACCGCGATAAAGAAGTAGTGCTCAGTGTTTGCGGAAGTAAACATGGATGCTAACGGTGGACCTTTAGCTTACGATTTTGAAGTTGTTGTGCGACAGGAGGCAGCACTTTAACAACTTAATCCTCATTACACTCCGCCATGGTTGTTGTTGTTTTTCTTCACGCTTGCGCGTATCAGGACGCAGATTAGTGACGTTTGTCGAGTATAAATGACGTTCAATATCTGGCCGTTGGGATTCAGGTCACATTTGAAAAGATCGGATACGTATCGGATATCCAAGCAGCCTGGGTCGTATTCGGGGGAAAAAATCCGACCTGTGTTGTTCAGACTGTAATAAAAAGATCAGATACAGGTCGCATTACGTCAGAAAAATATCGGAATTGGGTCCAATTACGATTAAGGCTACGTCAACCGCATATGCTGGTGTTAGTTTTTAATCACTGGTTGCTCATCAGACTGCAATTCGGCCGACCTTTTACATGGATAACATAAACCTAAAGCTTCAGTTTGTTACTAGTTTTCATTTATCTATTTCCAGAGTTCATAAATAGCAAATGCGTTGTTCTTTTAAACTCTTTCACTCTTCTATTATTGTTCAGGTGATCGACCATGTGCAGAAGAAATTTGCTGAATTGGGAAGTCCTAATAAAATGAAGGTGTACAGTTTTGGTGAAGGGGCCAAAGCCTGGGTGTCTGACTTTAACCATCCTCACTACATGGCTGGTCGAAGAGCAATGAAGACAGGTAAATAAAAACTCTGCTTAAAAACGCACATTTGTACCAAATAGTGTTAATAAGGTTTTGTGCGTCAAAGACAAAAGAATTTGTGGATTAAAATATACACAGAAAATAAATAAATAAATAAATAAATGCATCTACATATCAGAATATAGATACATTTTAATAATTTTAAATGTAAAAAAACAGCTAATTGAGCATCTTCTCCCATTATTTCATCCTGCTTTGTTTTGTTTTTTTTACCTTATTTGTTTAATTTAAGTTTTTGGCGTTGAGCCGGACCTGACCCGTGAGGGCGGCAGCATTCCCATCACTCTGACCTTCCAGGAGGCAACGGGTCGGAACGTCATGCTGCTTCCTATCGGATCCTCCGATGATGGCGCTCACTCACAAAATGAAAAGATCAACAGGTTTGAGATTTTATAGTTTTTCTAAATACATAAGGAAACATGGAAAAGATCAAATAAAATTAGCAGCTATGTTTTTTTTTCTTTCAAATAAAATCTTGTTCTTTATCCAAATTCTCCAGATCAAACTACATTCAAGGAATCAAGATGCTGGCTGCTTACTTCCATGAAGTTTCAAAACTGGGTTGAACTCATAAAGTCTTAAATAACATCTGTGCTCACTTTCAGAACCTGAACCCTTTCAGTACAATTTTTACCTTTCAATTAAAAGCGTTTCTGGAGACGTCTGACAATAAACTGGCTTTCACATTAATCGCTTTTGGACACTGGTGATATTTTTCCTTCTTATGGTGTTTTCATGTTTAATTAATGTTAGAAATTTGCTGTTGACAAAAAGGATACCATATTCTACTTCATGATGATTTACTTCTGCAAGTTGCAGCAGAAATATGACACTGAAACATGTTATATCAGTCTAAATGAGACGATATTGCTTTAATTTACTAACATATAAACAAGCATACATTTTAATGACTTTACTGTTTTTGAATAATTGGTCTACACCAGTCATAATCTGTAATAATTGTTCTTTTTAATTGAAGGAGCAGGCATACACCTGTTTGCATGATGCTGTACATTTTTATTTTACATTTTTGTCTGTCGGTAGCAAACGGGAAGCGTCTATCACGTGAAAAGAGTCACAGGCAGACATCAGCATAAATGACTGACATCAGCTGAACTGGAACCAGCGGAAATCACAGGATCAAGAATTCTCACGCGATGAGAATACAGAATGCTCGTAAACGGCGCTGCCATATTGCGAGTGGCTTTTGTACACAAATTTGCGCAATAATCGTCTTTTGCTTTACGCTGTGTATCTTGTTTGATTAATAAATGAAAAATATACAAAACTGCAATCGGTTTGAGGTGTGTATAAAAGTTATTGTAATTTCTGGTTTAAAAATGACAATATTTGATTTTATTCACATAATTTTTTTTTTGACTTTTTCATAACCAATGGAAAAGCCTTTGTCATTCCTTTGGTACTTTCTTTTTGTTAAGGAATATAATATTTTGTGTTTCTTACTTTCTGTTTTTATATTTTTATTTTGTGTGACTTTACCTGCTTTTGTAACTTTGCTGCTGGTATGTCTGCACATCACCACTAAAGGACAATAAAGGTTATATTACATATTATTGATACTGCAAATTTAGGTATACATTTACAAGCACATTAATTCTGTCACTGAAATAAGTTTTGACAATATTTTAAGTTTTATTAGTTATTTCATATTCTTAATACATTTATGTTTAGTTATGTCCATTTTCAGTGGTTCAACTACAACAAATGTAAATTCATTTTTAAACAGTTTTGTAATTGTTGCAGATAGTTTTTGTCTCAGTGGTAAGTAACACTGATCATAAAATCAACATGTATTAGATAATTCATAAAAGAGTGTTGATCCAGGGGGAAAAAAACTTTACAACCATGCTGTCGCCGCTTTTGAAAACGACGGTGCCACTCACAATATGGCGGACTCGCTTACGTATAGTTTCTACGGAACAGCGAAAACAGCGCTGGAGCTACTCTTCTATGTAGAAACCGGATCATTTGCGAAAGAACAGCGTTTGGCTTGCACAGGTAATATTGATAAGCTCTTTTAAAGCTGATATGTTGCCAGGAATTGCATCTTCTCAGTCAAAGCTAAAATATTAGCTAGTTAGGAAATAAAAGAGCTCTCAGCCTGCTAACTCCCGTTCTGTTAGCCTTCTAACAGGCTCGGTCATTGCTTGAAAATATTTAAGTTGGTATCAGTTTCAGATTGATTTCCTTAAACACTTGAGTTCAAGTTATGTGTTTTACTAAAGGCTCTTTAGCCTAAATATATGTTACGATATTTATGTAATTCTGTACCAACTTAGGAGCTCGTTGTTATGAGTTGTTTTCAGTGCTGGAGGAGAACAGCTTTAAATATGTGTTGCTTTGTAATATTGTTTATACATTTTGAACTTTAGCACCTTTAGTCATGTTGCAACCATAAATATATTTTACTAAGAAATTATGTATTATGCACTTAAAATTTGGAAGAAAAAGCTTTTAAGGTAGATTTTTCACTAGATTTATATCTGAGCTTTGACTGGAATGACATGGTCCAGTTAGAACGACATGGTCCAGCTGGTGGTTCAACCTGAGCTACAACTGGTTGAACCACTCAGTTGTAGCTCTGGTTGCATGTTTAGGCAGATTTGAACCTCTGCCCTAGTCTGCAGGCTTTTGACAGATATTCTTCCAGATTGCTCTGTGTTTCTAGCTCCAGCTTCACTGACCATGCTTAAGAACAGCATCCCCACAGCATGACGCTCCCACCACCATGTTTCATTGTGGGAGTAGCTTGTTCTGATTTATTTGTAGGGTTAGTTTTCTCACAAGCAGGCCAGAAAGTTGACTTTTCATGGTTTTATTTTAACAATTACTTTGTTTTTGTCACTGCAAAAGCCAAACTAAAAGTATATTTGGTCTGTAGTTTCTAGTGCAAATACCTAAATTTGAAATAAGACAAAACTACATTACAACTAACTTTTCAGCAAGATATAATTCCTTAATATTAATGAAAAATTACTAATTCCACTGCCAGATTATTTAATTTATAACAGGAAAAACATCTTGTTTTAAGTGAAATAATCTAGAAAAAAAAGAGAATAATTAATACTTTTTATTGGTATATCATTACTAAAATACACTGAAGTATCATGGAAGTATCTATTTCTGCAAAGTACTTTATGTTGCACACGATAAGCAGGAAGTAAAATGTCTCTGATGCAACTTTCTCACATGAGTCTTTTTCTTTACTTTCTCATTTGACTCCTTGGAGTTTGTGCAAAGTCAGCAGGTTTGTTGGTGGGCGTGTCTTTGTGCTCATATATCTACTCCAGGTCAGAGTTAAACTCTCCACTCTGCCTGGTTTAACCCTCAGCTCCTGTCTGTTGTTGGGAAAAATGGCTCACCTCCCAGCACTTTTCAAGTATGTGGACGAAAACCAGGACCTCTACGTCAAGGTATGACTTATCACCCAGTGTTTAAAGGTAGCACTTATTGTCACTGCACTGTAAATGCAAGACGGCATTTAACAGAAAATAGTGAGTTGACTTAAATCAGTTTTCATGAAATTGCTATCAACTCTCACTTTTAGTAAGTTACTTATAATTCGAGGTTGAAACTCACTCTATTTGAGCTGGGTTAATTTAGAAAAAGGACGTTTCTGCTTGTGTTGGAAAGTACTTTGACTCAATGCTGCCTCCATCCAAGTACAAATGCTTCACTTGAGTTTTTTTTCTATTCTGGAGCCAGTAATTTATCTAATCTGATTCGCGATAAAGAGATAGAAGAGCATCCGCGTAGCAGAATGTATCATTTATCTTAAGCTAGGCTACAGTCAGCTAACTTAATGCTTTTTTTGGGCCATTAACACAATTAATGTTGTTTTTTTCTACATGCAAAAGTCCCAGCCTGAAACCTTTGTATTGTATTTCTGATATTCCTTAAAACAAACCTGCAAACGACAGTGATGATTGAGAATGAATTAATCTTTATTTTATGTCATTAAACAAAATATCTTTTGTGTAGATTATGTATTTCAAATATTTGATGTAATTAGTGATAATATGCAGAGGGGTGTTGCGTTGTTGGACGCGTCAGTCGTAGACGCGACAGGTTCAAATCCTGACCCAATGACCTTTACCTCTTCGTTAACCAATTTCCTGTCTGATCACTTTCAAATAAAGGCCAGTTAAAGTTGATGAAAGAAGAAGTGAGAGGGGAAGGATTAGGACTCAATCAGGAAAATTGGTTTAATTTTTTTGCTAGTCTTGATTTAGTCCTGCTTACTTAAAACCAGTGTTTCTCAGCCCTGGTTCTCAGCTCTGCATGTTTTAGATGTGCCTCTATTCCACAACAGCTGATTCAAGTGATTGCATGACCATCAAGTACTGAAGAAGCCTGTTAATCACCCAGAGACACAATTCAGGTGTGTGGCAGAAGGGAAAAACCTAAAACATGCAGGACAGGCGGGGCGGTGAGGACCAGGGTTGAGAAACACTGATTAAAACAAATGAAGTTTACTTTCTCACTTTGCATATTTTTCTAAGTGAGGTGAAGTAGTTAGACTTTACGGGTATGTGCCAATCTGTATTACTGTAAAACCAGTTGTTAAATACAGTTGAAGCCCAACTCTCAGTCTAGAGAATGATTGAAAAGCCTTTGAGTAGCCGTGAGTTTGTTCTTTCTCCCAGCGGCTTGGAGAATGGGTCGCTGTCCAGAGTGTGTCCGCTTGGCCCGAAAAGCGCGGGGAAATCAAGAAGATGATGGAGATGGCAGCCAAAGACATCGAGAGGCTGGGGGGGACGGTGGAGCTGGTGGACATCGGGAAACAAAAGGTGATCATTTCATCTTCTTTATGTTTCTGAGAACACAAATTAAGGTCAAACTGATTCGAATAATTATGTTACTAATCATATTTTACTCCTTTTTATTGGTTATGATCAATACATGACTATAAAAGACTAAAGTAACGTCCTGTATGATACCAGAAAAACCCGATCTAACTGCTTGCAGTTCTAGTTTATTTTTAATATTCAGTGTTTTTTTCCCGCAGCTTCCTTCTGGAGAGGAGATCCCTCTGCCTCCCATCATCCTGGGCCATTTGGGTTCGGACCCGGCCAAGAAGACGGTGTGTATTTACGGCCACCTGGACGTCCAGCCTGCTCAGGTCGAGGACGGCTGGGACACCGAGCCGTTCACTCTGGTGGAGAAAGACGGTGAGTTCAGAGCAGCTTTGAAACGTAATGTGGAAAATCAAAGGGCTGAAAGTGAAACGGCTTCACCAGAACTCAAAGTGATCGTCTGGGATCCTTCCTGAAAGTGTAAGACTAAACCCAAAAGGATGAATTTGGAGGTTTCTGTTTTCAGTCTGTCTTTGTGTTGTCTTTGGCTGCGTTTTGAGGACATGCAGGATTTTATGACTGACATAAAATATCTGGATGTCCTGATGATGCGATCAGACTTCAGTATTATCAAAATTACGCCATCAGAGTTATCGACGTGTAACATTTTTTAAAGATTTGATAGTTTTCCACCGTTTAAGGTAAAAAAATGCTCCAATCCATCGTGTCTGTAAAGATCAAAGTTGCTGTTTTTGCTGTAATTTCTCAAACCCAGCTTTGCATTTGTGCTTTTATCAACATGTAATCATATCACAGATGGCTGCACATATTCAAAGTCCATTTCAGCTGTCTTCATTTTCTGAGCAGAGCTGCATTTTCTTATCTGAGGATGTCGGAGGTCAGGTTGAACTGTTTTCAACAATTAGGAGCTGACTTTATTTTTAATGCTGCAGCTCTGTGACATCTGCTTTTCTGTTGCTTTTTTGTCTTAGTTCATCAAACAGATTTACTGTAAATATCAGACTAAGATGGCCTGTGTAAATACAAAAGCCATTTAGACAATGTCATGTCTTCAGATGGTTTAAATGTGAGTGAAAATTAACCTAGGTTGACTTTTTACGTTTGAAAACATGAATAAATCTTTGTTTTCTACAATCAAACGATGGTAAAACGTCTCCACTGGTATCAACTAACGCTGAAGCTTTCATTCTGCTCTCTGGTAAAAAAATCAGCTGACTGAAAGTGACACATTCACTTCCTTCTGACTCCTACATGCTCAGCGACGTTTAGTTTAGCTTCTTTCCTCTTCCCATCTTGTCACATATTCTGTTTAAAAAGACTAAACATGACATTTAAACCAGAATAAAGGATCTGATGCGACACAATGCTTCCATTAAGAACTGGAAATTACATTAATTATATATTTTTTGCAATGTTTTGTGAAGTTAGTCGATGTCATAATCGAATCCCAGGAGAAAAAGATGCGAATAAAGCCTGAGGTGTGTTTGTAGGTAAACTCTATGGAAGAGGATCCACTGATGACAAGGGACCAGTGCTGGCCTGGTTTAACTGCATCGAGGCCTACCAAAAGATAAAGCAGGTACAGTTTTTACCCTGATATAAACCAGATTGGTTTGCGTTTTAGGTTTCCTACCTTTACTGAATGTGCCGACTCTCATCTTCACAATGTATTCATGATTCTGCAACGTTTTTGTCCACTTCACAGTTGTGCTCTACTTTGTTGGACATTTATTGGTGCATTGAAACTATTGCAAAATAGTTTGTTTTGGTTTCTCTTTTTACCTTTTCTTCTCTGTGAAAGAAGAATAAACATTCACACCCAACTCACAATGTGACATGGTGAGTTGGGCGTGTATCTTTGTTCGCTGAAAACATCAGCTTAAAATGTACTGCTGGAAGCTCAAGGAAAACAAGATCTGAGCTCAAGCTCTGGCTAAACAACCGCTGTATGTTATTGCATAGCATATGAGAGCTAGCATGTCTTCACACGTTCAGGTACTTTTGTTTCCGTTGCAGTTTATGTGTCATGCAGAAAGTTATGCAAACAAATCGTTTTGTTTGCTTCATTTCCTTTAAATGATGCCGTTTTCCGAGATTTGTTTTCATTATTTAAATGTTAAATAGTTCAACCTAAATCCAGCTGGTTGTTTTAGACTGCAGGGATTGATTATTGATCTGTGTTTTCTCTACTTGGACATGGTTTAGAGATTATGTCAAAGCAAAGGTAGATGTTAATATTTCAGTGAAGTTATAAAGAAATGCAAACTGATTTTATTCATTTGCTCACTAAGAAAGCTAAATCAAGTCAACGGTTTACCCAGAACGATTACAAAAGTATTTTTCTTTTTTTACATATTTGTTGGTCTCAACACTGTTATACTTGTTTACGTGCTAATAGTTCATTATACACCTGTATGTTGCCACCTTGTGGACAGCTGTGATAATAATTTAAAAAAGCATAAATGAAGAATATTTAACCTGTCCTTTAGCATAATAACTTACAGATAATATAAGAATAAAAATATAGATGATGTCAAGTAACAATTAAGGACTCGTATAGTTGTTACATTTGTGAAATATTGATTTTATACTGGAGGGAAATCATGATATTGAACATCATGAATCATTGATGGTTTTTACCCAAAATTTGAACTGTTGCTACATTTTCCTTTAAAATACTTCAACAGCAAAAATGTTTAATTTTGTTATTAAAATGTCAGACTAACCAACTTTACCTAATAAATATATTTTACAAAAAAATACTTTATTTTATGGGTTACAGTTGGAATGTTTTTTTATTTTTATTTTCTCAGGCTGATGGGGATTATTTTGTACCAGACGATGATGCAAAATCATCTTGTTAGTCGTCTTTCAGTCAAATTAAAATGAAAACCGTACAGACTTCTACTTTGAGATTTGTATTCGGTGGGTTTGAATGAGGCCCAAATATCGATCCCTGTTACACTCCACATAGAAGAGCCTGAAATCGATGAGATGTTCTTCTTGGTGGTTTTTGTTTCCTGCTGGATGTGAAGTCAGTGTGCTGTTGGAGTTATTTGGTAGATCAGCCGCTCCTGGGAAGGTTCAACACCTTTTTAAAAACAATATAGCATTTAAACTAACTTTAAATCTCCTTTCGGCTTTCTTAGAAATTAACTTCTTAGGAGTGTCTGTGTAAATTATGTGCAACAGCAGTTTTTTAAATTCAGGTTTAAAAATGAACCACAGCATGTGAGAACCAAGCCTTGGTTTAATCATTATGTGAAGGCTGGATACGCTGCAGTCGTGTCAAGACGTTTCACTGAGAACTCTGACGTCGTCAACAGGCAGAAAAACAGAAAACTGACCCACATTAGCGCAGGGATAGTCCACTTCTTAGAAGGATCCGAGTACATTTGGATAATGTTCTCATAATGAAGGGTCTTCATCACCTTTAACTTTCCCGGTTTCAGCTGTTTATGGCCCACTAGAAGCTTTTTTTTTTAGATAAAAATTAACCCTGAGATTTTTCAGTCGGGTTTTAAATTACTTTATAGCAGGCATTGTGCTGTTGAGGGTTTTATTTCATCCTCCTGGCGACAGAATCAAGAGACCTTGTGATCCTAGTACTTTTGAGATTTAAAGGGGATTTATTATGAAAATTTACATTCTGCATGTTGTCCTTCTATTTGGGTCTCAACTTCTTCTAAAAACAAAAAGGAAACACTTAGCCTTTTTACTGGTGCCTGGAAAATGAGCCGTTTCAAAAACTTAACCAATGTAACATCACAAATCAGGCTCCTCCCGTCACCTAGCAACCCCACCGAAGCCCAGCCCATTACCTAGCAACCTAAGCTGAACTCCAGCACATTTGATCAGCTGGCTTTACTGGCTGCATAATGGCTGCTGGAAAAGTCAAGTGTTTTGTTGTTGACTTGCCATCCAAAAACTACTTGCTGCATCCTTGTTAGTTGTACAGGAGGCTCCACTTCTGCTTTTCAAAGATGTATGGTTGCATAATTGCACATCTGTTTGCAACCATTTTCACGTGAATGTAAACATTGAGTTTTCGGGGCGTGGCCAGCAGCAGCTTATTGGATTTAAAGTGACAAGATGCCCTAAAATGGTTAAATCTAGAAGAAGCTCAAATAGGCCAAACTAAAATCTCATTATCTAAGAATAATTTTCTGTGAAAAAAATGTAATGAACATGTTTTGTTTGGCCCATAGACCCATCCTAACCAGTTTAAGGAAGTACCTTTTATCTTTCCTTCAGGATCTTCCCATCAACATCAAGTTCTGCTTTGAGGGGATGGAGGAATCTGGGTCTGAGGGTCTGGACGATCTAGTGTTTTCCCGAAAAGATTCGTTCTTCAAAGATGTGGATTATGTCTGCATCTCTGACAACTACTGGCTGGGAAAGACCAAACCTTGCATCACCTACGGCCTCAGAGGAATCTGCTACTTCTTTGTAGAGGTAAATCCACCTCAGGAGTAATTTTGTAGTTTTTTTGTAGAGTAGTTTTACAGATTTTCTACATTTCCAACTGAACCTCAGGTAGAGTGCAGCGATAAAGACCTTCACTCTGGCGTCTTCGGCGGCTCGGTTCATGAGGCCATGACGGATCTCATTTCACTCATGGGTTAGTAGAGATGATTGTTGAATTTTTCTACAGTTCTTGTATGTCAGCGTTGTTCTCTTTACCTTCACAGGGTCTCTGGTTGACAAGAGGGGAAAGATTTTGATTCCTGGGATGTACGACGGCGTGGCTCCTCTCACAGAAGACGAGAAAAAGCTGTACGAGAAGATCGACTTTGACTTGTCCGAGTACTGCAAAGACGTGGGAGTTGGAAAGCTGCTGCACGACAGCAAGGCGAGAAAACAATCTGACATTTACTTCATTCCCTGCCTCATTCAGAACCACCAACACTTTGCTTCTTTCTCGTTACAGGAGCAAATCCTGATGCACCGCTGGAGGTATCCGTCTCTTTCTCTGCATGGGATCGAGGGAGCATTCTCCGAAACCGGAGCCAAGACAGTCATCCCCCGCAAGGTCATCGGCAAATTCTCCATCCGCCTCGTCCCGGACATGGACCCCAAAGTGGTGGAGAAGCAGGTAAGTGCTAAAATATGGCTGAAGCTTTATTTTGAAAGGTTTATGCAGATAAACTGTGAAATATGCAGTAAAATTCTGTTTAACAATTACAAACCATATTTAATAATTCATTTGCTTATATTCGGATGAAATAGTCAAATCTTGCATTAAATGGGACATTTAAACAAAATAACCAGTTTCAATCTGTCGATGTTTAATTTTTCGTTTTAAAAACACCATGTTTGTTTTTTACTCAGTTTCCGTTTATTATTTTTATTTAGGTGGTTGATTACGTGCAGAAGAGGTTTGCTGATCTGGGAAGTCCAAACAAACTGAAAGTAACGATGGGTCACGGGGCCAAAGCCTGGGTGTCTGACTTCAACCATCCGCACTACATGGCCGGCCGAAAGGCCATGAAGACGGGTTGGTTCACAACTTTACACACACCCGTCTTCCTAAGCAATCAATATTTTACTCATGTGTTCACATGGATGGTTATTTTCCTCCGTCTCCCTGATGCGGTCTAGTTTTCGGAGTGGAACCGGACCTGACCCGTGAGGGCGGCAGCATTCCTGTCACTCTGACGTTCCAGGAGGCGACGGGCCGGAACGTCATGCTGCTTCCTGTTGGATCCTCCGATGACGGCGCTCACTCCCAAAACGAAAAACTCAACAGGTTCGTCACAAACACAGTGAATGTATTTTGAATGAAATTAAGAAGTGAAAGGTAAAGTAAATAGAAGAATTCAAGGTTTCTCCCAGAGAACCTGCTACGCCTGGTGGTTTAGTCATTCATCCAGCAGCCGACAAGTTTTTGAGTTAAAAAATGTTTAAAGTTGACAGGGAATTTTAAAATATCACTTGATAATTATGTGCTATTGAAAGATTAGAAGGTTAATACCTGAACACCAACTATAAAGTCTTAAAATATTCAAACATAAAAAAAAATTAAATAAATAAGCAATGCTAAGCCTGGTGGCCCGCCAGGCTTAAAACACACCGAGGGAAACGCTGGAATTATTTTATCATCCTGTATAATTTGAATCTTGTTCTTTTTTTGTTTTTCAGATCAAATTACATCCAAGGAGTCAAGATGCTGGGAGCGTACTTCCATGAAGTCTCTCAGCTGGAATGAACTGATCATGTCTTAAACAACGTCTTTACTCAGACACAAAGTTTTGCTTTTCAAATCAAAGTACCTTCTGTAGATTAAGACAATAAACTCTTTTTCATTCTTACTCTATGCTCTCCTGTTTAATTAAAGGATGAATCTTTCAGATCAAACTTGATTGATTTTCTAACTTTTCTTTAAGTTTTATGAAAATGTAATTTTTATGTGAGATTATAGAATAAATGAAGATTATTTCAGTTGTTTTGGAGTTTAATCTGCCATTATACATGTGGCGCTGGATTATTTTCGGACAATGTTCTAACATTTTTGCAGTATATAAATTCATAGAATAGTGAATATTATAGTATTAATTTTTACAAAATAAATTTTACTTATGAGGCTAAAATTAGACTATAAGACTATAAAATTATTGGCAGAAAAACAGTTACACATGAATTTAGATGTTTTATTTTAATTTGGACTCTTTTACAACTTGAATATGTTCTTATGCATCCAATTTTTTGTCCAAGTCTTGCACACATTTTCCAAGACAGTCGATCACCAAGTATTTTTTTCCTCCATATTTAGGTCTGTTAAATCTTCAACATTTTCATAAAAACCTTTAAGATTCAAGACGGTACAAGTCACACTTCAGAAGAAAAACAATGCAATTTAACATAACTCAGCAGAAAAAGACAAAGGATGACATGGGGGGGGGAACAAATCACAAATCCATTCCTAAATTATTGATATATTGGTATAATGATTAGCCTTTCATAATGATGCAAAGATTCAGCACTTTAAATTTATTTCACTTGTGAGTAAAAAAAGTAGCCAGAAGGATTAAATTAACATTGTTTTAATACTTTATCCCCTGATAGAGTACAAGCTTTTATTACATCTGAAGTTAGTGGAATACATATCTTATATAAGATCAAGTTTTGAAAATCTTTCCAGCAAACATTGCAATGTTCAAAATGTCTGAGTCACAAAACAACCAGGAGCTGGTAATGGCTTAAATATATTTCGCAAAAATAAACTGCACATAATTTTGAAAGGATTTCTTAAACAAAAGCTATTTGGTTCTTATTTTCTTTAAAACATCCTTATTTAAAACAAAGTTTTCCTCTCAGGGTCAATGGATATTATTACTACACTGACTATTACGTTATTTGTAATCAAAATTATAAATGATCATTTATAATTTGTGTGTATGTAGTTGTAGTGTGATTACACCAGGGGTGTCAAACTCAATTTCACCGAGAGCCACTTCAGCATATTGGCCCCCCTCAACGGGCCACATTGACGGTACAAATCAGGAGTGCATCCCTGGTAAAACACCCCAGACAAAAGGTTGACTTCCCTCATTCAGAGGCTTTTAATGAGTCAATGGTCCAGGTGTGTTAGAGAAGGAATGCATCTAAAGCTGCAGATGGCAGCTCTGGAAAACTAGACTTGGGCACCCCTAGCATAAATGTATAAAAACACAATGTTAAAAATAAATTAAACACCTCATATTGTTAAATAACTGATTTTATGTATTGAAGTTTTATATATTGCATTTGAGTTTCCATGGCCTATAAAATGCTGGGGGTCCACATGTGGCCCCCGGGCCTTGAGTTTGACACATGTGCATTACGCCATAGAACTGCCAATTGGCAATTGAAGTAAAGTAGCTTCGATTTCAAAGAAGCCGACTGGAAAATGAACCATCACAAAAGAGGAAGGCTCTTGTTGTCTCACTGCTCCCCAAGAGATGCATAACCTACAAAAACTGTTTCTGTCTGGTTTTGAACCAGAGACCTTTTGCATGTAAAGCAAACATGATAACCACTACACTACAGGAACTGAACTTCTCTACTTTGTTTCAATTTGAGGTTCCAAAGTTGATGATGTGCGATGCAACATGAAAATTTCAACTGAGGATTGCACTCAGATGCCTGGATTCAGAGTACAGACCGTGACACCACAGAACCCTTGTTGACCTTTAGTAAACACCTGTGATGAACAGAACATGCAAAATCTGCTTGTGTCTGGTTTTGAACCAGAGACCTTTAGCGTGTAAAGCAAATGTGATAACCACTACACTATAGAAACTCATGCTCCTTGTAGTGTTCCTGGTAGATGATCCACATTTTGTTAGAGACTAATGTCAACGATGGGCATGGAACAATGTCAAATACTTCTACCACAGATCCTCTCAGAGAGCACAGCAACTTGGTGAACAAACTGCCACTTATAATTGTGCCTAATTTCACATTACAGTCCATAAACTAAGCCTGGGATCAACAAATTGTATTAAAGATGTCATTAGCAGAGACAAATGGTTCTACAGAGACTTGGCTAAATGGCTATAAAATAAAATCAACACTTACAAATAAAAAATGGTTCAAAAATAAAATTAACACATTCAAATAAAAAATATCTGTGAAATACAATCAACACTTGAAAATTAAAAATGGTTCAAAAATAATACCAACACTTCAAAATACAAAATCTCTGGAAAATAAAATATTATGTATGTTGTTTTGAAAAACATTAGAATATAAGAACTTTTATCAAATCTTCATTGTGGTGAGATCATGTAAGTTCTTCTTAAATCCATGGAAACTCAACAGTTTGTAAGGTAGGTGAGTTAGCTCAGCAGGTTAGAGCACCGTGCTGGTAATGCTGAGGTCAGCGGTTCAAACCCCGGGTTCATTCATTCATGGGTAAGGTCTTTCAGACAATCAACACTTCAAAATAAATAAGGGTTCAAAAATAAAATCAACACTTCAAAATAAATAAGGTTTCAAAAATAAAATCAACACTTTACAATAAATAAGGTTTCAAAAATAAAATCAACACTTCACAATTAAAAATGGTTCAAAAATAAAATCAACACTTCAAAATAAATAAGAAAAATCAATACTTACAAATAAAAAATGGTTAGGAAGCACATTACAAACCTTTTGTTGAAATGGTGCGTTAAATTCAAGTCTCCATTACAGACCAGAGAAAACTAAAGAGAATGCAACATTGTGTTAATCCATTTGAGGAGCCGGTAGTTTATTTTGAGGAAATAAATGACGATGCAAAAGTTAATTAGACTGTAACATGCGCAGTCCTCTGCTCAACCACTGCGGAATTAGAAAGAAACCGCTGGAAGTAACTCATCCAGCGGATTTAACAAATGGAGCCTTCTTGGTGCTCGTTACCCAGGAGAGCGGCGCTCTGGAGGAGCTGCAGACGTAACATCTGTCCGTTTCGGAGAAGCGAAACCACGCAAAAAAAAAAAAAAAAAAAAAAATCCTGGTAGAAGCGCACACCGGACCGCTCAGGGTAAAACACTCACAGAGTTCAGTTCATCTGTTTGGATCAGACAGATCCAACTGACTGATGAATTAGCGCAGAATTTTCTGCAGATGGGAACTAGGAGGAAGTTGTTCAGACCCCAGCGGGTGACGTGATGCTAATTTAAGTGAATTCGCTTAATATAATTTATTAAAAGTTATTGGGGCAACAGTCAGTGTTTTTTGTCACTACGAGAAAAATGTAGATACATTTATCTGCTTAATCTGTGCTGGGATCTGGATTCACGGTGAATATTAACTAAACCGCATAAAATGCGGCTAAATAGTTGATGTTAATATGATTGTAATTTCACGGATAAAATAGTACATGACCGATTTTTTTATGTTGTCGGTCAAGATAACAGATAACAAAAAAAGTCTAGCGCGACCTGCCGCCCTGACACCAACTCACACACATCTTCATTCACAGTCTTACTTGTAAATCGATTTTTCTTTTCTTGGACGTTTTGATGTTAGCTTGTCGATGTCTCAGTTTTATTCGCTAAAATCAATAAGCAGCTTGAGGTGACTCTGCTGCTCTCTAGTGGCGAGAAGCCGTAATGTTTGGCTGGTAACAATTGGAATGCATTGTGGGAGATGTAGTTTGTAGTCAATTCGTGCTCAAAACCTATTTTAAGTCAATCATCGGCCTATAAAATGCTGGGCGGGCCACATAAAATGACATGGTGGGCCACATGTGGCCCGCGGGCCTTGAGTTTGACACATGTGGATTACACACTACAAATGTAGTGTGTAATCACACTACATTTGATTATAACTACATTATAATCAAATGTAGTTATTTTTGAGTAATTGCTGATTGTGTTATGATTTTAATTAGTGACAGAATTTAAAATGTTAGTTATGATTCTGATGAACCCTTTAGTACCGGAAGTACTTGCTTCACAATAAAGGTCTCTTTATTTTGAAATTTCCACGTTGTAAAATCTTTAACGGCTGTTTATTTTTATTTTTTTTTTTGAAAACTAAGCTTAATGTATGCTCCAATATATTCATTGAAACCTGCTTTCATTTCGAAACTAATCAGCTAGAAGTTTTTTTTTTTTTTTTTTAGCTAGTTATAGGTTTTAGAGGATCGGGGGATTCAGGAACGAACCTGGCAACACAGACGCGGGAAAATCCTAAACAACAAATGCCGCTTCCGCTTTCACCAAAACAGATCGTCTTCCAAGCAGTAAAGACACTTGATGAAAACATTATAGCTTAGCGGAATAATTTAGGATTTAGAATTGATGGAACGACATCGCGCCGGTTGCTAGCTTTAGCCTGACGTAAATCCTAGAAACGATAATGACCAAGAAATGAGTTTTAAATAACTTTTACTGGTCCTGAACCAAGTCGACATGGACCGCTACAACGAGGTGAAACTGCTGCTGAAAAGCTGGGAGCAGGGTTTTCTCCAGCAGCACCAGAGGAAACCCAGTAAGGTGATTTAAAACCAACACATCCGGATTAAGACAGGATCCACTGCATGTTTTCTTTCACTATAACGCCTGTGGTTTTCTAGGAGGACATTGACCAGGCTCCAGAGGAGACCAGGAGTGGGTGCAACGCATCTCATTGCAGCATAAAAACATGTTTTTTTCCTTGATGCATTCAAGAAAATCAGTGTGTGTCTTTGCAGGGCTGTATAAGGAGTACAGGAGTTTAAAACGAGCTAAAGTAAACGACGCATCCAGCGGCCATAGAGAGGTCACAGCAGAGATCAACCCAACAAATAAGGTGCTGAAGAAAACATGATGCTATTATTGTGTGAATACATACCAACCTCTACAGCTTAAAGGTGTTTTAGTTTAGTTTTATATGATAGACCAAGACAAAGTTCCAACATTTCTAACCTGGTTTGATGAAACATCTTTTTGTCTTTGTTTTCAAGCAGGAATCAGATTGTTGGGGAGCCCATCTCAATCGCAAAGCAATGCCGCTTTCTGCTCCAAGACTGACGTCTCAGGAAAAACACAGCCTCATGGCTTCATCGCAGTATTACGGCCTGAAGCTTAAAAACAACCTTTCTGCTCTCAGTAAGGTGGGAATCACAAAATAAAGGCTAAAGTTAATTTGTTAAGAAAACAAGATGTCTTATTCCTGTGGTTATTTTCTCCCATATCTGTAGGAGAAACCAGTTTCTCTGAAGAAATCGCTTCGTACTGGTCGAGTTCCTCTCAATTCCTTAAAAGGTGATCAACCAATACAGAACAGCTTCAGTTTATCTATTGGTTCTGCTAAAAACTCATCTGAGGATGAACACCAGGAGATTCTCTCCCCAAGGTAACCCTCACTAGTTCACCTCCATCCATCCATTCATCACATTCTTGCCCTCCTTCCCACTTGTTTTTAGGTACTATATTGGTAGTATTAACTACTATTTTTGTGAACTGTTGCTGCTCTTACTTGAGTAAAATTTCTGGATATTTTATTTTAAAACTAGTAACTTCAATGAAGAAGAAACAAACACATTTTAACCAGAAATGAATGAAACGGGGGCGAACACCTTGGATTTATGTCAAAGTGAGACCTCTTGTTTTTACACTAGCTTTGTATGGCTATTTTGTTGATTAATAAAATACAGTAAACACTTTATATTCTCACTGGAAATACATTGTCCTTTTCTAACATACACATTATTAGCTGTAAGGATTTCTTCTGTTATTTTGTATATATTAGTATTATTTTTTAATTTTAGTCTTTAAATTTGAACTTTTATACGTTGCCTGTTTGATGATTATTAAATCAGATTTTATTATCTTGATCACTCTTTATGAGTTACTACTCTTTTATTTAATCTACAACAGAACGACGCCAAAGGCATAAGGTCTATAAAAATAATTTCCTGTTATTTAGCTGAAAACTATGTGCTTTATATATATTTCTGCTGCTCTTTTCTTTTGCCAGTCTTGTTTCCTTTTGCTGCAGAGTCTGAAAAATGAAATAAATCTCATCTTTACTTTCATGAAATGACATTGACTCGGTACTTGATCACTCTTTTTATGAAATATTTTGTTTTGCTCTTGAGTAATTTCTTGAAAACCTGATTTTTGCTCAAGTAAAAACATCTTGAAGAAGTTTTACCCTTAACTGAGTAAATGTTTTGCTACTCCATCCACCTCTGCATGTCTGATTTAAATCTGTGTTTGTTGTTTGTTTCTTCTAGATTGATGAAGCCGCCGTTTGGGTCGGTGACCTCTCCGTCTCTCCATTTACTGGAGCCTGATGAACCGTTTAAACCAGAACCAGAACCAGTAGAAGCTGCAATCAGTAATTCTGTCGATGACGATCATAGAATCGGTGCTAATTCCCAGTTTCAGATTGCTAAACCTTCTTTTCCAAGCAGATCCTCCTCTCTTTTATCACCTTCATCCCCTCAATTTGCTCCTGAAAGCACAGGAAAGGAAAACGAAGATGCAGGAGATAAAGAACAAAATTCCCAGTCAGGAAGTCCAGCTGGGAATGTCGATGGATTTAAACGAAGCCCTCCTTTTCTCATCGGGTCAGGAGGGAGTTTAGCTAAACGAGCCTCTGTTTCCAGCAGACTGAGCGTCGTTGACAGGAGCTGGTTGGAGAGATGTCAGGTGTTTGGGGAGATGGAAGCTGAGGAGATTCCCGGAGGAGGAAATCAGGAAATTAACGTCAAAAAACGACAGGAGAAGGAAGTCAAGGAAGGAAAAGCTGAAGGAGATTCAGAGGGTGAAAGAAAACAGCCAGTAGATTTGGGACGAGAAGAAAAGTTGGCAGATCCAAATTATGCTCAAGAAGATTCTGGAAAAGGCAAAAGGGAGAAAGGAGGGAAAACGGAAAGAGGAAAGTCGTCACGTTTACCAGATGATATCGGTGAAGATGGTCTGAAATCAAAAGCTACGAAGAAGAAGAGGCAGAGAGACGGAGACGACGTGGGAGAAACAGCAAAAAAGAGGCGCAGAAATCCTAAAGAGAAAGAGGAGAGCTTGAGTTTAAGCCCTGATTCAGAAAAGAAGAAGAAGAAAAGCCAAAGAAAAGACGAGGATGAGGAGGAAACGACCAAAGGAGCAAAAACGGTATTTATTTTATTTATTTACCAGCTGAGAGGATTAAATGTTGATTATTTAATTTGTTTTAATCTCTTCCTAGGCGCTGCAGGAGAACCTTTTAGGAGAAATCCAGGAGGAGTTCAGGACGAATCAGGTTTATCAGAGGCAGCCGGTCAGAACCAGGTGGGCGCACAAACAAACCTGGACTCGCAAAAGTATTTACACCCTTTGAAGCTTTGATGTTTTCCACCTTAAAGCCATAAAAGTCCCTGGATTTTTATTGAAGTTTTATGTGATAAACCCAAACAAAGCGGCACGTAACTGTGGAGCGAGAGGAAAAGGTCGTATCTGAAAAGTGTGGCATGTCTGAAATATTTCCTGATGCTTCTTTGTAAAACAGCTCAACTCAATCAGATCACATGCGTCAAACTCGAGGCCCGTGGGCCAAATCCGGCCCGCCTATCTTTATATGTGGCCCTCTAGATTCTAGGCTAAACTCTAAATGTGCTTGAATATTACGTTATCAGTCAAATCAATGCAGTTTTTATCAATTTACTGCCATATTATATCAATCAGTCCCTCCAGTGTTTTGAGAATTATTGTGGGAATTTATGCAAAATCAACAAATCTCTGATTTTTCTCAAAAGTTGTCAAAAGCGTTCTTACTTAAACAGCTGCCTCAGCCTTAATTGATGTCAGACTATAATCCATGATCTATACAGCAAGTAGTAAAAAGTCGCATTTCCCAACATAAATAAGCACAAATATTTCCAAATTAGTACCAGAAACACTTTGATTTTCATTGCAAAACAAATCACGAAATCCTGGAGGAACTGAAGAGATGTTCAGTATTATTTAATTTTAATAATTTATAGATATTTTAACAGTTTTAAGATATTTTATCAATATTTTCTGGTACAACCGACCCTTTAAGAGCATTAATGATGTTGATTTGAATTGAATCATGGATCAGACGGAGCGGGTCCGTCTGATCCATGATTCTCCAACTCACATGTGGATCTTATAGAACTAAACAATAGTTATAATTATGAGGGTTTTATGCATAGAATATCTACAACAGAATGGCAAAAGGTTTTAAAAATTATTTTATATTATTTAGCTGCAAAATATGTGCTTTATATACATTTTTTTTTCATTTCTTTTAATTAGGAAAATTACTTCCTCTGATGTTCAACCTGGTTTTCTTTTGTTCCATAGTCTGAAAAATAAATAAATAAATGTTTTGCACCTGAATGGCAGCAAGGATAAAAATTTATTTTCTGAAATTAAGAGCATCCTGTCCCCTGGCTTTAACTGTTCATTTTTAAGGTTTTCTGTATGGAGATTTTATTTTAGGGGATTTGGAGTAAAGGGGTGCAAAGTAGAAGTGCACACCACACTTTTCAGATTTTCATTAGCTGCTTTTTTCCCCTCTTCACAGTTATACACCTCGTTGTGTTTCTCTGTAGCATAAATACTTTAAATTAAAATATTTGAAGTTTGTATCATCAACTTGTTGCCGATCTTTTCTTTCTGGATCTGCTTATAGCTTAGTTTGTTTTTTATATTTTAACAGAGGAACAAAAGGAGCAGAGGGAAACTTTGTGAAGATAAACCTGAAGAAGAAATCTCATGTGAAAGGCTACGCATTGAGGGGAATTGGTTTGCGAAAACGGGTATGATTCCTCTTAGTTTTTATTTTTATTGAGCGTATTTAGTTTCTCTCATGGTTAATAAACACAGCGAGATCCAGACTTACTGGCTCCTCTGGTGAAGCTTTAAAATGATTTGAGTTTGACTTTATTGAATGAAGTCTAATAAAAGAATAAACAAACGAAAGAACAGTAGTAAATTATATTCACACATCCTAGTTTTAGCCTTTACTGCAGTAAATGTAGAAATGTCGGAAGCTCAAGTTTAGAAAATATAACATTTAACTAGTATTTTCTAAAATTAGATTGCAAATAATTCTTTATTTTTAATAAAATCACTGGTGACAGATTTTCTAAGTTTCAGAATTTCCTTAAAATAAATGTAGCTGAAGCTTTTTTAAAATTTTTTATTTATTTTTTGATTTCCCATTTTAATTTTTAAACCGATTAATGTTTAGGGCAATTAAATAAAATAATAAGTCTAAATAGGCTCCATTTCTCTTAGCAGTTCTACATAAAGGGAAAGACCAGAGAACATAACCATTATATTTGTCTTAAATCGGCTGAAACAAAATGGACACTTGCATAAATTTTACTATATCAAGAGTCAGAGAAATAATTGGACCTAAATTTTCTTTAGTTTCCATGACAACCACTAAACTGTTATTGTCATGCTAACTGGATGTTTAGGAGGCACAGCGAAAACAACTACTTTTTCTTCCACCATCACAAAAGTAAACTTACGGGGTTTGATAAATCAGATAAAAGTTAATCTTTTTGTGAAAAACATTCCAGTTGGGTTTAGCATAGGGAGGATGTGTGATGCTGTGGGCCGGTTTCTTTCCCGAAGGTTCTGGGAACTTTGACAGGATGGTATTATGTCTTAAACTTTTCAAAAAAAAAAAAAAAATCTGGGGGAAAATGAGAAAAAAAAGTCGTAATTGGGTGTTTTATGGGAATAATGACATAAATAACACAAAAATGATTCATCAGATGTGAAACCAGACGAATAAAACGACAGTTTGATGATCTGAACGCTCTTATTCCCAAAGCGTCGCATTAAAATGAGAGGTTGTCTTTAGACAAATACGGCTGCAGCCAGTCTGATTCTGCGTGTTTTCCAGCTGTACATGCAGAAATTTCAGCTGAAGGGAGAGCGGTTCGGCGGAGGCGGAGGATTTTTCGGCAGAGGACGGAGGGGCGGGTTCAGAGGGGCGCCGAGTCGGCAGAGCGACACCTGCTACAGGTGTGGAGGAAGCGGACACTGGGCTGTGGACTGCAGAGGACCAGGTGACCGGAGGAACCGATCTGTTCACATGTTGGGTTAGGAGAAGAGGAGGATTCATCCTGCAGGAGGAATAAAACAGCTGATCAGATCATCCAGAAGAAGAGGAGGAGAAAGTGGAACTTTAGATGGATGTTTTTATTTTAAATAATAATGATGAAAAATATTATTTCTCACATTTAACAAGACAAATATGCAGAGGTATAGATTTCAGTTTTTTCCTGGTCTGGATAATTGTGGACAAGGAAATTATTAGTTTGATAAATATCCGTGTTTTCAGACTTCTTGCACAATCCTTCCTTTGTTCTGTCCTTTTGTCCTTCCCTGTCATCCCTTCATTCCTCTCTTCCTTCCTTCTTTGTACCCTATCTCCTTTCTTTCTTACCATACTTCCTTCTTGTCTTTCCTGTTGTCTTTCTTTCAGTTCTTCCTTCCTCTTTTTCTTCCTTCTTTGTGACACAGCTCCTTCCATCCGTCCGTACATCCATCCATCTATTCATGCTGCCGACTGTTTTAAATGTAAACAGAAAAGTCAGACAAACTGAAAAGTCTTTCATTTTTACATGAAAGGTTCTAGGAACTTTATTTTACTGACCCAGTTCTGAAAGTAGCAGGACTGATTTTATTCTCACTATGAAACAAGTAGATGATTCGTCTCCTGTAGTGAAACACAGAAACTGAATTAAATCTCATCTGTGGTAATTAATATGAGCTGTGAGCTCTGGGCACTGTTAGCTCAGCATAATTTTTCCTTTTCTTTTTTAGCCCCTCCACCACCTGTTTCTGAGGATCAGCCTGCAGAAGAGGAACCGTTTGAACTGCCCACCCTGGAAGACGTTGCCAGGGCAACGGGAACGCTGCAGCCTCCGGGTAGGATAAGTCGTTTCACAGCAGGATTCCTACTGTCTGTTGTCAGTAAGGATTAATCCTGCCACAATAAGCAATGAGTGAATGAATTAATCTCATGGTAAATTAAAAATGTATTTGATTATATTTATTTTTTGTTTCCAGAGATGTCAGAATCCATTTTATTTAGTTGTGTGTGGTTTTTATTTCCTTTTTATGTTTTGTTTTTGGTTATTGTGTTTTATTTTGGATATATAAAATATCTTCCAGTTCCAGTATTAAGTGTTTTTTTTTTTTTTTTTTACAAAATTAAAGTTTATTGGTGTGTCAAAACAACAGTATTATCCTTTATCACAATAATTACTAGGTTAATTTATTGTCCAGTGAAATTTGTTGTTGTGGCAGGCCTAGTAGAAATGCTCCGGTATTCAATATCTGATCTGATTTCCATTTTCATTCAGACTTTTGTTATTACATTTTTGAAAACATTGTTGCACATGTTGCAGCAGCGTCTTCCTGTGTCGACGCGGAAAAACGGCAACAGGAAACTGGAGCGGACAGCAGGCGGAGCGATGAGATGCTGCTCAACGTCATTCGTCCCGACTACGAGCGGCCCGCGCCGCCGCCGCCGATGGAGCCGCTTTATCGTCTCACAGAAGACGGGAAAGTCCAGGGTAAGCGCTGCAAATCTCATTCACACAAATAGAAATGCATTGGTATGAAAATTCACTAGAGCTGCCACTAATGATTCGTTTAGTTATTTAAAAATTGCCACATTCTGCAGAATTTAAAATCTTTTTTTTATATATAATATTTTCAATAGACTAAAAGATACAAATGAACAAATATTTAAATTTCCCTTTTAAATAAGAAGATAAACATTTTATTGGCTGAAATGAAATAAGATATAATTTATTTACCCTTGATTATTTCAAGCATCTTTGGTGAAAATATACTTCTAACATCAATATTTGAACAGCTCAGTCCTTTCTGCTTGACTTAACATCAATACTGATCTGTTGATTGTTTTTGTGGATTAACTGATTAATAAGGTGTTTAATAGCAGGAGTTTTCTTCTTTTTTTTTTTTTTTTTTTACAGAATTTCAACCAGGTGAAACTAAAACTATCAGGAGTTTTGCATAGAGCATATTTACAGACAAAAACATTTTTTTTTAATCTCAAATACAGAATGAATACATATTTTTTGTTTTGTTTTTTTTCACTGTTTGGCCTTTTTCAGTCTGTATACTCCTGCAAACGATTAATTGATTACCAAATTAGTTGACGATTACTTCAATAACCGCTCCATCATGACTAATTGAAACTAAATGTTGTTTTCTGTTGTGTAATGGTTGTGTTCAGACACTCCTGCTGAAGTGTTTGCAGCTCTGAGAGAACTGGGCTACCAGTCATTCAGACCTGGGCAGGAGAAGGCCATCATGAGGATCCTTGCAGGTAGTCACAGCTCATAAACCCCTGAACACATCGTCTCTACATGAGCCTCTTCTACATGTTTGCTTCTTTATTCTCAGGGCTCTCCACCCTGGTGGTGCTGTCCACTGGAATGGGTAAATCACTCTGCTATCAGCTGCCAGCTTTTCTGTACGCACAGAGGTCAAAGTGCATCACTCTGGTCATTTCCCCTCTAGTTTCTCTAATGGATGATCAGGTGAACACTCTCTACATTTTATGTAGATGAAACTTAAACCAGAAACGCGTAAATTTTGTGTGTGTATATATATGTGTGTGTTTAGCTTTCGGGGTTGCCCACCAAGTTAAAGGCAGCCTGCATCCACTCCAACATGACGATGAAACAGAGAGAATCTGCTATAGAAAAGGTAACATGGTCACAGGCAGACAGCATGCTTAAGATCACCTTTCTTTGCATCATTAAAACCTTATGCTGGGTCTGATAGTGTCGTACATTTTCTATTGACTGTTTCCAATTACGTCACTTAATCGAGGTGCCATGACGGACGTCGGAAGTGAGGATCGGTAGTATTGAACAGAGCGACTGAAGTTGTTTTTGTCAGTTTATTCGTGGCGTCTGCTTGTTCGAGTCAAGCTAATTTGTCCGTGAACTAATAGACGGCGGTATTTACAGAAGCATGAAACGGCTAGCTTAGAAACCGACCTGCACTTCCTCCTCCTGATGTGTTGATCAAATTACCGACTTTGCCTGAATTCACACCACCTGATTTATGTCACCATGACATGAACAGCGGTTCCCCTTAAACCGGAACAGCCTGAAAAACATACAGAAGACGAGACGCTAACCACTTTTTTCCCTATGTGCTAGGCTACATGACCGTGGGTTTTTGTTTCCATGGTTACTGATGGTTATACTCACTTTCGCCATAATGTGATAGTTGATATGTTTCTTGTCATACTTACTTATAAAGTATATGAACGATAAAGCGTTCATATACATTATGAACGTTAATCTTCTCACCTTGTAAAAAGGTGTAATTGGAAATCCGCAATTAAACCGAAACGAGGGTTGGCTGTCATTTTGATTGACGATATCCCTCATTAAAAGTTACACAATAAAACGACAAGTTTGGTTTGTATGCTTGTCTGTTTGTGCAGCTGACTGCGCCCCTAAACTCAACGTTTACGCTCGCAAAATATCTGCAAACAGATCTGTAATTATACAACCATCCTTGAACGTTACTCAAACATCTTTTCTGTATGGTTACTCATCAACAAAACACAATTGTACAGCGCTGAGAGCTCTTAAACAAGCTGATTGAATGTCCCGGAGCTATGCTTGGTTGCTAGGTAACAGGACTGGGCTCTGTCAGGGTTGCTAAGTAACGGCTCAGTCCCTCTGGAATGTGACTTAACCCTTTAACTGTCACTCTAAAAATGTTTACATGTTATTCAATGGATGGAGACACTGGTTTCATTGTGACTGTTGAGGAATTTTAGCAATCATGGAGTTTTTGAAACCACTAATTTTCCAGACACTTAAAAACATTAACTTATTACCAAATAATAAACACTTTGGGCTGTTTTAAGAAGTAAAAATCCACGTTCAAAATGTGGATTTAGCATAATATGTCCCCTTTAAAGTAATCTGTTTTATTTTTCTCTCCAGGTGAAGTCCGGCCAGGTGTGTGTGCTGCTTCTCTCCCCAGAGGCTTTGGTCGGTGGAGGAGGTTCAGGGTCAGGATGTCTGCCCTCTGCTCAGGAGCTCCCTCCGGTGGCTTTCGCCTGTATAGACGAGGCTCACTGCGTGTCTGAGTGGTCACACAACTTCAGACCCTGCTACTTAAGGCTTTGTAAGGTGTGTTATTATAAAACAACATAATAAAGCCATGTTTTTTATTTTTAACTAGTTTTTCTCTTGGTTTCCAACATGTAAAGAGAAGCAGGTAAATTAATAAAGCAGAGCTGGAGTTGCAATCAGTTTTGCTGTTTGAGTAGAGGAACATGTTTTGTCTGTAGGTGCTCCGGGAACGCCTCGGAGTCAAGTGTTTGCTGGGACTCACGGCTACGGCCACTTTGTCCACGGCGCTGGACATCGCTCAGCATTTGGACATCAGCGATAAAGACGGGATAGCTGTGCGGTCTGCAGCCGTGCCCCCGAACCTCAACCTGTCCGTGTCCACAGATAGGGAGAAAGACCAGGTCTGATGTGGTGCCAACCTGCCTTAATTCAGTCTCTTTATCTAAAACGCGTGACGTTGTTTTACTTTGGAACATTTGTGTTTTTCAGGCTTTGGTTTCTTTGCTGAAAGGCGATCGTTTTGGCTGTTTGGACTCCATCATAGTTTACTGCACCAGACGAGAGGAGACCGTCCGAGTGGCTGCACTGCTGCGGACCTGCCTGCAGGGGGTGCTGTTGAGAGAAAATACCCAAATAAGCAGCAGCAACCAGACAGAGGACAACCCAGTGGGGCAGAAGAAGAAGGAACTGGGTAATGGCTGCAGCTGCAACTAACAGATATTCTGGCAATCGATTATTCTGTTGTTTGGGGTACATTCTGAATTTTTCATTTAACGTGAAAACAAGAAAAACCTAAAAACAAACAAATAATTCGATTCCTTTTGTAAACAAGAAATTTGTGGCAAAATATGCATCTATACCTAAAAATGCCTGTACAGCTAATCTGTTATGCTTTTTATTTACCAATTCATGATTAGATGGCAAAATATGGTTAAGAAATTTTATTTGACAGATTTTGAATAATTGATGATCTCATATTTACAAAGGTTTTTCTTTTTCATCTTAAATGCAAAATATATTTTATATATATTTAAATATATATACAGCTGTGGAAAAAAATGAAGAGTCCACTGCACTGAACCCCATTGAAAACCTCCTGGTTTTTCCACCAAACATTGATCTCTGAACTCTTCCTGAGTTAAAACATTAGTATTGTTGTTTCTAAATGAATATAAATTAGTTTTCTTTGCTTTATTTCAGGTCTGAAAGCACTGTAACTTTTTTGTTATTTTGACCATTTTTCATTTTCTGCAAATAAAAACTAAATTTTTGCTTGTAATTTCAGAGACATTTAGTCAGTAGTTCATAGAAATAAAGAACAATGTTCATTTTACTCAAACATAAACCTATGAAAAGTAAAATCTGAGAAACTGATCATTTTAAGTGGCCTCTTATTTTTTTCCCAGAGCTGTTTGTTTCTTTGTGAAGTCTTGGCTCTCACTTTTTTTTTCTTTTAGCAAATGGTCTTTTTTTAAAATCTGTATGCTCCAGTTAACTACTAAGTTATTTCAATAATCGATTAATCCAATTAATCATTTCAGGCCTAGTTAAGGTTTCACATATTTTAGAAGAGCATTAATGATCGTGTACAGAATCAAAACTTATTAACTCAGATTTTCAGCTTTTTTGTTGTTTTGTCTGATTCTTTTCAGCTCGTAAGAAGATCCGTAAACCCTTGAAGTGGCAGGCTGAGGCCTACCATGCCGGCCTGTCGGGTTCGGAGCGCCGCCGGGTCCAGAACAACTTCATGTGTGGGGAACTCCGGATCGTAGTGGCCACTGTGGCGTTTGGCATGGGGCTGGACAAATCCGACGTTCGTGGAATCATCCACTACAACATGCCAAAGGTGGAAAGTTAGCCGACTTATACATTTCTTAACTTTCATTTATAATTTCTGATGTTTTAACACAATTTCTCAGAGTTTTGAGAGCTACGTTCAGGAAATTGGGAGGGCTGGGAGAGATGGACTTCCAGCACACTGCCACCTCTTCCTGGACCCGGAGGTAAAACCTTAGAGGTCCAAACATAATGACTTAAACTTTGGAGATATTCTTATGGTTTGAGTGTTTAGATATTGATAACTTATGGCTGAAACTGCTTAGATAAACTATCTAAACAGATTTTTTTTGCCTCTCAAAGTCTGATAACTTTGAGTAAAAAAAAACCTTCATGATGTTTGCAGGAGAACTGAAAACAAATGGAAACATTATTGCTGCTGCTGATAAAATACTAGGAAAAGTCAAATTATCTGTGACAGTGGATATTTAGGAAGAATGATTGATGACACATTAGTTTTTATGTAATCTGATCAAAAACGTTTCCACATAGTTTTGAGTTTGTTATAAACGAGGGCTGCGTTACTTTCACCCATGACATTTCTTACACTTGATATTGAAGGTAAAAGAAATGGCAGATGAAAATTAGCAGCATTTTTTCTGAAAACGTAACGACTTGATAATAAACCTTCATACTAGAAACTGATTTATAATGAATTATTGTTGGTACTTTCTAAGGACCAACAAGTTGTGAGTTTGTAGTCTTTGCACTTAGCCGAGTTGAATTTTCAATTTAAAATTTGAGATAATATTTCACATATTTGATGTTTATTGTAGGAGTTATCATTTGCACCAAAGAGCTGCTAGATAATAAGATAATTGCTTGTGTAAAATTAAATTGATATCATAATTAATTTGTTTCTAAGCCACATTATCCTTATTTTTCTGGATTCAATTTTAAATGAAATCTGTAATTAGAAGGAATTGTGAAACAGCAGCTTTCATTTTGCTTCTTTGTAATTTTTTCATTTCCTGAAACTTTTATCTGTTACTAAGTCTTTCATATAACTCTCACATTCAAATATAATAATTTCTGGAAATACCAAGGATAATTTGCTGTAGTTGTTTCTTTTTTGTTTTTGTCTCAACTCTGAAGGCAAAATATTCATCACAATTCACATTTTGCTTGTAGATCTGCAGAGAAAAAGCTCAGAAATCATCGTGTTTACCTTGCAAATAGTAATTTGTAGGTTAGGATGCATCAAATCCACTTCCTGGACTAAAGTCCGTAACTCCAGTCCTGCAGCTTTTGGATGCATCCCTGCTTCAACACCTGGATCAAATATTTAATTACCCGACTGAAATCCCAAGGAGGTAGTTCAGCTTTTTGATCCAGGTGTGAAGCAGAAATGCATCCAGACGTTGCAGTGCTGTAACACTCGAGCGCTGCTATGTCTAGTGGTGTAAAAAAGGTTTTTGATGCATGTTCCTCTTCATTTATTATATATATTAATGCCCCAGTTATAATTTGTGGGGGAATTTCAGGGTGGCGACCTCCATGAGCTCCGCCGCCACATCTACGCAGACACTGTGGATTACTACACGATCAAGAAACTGGTGCAGCGAGTTTTTCCTGCATGTAAATGTCAGAAGATTCACCAGAAGCAGCAGGAACTGTGGAAGGTGACCTTCTCTCCGCTTGTGTTTTCAGTCCACATGCCGTCAGAGCTTCAGATGAAGTAACGCATCTGCTTTTGTGAAGCAGGATGTTGGAGACGCTGATCTGCTGGAGATGATGGATGTCTGCGATGAAAAGAAACTCGGAGAAAAACGGGAATCCACTGGCTTAGAGGTGATTTATGGGAAATTCTCTGCTAATTTAATTGCAATCCCTGGATTTTCCAAACGATGGCTGTGTGGAAATGGTGGTTAATTCGCAGCACAGCTACTAGGTAGACTGGAAAAGTTTAAATATTTTAAGAGCTTTGGGTAAGTTTTAAAAAAACAAAATTGAATATTGGAAAATCTTTATATTGGAAGATCTCTACTGCTTCACATATCTATAAAAGAGCTGAAAACTACAAATAATTTTTTTAAAGAAGATTGTCAAGGGACTGTGTAACCTTTAATATATTTTATTCATTTCTACATTGCATCTACAATAACTCTTTGAAGAATTAATGAGTTACAACAACATTTAGTTTCCCTTTGGGATCAATAAAGTAAATTTGAATTTGAATTTTATAATTCAGACCTCGTTAGATGCAACGTTTGTTTTGCCTTTAGGCGCCTGACCTTGATTCAGCTCAGCACAGCGAGGAAGGAAGCGTAAAAAATGAGCGGGGTGAGTCAAGAGGAGGTAAAGATGAGGGAGCGGATTGGCAGAGTGACCAGAAAACAGAGAGCTGTGATTGGCCGGAGGAGCGTCTGTGTCACACCCATGAAAGAGCGATTCCCATCCAGGAGACCGTGGAGGCTCTGGACGTCACAGAGGAAGGTCAGTGGAAACCAGGCTCAAGGTTTTACCCTGAGAGAAAAGAAAAGGTGCAGCTTGGTTTACTGTACATGTGAATGTTTATTTAAAAACTTTAGGTGTTGAAACGCTGCTTTGCTACCTGGAGCTGCATCCTCAGCGGTTTGTTGAGCTTCTCCATCCGACTCTGTCTGTGTGTAAAGTCAGGTGCTACGATGGACCCAGACAGCTCCAGAAAGTCACAAAAATGTAAGCGATGGCTGTGGTTTTGTTTTTGACTGATGCTTCAGTTGGGGCTGTGTGATCTTTCAGATCTACATGTGTGCAGAGAAAGCCCAAACTCACTGCGTTTCCTTTAACTTGTCAATGTTGTTTAAAAAAATGTGGTTTTTCCTGATTTTTCACCATCTTTCCAGTGACATTTTCAGTAAGAAACGGGTGTAGAGACTAGAGACTAGCATTTATTGTATAATTTATCATGATAAAAGTCCTTTCATTATCAGATTTATGATTATAAGATAATGATGATTTTTAAAAAACAATACTGTCAGGGTTGTCATTTTTACTATTTTCACCACTGCTTGATCCATCAGAGCATCAATAAATACTAATTAAATAGAAAATATGATTAAATAAAGCAGTTTATTTACTCACACTACTTTGTGTGATTAGTGTATTAAAGAAATGAATTACAAATAGGAATGTTCTTCAAGAGCAGTATTTGTATTTGTATTTGTGTGCCTGTGATTGCATGTCATGCAGTCCCATTCATGCAGTTATCTAAAAAGGTATCAATAGTTTTTATCATCAATTTTAGAGTTGAATAGTACCACAAAGTTTTATAATAAACCTTTAAGGCGCTGAGGTGTTTTCTGAGAACTTGGAGAACAAAACAGAAAATATTGAATCTGGGAAAAAGTAAATAAAAATGTGCTCCATCAGTGCAGTCCTGGTGTAAAGGTAAAGTTTTTGATGCAGTAATATAACTACAGAAATACACAAGTGGAATGAAAATGCTGTGTTGATGAGTTTTTAATCATGAACCCGCAGTTGCCCTCCGGTTGCCGTGGCGTTGGCCCGGAAGAGAATGGCAGGCGAGCGCGTGGAGCGGTTCGATCAGGTGGAGTTTGATGTCGTCGAGGTGGCGGACACGATGGGATGGCAGCTTCCCCTGGTGAAGAGGGGACTGAGACAGCTGCAGTGGAGCACAGACAGAGGTTCATTTCAAAACTGAAGACACTGAGATAGTTTACAGCTTTTATTTATTACCTTTTTTTTGTCTAAAGGTAACGTATTTTTCGGACTATAAACCGCTACTTTTTCCCCACGCTTTGAGCCATGCGACTCATAGCCCGGTGCGGCTTTTTCTTCAACCACCAGAGGGCGCTTTAGCAGGAAGTGAATCATTGGAAGTCAAAATTGGAAATCAAAGAAGAAAGCACTAATTTTCAGTTAGAACAAGCACATGCTAGCAGCAGGCAGACGGAGAAATGTTATCAAACTCACACCCCCTCATCATGGAAACAACATGAAGAAGTTCATATGATGCAGCTTTTAAGTTGAAGGCCATCGATCTGACAGTACAGGAGGAAAATAGAGCCGCTGCACGTAAACTCGGCGTGAACGAAACCATGGTTCGGCTTTGCAGACGGAGGGCTGCGTCCATAATAAATCCAGCAGGTTTATTAGGACGCACCCCTCTGCTGCCCTCTGCTGGGTCCTTGTGAGAGCAGCGGAGATACCAGCGGCTTATAGCCTGGTGCAGCTTATATATATATATGTACATTTCCAGTTTTTTAAAAAGAACTTGGTGCGCCTTATAGTGAGGTGCGCTTTATAGTCCAGAAAATACGGTACTATTATTATCTACAGCTCTGGAACAAATTAAGAGTCCACTGCACTGGACCCCATTGAAAACCTGCTGGTTCTTCCACCAAATATTGATTCCTGAACTCTTCCTGAGTTAAAACATTAGTATTGTTGTTTCTAAATGAATATCAACTTGTTTTCTTTGCATTATTTCAGGTCGGAAAACACTGCATGGTTTTCATTATTTTGACCATTTCTCATTTTCTGCCAATAAACACTAAATATTTGCTTGGAATTTCAGAGACATGTTGTCAGTAGTTCATAGAATAAAATAACAATGTTCACTTTACCCTAACATATACCTATAAAAAGTAAAATTGGAGAAACTGATCATTTTAAGTGGTGTCTTCATTTTCCAGAGGTATATATTAATCAATCAAATATTATTCGTGTAGCACCTTTCAGCAACAAGGCATTTCAAAGTGCTTTACATCATAAGAACAGAAAATTACAAAGTCATTAAACATCAGATTATTTACTGTGTCATGATTAGGTTTCAAAAGCAACTCTAAGCAGCTAAGTTTTTAGTCTAGATTTAAAGGAACTCAGTGTTTCAGCTGTTTTGCAGTTTTCTGGAAGTTTGTGGTGCATAGAAGCTGATTAGGAACAATACTATAGGAACAATATCAGTTCCTACAGTAATTTCTTGTCCTTCTGCAAAGTGAAGTAGGTTTTTGTTTACATTTCAGGTGGTGGACGAAGCGGTGTCTTGGTTGAATTTTCTTCCCCGTCTTTTTATTTCCGATCTTATGGCGACCTGAGCGACGAGGAGATGGACAAAGTTTGTCAATTCCTTTATAATCGAGTCCAGGACCAAGAAAAAACACAAATTTACCAACTCACAGCCTGCTTCAAGGCCTTCAAGAGGTTTGGCACTCATTATTATTATTATTGGCACCTACACAGAGCCTCATCACACAACAATTAAAATCCCAATTAAAGCCCCATTGTTTGGATTTGAGAGTCAAAGCAATGCAAAAAATAAAGGGTAAATTAAATCAAAATCTATGAAAGATATTTTCAAAGCTTTTAAAAAGTAGTTTGTCAATGTGATGCAGGAGAAACTTCTCAATTAAATTCTTGGTAATCAGACAAACAGGTGAAAAAAATAAAGCGTAAGTTTTGGAATTGGTTTGAAAGGATAGAGATGGATATATCAAAGGCAGATATGTTGCATAATAAGAGAATGTCGATCATATTCCCTAAAAATGGACCCTATGGGTTGAAGATGAATAGTAATAGGCCTGAGTCTGAGTGCTGAGGAACACCACTAACAATTATGATCAGATTTTTGATACAAGATGTTAAAGATCTGAGGTTAAAGTTTAGTTTCACTTGTTGAGTGAATATGTTCAGGACTGGAACCGCGAATGATGTTTTGGTTTGCAGGTGTGGTGGTGTCTTCTCCTGCGTCTGTTCTTCACTTCTCCGGTCATTGTTTGTTTCAGTGTTGCTTTCCGAACTGTGACGTCCTGTCTGGACGACTTGGATGAGAGTCGCAGCTTGCAGCTGAAAAACCTTCTTTCTGAATACTTTGACAAGCGGCGAGACAGAGATCGCTCGCTGCAACCGGAGGACCTCGAAGAGCTCGACAAATACAAGGTTAAACAATCTTCACAGGAAATTAAACATGGCTTCGATCTGGAAATGTTCCTGCTTAGAGGGGTGTGTGTGTGTGTGTGTACACCAGGTTTTTATATCCTTATGGGAACCTATTTCTGTCTACAATGTGGGGTTATGGGGACCATTGCTCCTTGTGAGGACATTTTCTTGGTCCCCATGTGGGAAGTTGTTTTTCCCACATAGGAAAAACATCTGGGACCATGGGGTCTGTGATGGTTAGGTTTAGGGTAAAGGTTAAGGTAAGGGTTAGGTATGTGATGGTTAGGGTTTGGATTATGGTAAGGATTAGGCTGTGAAATTAATGGAAGTCAAAGTCCTCACAAGTGATGAAAACATGACTGTATGTGTTTTGCAGCTGTTGGACTGGGAGAGTCAGATCAGAGCCGACATCAGAGGTTTTCTTGCCAACAGAAGTGATGAGAAGTTTTCAGGGAGAGCTGTTGCAAGAATTTTGCACGGTATAGGTGAGGATCCACACACACACACACACACACACACAGCTGAGCATGACAGTGCAGAATAAACCACTACTGTAATCTGACCAGTGTAGCTGTAAAATGCTAAAGTCCACATAAATTGTAATTTTTTTTTTACATGTTTTATGCTTTATATTCACTAGATTTTATTTATTCAGAATAAAATCCAGTGAGTGTTGAATGTTTAGACCACTAGAGGTCGTCAGAGATGCACCGTAGAAATGTTTGTGTCACTATAGAAGCTCAGTTTACAACCATAATAACACAGAAAATTATTTTCTGTAGCGCTTATGCGCTATATCGATACTGTTTAACCCCAGCTTGAACTAATCCACCCACAAACTTCCTCTCTATCCTTCTTTGTATAGTTTTATTTCTTCGCAGCAGCACCGCACCAAAACCCCCAAGTCAGCAAGAGTTTAATTTGAGCTAATTAGATTTTTTTTATTTGGATAAATAAATATGCCTTTAATGTTTTAAAGGCACTCTTTTGTTGTTTGTCCGTTGTCATGCTGTAATTTGTAAACAAAAAAATGTTTTAGGGGATTTTTCTTAAATGTTTGCGATAATTTTCTTTCTGCATCTCATTTCAATAACAAAAAGATTGGTTTTATATTGTTGAAGACTTTTTGACACACACACACACACACACACACACACACACACACACACACACACACACACATATATATATATCCACCAGCTCTCTTGCAGAGATTGGAGTAAAAGGGAGGATCCCACCGGTTTCAGTTTACTTCACAACTCTGGTATTTGACCTGCACACTGTGACCCTGGATGGTTCACACCCAGTTAATAAATACCCTTCATTATGTGTTTCCAGCAAACTGCCTCCAACAGGAAAGGTGCTTTGTAGCTAAAATTGATTGCTTGCTTGATTGATTGAAATAAAACAAGTTTTGAAATGACATCTGCATACTAAGAAATGTATCTCTCAAACACGAGTTAAAAAAGGAGAGGACCAAGTTGCGATCGTTGAGGGATCCTATAATGGAAAAAAATGCTCTGAGATTTTGATGTCAGATTCTATAAACTACTGAAGTTTAAGGATTTTAAGCTTTAGTACTGTTTTGCAAGATTTTGTGGTTGATGCTTTTTAAACACTTTTGTAAAGATCAACTCAGCAGTAACTGTAAAAAAATAAAAACTGAGCTGCGGTTATTTGATTAAAGACAACTCTTGTTGCAGGCAGTCCTTGTTATCCGGCTCAGATATACGGCAAGGATCGACGTTTTTGGAGGAAATACATCCACTTTGACTTCAACCAGCTCATCCGTATCGCTACCCAGGAGATTCTTCACTTCAAATGACCGTGGTCATCAGACCAAAGAGTTTTTATCAGAGCTCTTTATTAATAATGTATATTTAAGTAATTATTTGCAAGTATGCCTCTATTTACTTATCAACTGTTATTCAATAAAAATTTTCTATTTTTATAGTTAATTTCTTCAGTGACATTTATTTACAATCGTAGACCTAAAACATAACTTATTGTCAAGAGCCATGAGGACAAAAACAAACGATCCCTTCATTCTCACAGAACGGCTGTGACCCAGTTAAAAATGTATTCCCAGAAACTATAACAGAACAATAACAGGGGGTGACTCTCATACTTGAATCAAACCTTTACTTTGACAGCTAACTCAGAGATTTTGATAGTTGATTTTAATGAAATATTGATAATATGTGAAATATGCACAAGTCAAATGTGTTAAATTGTCAATTGTCAGGGTCACAGATTTTCAGTTTCCATTCCAGTTTTAAGTTTAACTTGGGTTACAAAATGTTTTTATATTTTATTAAAGCAAACGGTAGTTATGGAATAAGTAAGAAAATTTCCTTATTACCCAATAGGTTAACCATCTGCAACTGGATTGTGTTTTTATTTTTTATTGGATATCCTCTGAGCAAAACAAGCCTTCTGGGAAGGAAGGTTTCTGTGAGGAAAAGATTACATTAAAGCTGAATAAATGATCCCTTTGTGGTCAGATTAATTTATAACCAGACTGAAAGTAGAGCAGGACAGCAGAGTTGATGCAAAGGTGAAGCAACAGTTTTGAGATTAAATTTCTATTGTATCACTAAAAGCAAATGAATGAATGTATTTGATCAATTATGTAAACAAGTTGCAATAATTATGTAGTGTTAAGATATATATACATTAATTTCTTTGGTTGATTGAAATAGAGTTCTGTTTATTTATGCAGAATAACTAGCTCTCCAAACCTGGATCAGGCAGACTAAAATACAGTGTTTCCCAAAGGAAATGCTGTGAGTGCCTCACTAATGACTAGAGGAATTTTTGGTAATGGTTACTTATAACTTCCAAGTAACTTGTTCATTATATGACAAAATCATTGCCTTGTATTAAACAACGAAAATAGTTTATTAAAATCTAAATTTTTGAAGTAATCACTTATCTGGGTTTACTTTTCTGACTTCCTGTTGTCACTAGCTTTGCTACATAAACACAAACAAGAGCAGATTTGGATTTAGCTTCATGTTTTTCTCCTTTTTAATAGTGATACAATTAACAATATGCTGTTAGCATTTTTCTTCTAAAACAAAGTGATGTCTTTTGTTTTTGTTGAGTTGCTATACTCCTAACCCACCACTAGAGGTCCCTGCCTTTCAGCCCTTCTCCTTCAATGCTAATCATCAACTAAAACAAGTTTATTCTAAAACACACAATCTTCATTACAAAACTAAAAAGTAAAGCAAAAAGTAGGAAAAGTGTTTAATAATCTTTGAATTAATTATTCTGTTTGGCAGCCGACTGCAAGTCAAAAATGATACAAATTTGGACCAGAGGCAAAATTAGGTGGACACTTAAACATTTTTAAAAGGATTTTACGATGTTTACTGAAATATTAAGATGTTCTTGAAATGGAAATTTTTGTCTTTTATGAGCAATGTTTTCTCCTTTGTTTTCATTTTTTATTTTATAGAAAGGAGGACTCAAAGAAACAAGCATGCATTCATTAAACTTGTTTAAGTAAAATGTTCTTTAGGAGAAAGAGAGAAATTTTCTCTGCTCTTTTTGAGGAGCTTAGAGTAAAACATGTTTCAACACCTAAACAGAAAACAGTTGGATAAAATATTCCATATTTGGTTTGTCAAGTAGATGAGGAAGACAATCCGTGTATGGTTCGTTCTTTGGTTTTTTCGTTTCAAAATAAAATTGGAAAAACAAAACAAGAATCAGTTTTTTGTTTTTTCGTTTTTCAGATTTTAATTTCAATGAAGTAGACCAGCTACTTCCCCTTCAGTGAGTCCTGCGAAACACAATTTAAAGAAAACCAAGCTTTCAATAAAAGAAAACTTGATTTCTACATTAGATTATTTTAGAAACAGCAAAGAAGATAATTTCCTACATCGTTATTTTTTGGTTGGGAGATTAAATCCAATTTTGCATCAGATTTGGATTCCACATCACGTATGTTTCCAGTTTGTGGTTTATTGCTGTTATTTCTAAGGTTGATGATTAATTCTTAAGTCTCACCAGCGAGATCAGGCCATCATCACACGCACGTACAGCACAGTCATGCTCAATTGTAAAAGAGTTATAGAGATGAGGATGAGATGGCTTTGAATCTTTTATGGTCTAAATTAAGGCTTGAGATTGTATCAGTTTCAGAAAAAAGGTTGTGCAACGGGTTATAACATTCTCAAATCAAGGTTACCTTCACCGGATCTGGTTTGGGAATGTTTTCTCGTTAAAGCCAAGCAATCTTTCCTCATTATGTTACTACGAAAAGCTGAATATTTATCTTTTGATAGAGACGTTCTTCAATATAATTAAGTTTCTACTGAAACAGTTACGGTATATGTTAAACCAATAAATGCATTCGTAACAGAATAATGATTAGTATTTGGACTGGTGTTGTTGGTAAGGTTCATTGCCAATGGTTGCACCACAAACTGTAAACCAATTGAGTACAGTAAATGAATAATGGAGTTAATGTCTCTGTTGCGTGACATTATCTCCTCTATTTGTCAGCAAAAACATTTCCATCACGTTGAAATACAGCGTTTGTAGTTTGCACTCTTTTGGGATCAGCGTATCGATTTTCTTCCTTTACAAGCTAAGCCTGCGTTTACACTGCAGTCCAAAGTGACCCAATTCCGACTTTTTTTTTTTGCCATTATTTGCTATTTTCATTTTTCATGACAGTCTGAACAGCACAGGTCGGATTTTTTTTTTTTTTGTCAAATGCGACCCAGTCCACCTGAATCCACTTTAATATCCGATCCGTATCCGATGTTTTCAAACGTGACCTGAATCTCAACCTCCCGGTCACATTCGGAAGACTTGAACGTCATTGATACTCGACAAACGTCACTATTCTGCGTCCTGATTTGCGCTAGTGGGTAGAAAACCTACAATCATGGGGGACGATAACGAGGATTGAGTTGTTAAAATGCTGGTTCGTGTCAGACAACTTCAAAATCGTAAGATACGCTCCACCGTTAGCATCCATGTTTACTTCCGCAGACACTGAACTCTATTATGTTTTTCTGGCGATTGGTAAAACACTGAGCATGCTTTATATGTGTGACGTTCGTACATACAGGTAAAAAGTGATGCATGTATGTAAAAATGTATTTTTATTTATAAACAATTTTAAAAACAGGAAAATTTTCCCTCCATTTCCCAGTTATGTTCCACCCTGTGTTGGTCAATCAAGCACATCTCAATAAAATTGTTACTGCTGTAGCCGTTTGTGATAAAATGTTGAAAAGCTTTAAGAAGTGTAAGTTGACTTAAATTAGTTCATCAGTCTACTTAGGAGTCTTTTGTACTAAATTGATTAATAAATCGTGGATAATAGCTCAAAAAACAAAACGATAAGAAAACCCCCCATCATTTTTGGCAGATAAGAAGCCAAAGTCAAAAGAAGAAACATCAAAGTATTGATTAAGACCAAAACCCCCCAAATAATCAATTTTATTTGTATTGCACATTTCAGCAATGAGTCAGTTCAAAATGCTTTAAATCATAAAAACAACACAAAAGTCTCACTTATTGAAAATAAATTATATATAGGAGATATAAATCTTCCATAACGATGCCATTGTAATCTATAACATTTCTTGCTTTTCATTGGCTCCTTTCATCACAGCTACAGTACAATACTTTCTGTGTTTTCTTTTTCTTTTCAAACACAGATGTCTGAAAAGACATGGATACGATGTTTGAGAGGCTCAAAGGTCCAGTTTTAGAGGGTATTCCTTTTATTGTTTTATCACCACAACAGGTCAAAAGGCTCCCTTAAACCATAAAATCCCATAAAGCCTAATTATACACACCAGATTTAAAAGCCGACCTCAAGAAGATTCGGTTTGCCTCAGTCAGCAGCTGCTGCTTTAATCTGTATAATCTGTCTAGTGCGCAGCCTGGTTGTTAAGATTTAATAGGCTATTTTGCCTCAGTTAAACTCAGACGCTGGTCATCCTTGATATCATGCGTGCAGCACACACTCGTTATATGAACCCGTAATCTTTCTCTGAGTGATAAACATCCTCCTGTCTGCCTATGCAGTGAGTTGTACCCGGACTCTGTCCTGAGTGAAGATGTTCATGCAACTTGGAAATGCAGCAGATTAGTTGAGATAACGTTTACTTTGCACAGCAAACCTGGAGAAAGTCACACAAAACTCAGGCACCCAAAAATTGTGGTGTCCTTCCCACTCATATGTAAAGACAAGAGTCAGAAATGTATTGTTCAAAGCACAGGACAGAGTCAGGGACCAAATTCACCTTTACTTCAGTTTGGAGTATTTTTTGCCCACTCTTCTTTGGAGAATAGTTTTATTTTAGGAACCTTAGAGGGGGTTCAAGTATGAACCACAGTTTCAGGTAATTTCCAATGGATTTAGAGCCAAACTTTGAGAACGTCACTGAAGGTTTTTGAATCATTTTGTTGTTGCATAACACAAAAGCATTTTTGTCTCGTCATAAATTAATTGTTGGACATTCTCTATCAAGACAAGTGGTCCAGGTCCTGAAGTTGAAAAGAAGCTCCAAACCTCCACCACCACCTTGTTTGGTTGTCAGTAAAGCTATTTTTTGCCCAATGTAACTGGACACACATCTTGTAAAAATTTTGTTTTTTTGTCATCAGTTCACAAAATATTTTCCCAGAGGTTTAGGAGATCATTAAGATATTTTCTAGTAAATGTGACATGAGTCGAGTTATTTTTGTTGGCAGCGGTTTTGGCTTTGGAGGCCATTTTTGTCCAGACGCTTATTGTTTACCCTGGATTGAAGTAATTAAATGGGGACAGCAAAGTCTTACCTGTTATTCCATTTTTTTTATTGAATTGGCTGTAACCTTTGCCTCATTAAAATTGGTCAATATTCTTGAATTGCATTACATTTTGAGATCTTGTAGCCTACTTCATGTTGTCAGACCGGGTCTACTGGTGGTAATCATCACTGGGTGTGGCTGGTGACACTGAACTTGGTTGCTTTCCAACCAACATGACTAATCAGTTAATTCATCATTTAACAAGAGAGATAATTACTTCCTCGTACAAGGCCAGGTTGCTTTTTACAACTTTTCCCGATACATAAATTTACTGTTTGAAAACTTGGGTTCACTGAGGCCATTCTCGTCTAATTTTGTTGCTTGTTCCTGAGGAAATATTTAAGGGAACAAATACTTTAGTAACACTTTATCTGAAGGGGGTTGAATAAGACTGACATGACACTGTCATAAACATGACATAACACCTGTCATGAACATGAATAAGCCTTCATGAATATTTATGACTTGTCATAAAGCGTCATTCGGTAAATTATGACACTTTTAATACAAAGTTGACATTATTCAAAATGTCTTTGTTATGACAACTTGACATTAACCAAGAAATCATTACTGATATAAATTTGTTATAAAAGTATTACTGATTGCACTTTAAAAATGAGGTAACTTTATGTTATTAAAGGTAAAGTTTAAACAGTAATGATTTCCTGGTCATCTAAAAAAGCCAAAACTAACATTTGCGTTGTAGCAGCTTACTTAGATTTTATGAGAGAACCAGATTTGTTTAAATTACAGTAAACTTGTGTTGGAGTAATTGTCACAACAGTTTCTTATTTTATCATGGTTATTTATTCTTCATTCAACAGTGTTTTGTTCATTTTAAGCCAGATTACATCACTTAATACATTATTTCTGCTTTCATCACAAATGTTAAAGGAACTGCGGTAACCGTTTTATTGACATGAAGAAAAGGAAATACTTTGCTCCAAGCCGAGGGATTCCAACAGGGTGTTTTCTGATAAGACGACGACCAGGACAATCTGTCGCCTCTTATATCTGATTATCACAAACATATCGCTATCACTTTGCCATTTGGCTAATATGGACTGATAAGAGCGTGGAAACCTACATTTTAATCAGCAAAATGCTCTGAATCATAGAGACGTGCTTAGAGTGAGTTTTCTGTTTATAAGCAGGGTTAATGGTTGAGTTGTGATTATTTTTAGTTGTAGAGTACTACAGTGTAAAAATACACTGTTCCAGTGATAAAGCCATGTATCAATTCAGATCAGTTTATTCGTATAGCACCAGTGGCACTTCTGTTCATTACAGAGAATGAAAACGGTATAAAAAAAGACATCATTTTCCCAATAAACATATATATATTCATCATTCGCTCATAAAAATAATTAACTTATGTAAAAAAGAAAAAAAAAAGAAAGGATACAGAAACAATAATTAGCTTAGGTTAAAAACAGAAAATCCAAAGCAAAGTCAGTGTCTTTGTCAGAATCCATTTAGCAAAGAAAAGTGCATCAAAATGTGCCACTGAAAAAAAGTTAGGAAAACATCAATTAAGCAGCAAAGACAAAAAAAAGCAGCATCAAAAGGAACATTGATATTCATTTAAACATTTTGTATTTTAAAAATGAGTTTAAATCGTATGCGGTCACATTTGATGGAGTTCAGTAATGCATTTTATTTTATAAAATCTCTGGAAGAACATCTCCAAAGTCTGCTGTATGATACTGGTAGTTTAATGGAGTGTTTACATGGTCAAACCACCTTTAATTTGGTATTTGGATTCAAGTCTTTATTTACAGCATATTGGGACTTCTCTGTGTATGAGCTCCAAGTTTTAAATTTATAAAACCTCATTTCATTGGAAGCACATCAGTATTTAGCTCTTTATATTTAATACAACATGGCTACACTTTTTTTTATTTCCCTGCAATCTGTGGAATCCTCCTATAAATAAGGGAGGTTTCTGCACCTCCATCATCAGTTTCAGTGTTGTACTGGATAAAAAACTCTTATCTGTATTTTTATCAGATTCCATAATGTTGCATGTGAGGGAGGTTTCAATAGAGAGAGCAGCTCAGTTTGAACAGTGACATCACTTTACAGTGTTCTGTGTGCATGTCTCTGCATGTGCAATCAGCGGTTATGGTGCACCCAAGATTCAAAATACTGTTGCAGTCATAGGACAAGATATGCAGAGGATCCAGAGTGCCCAAAGGACTGTAGTAAAGGATGTAAAGAGCTAAACAAACTCAGGGACAAGACTTTCTGGGGGTGCTTTAAGTTTACATTTGGACAACTTTGAGTAAATATTCAAATATTAATTTAGATTTGTTTTTGTTTTTTTTAATCTAAAGGCTTTACATTGTTTCCAGGAAAAAGATGAGCCATTAGGAAAGGCTGGTTCAATAAAATTAAAACTATTAAAAGCTAATCTCGTCCTCGTAAAGTGACAGCAGCAGCAGGATAATCCAGCCGATTAGAATGCCGGCGTTCTGCAGCAGAAACTTCTGCCACGGCCTCTTGCTGCTGACATGGACCAGCGTAGGGAGCTGCGAGTAACACAAAGGAAAGACGGTTTTTAATGCGTTTCTGCAGGATTTTTGTTTTTATTCAAAGGTAATCGAGTAGTAGCACTCACCATATCAGCCAGTCCAACATAGAGAAAGAGCCCTGCAGCTACTGCACCTATCCACTGCTGGGTTGCAAGGTCAGTGGCTACAGACAGAGAGATATACAGGCCTATAAAAGAGGTCACGGCGCTGCCCAGGTTTAAAAGCAACGCCTTTTTGACAGATAAACCGCTGTGGAGCAGGATGGCAAAATCCCCTGCAGAAATAACAGCAAAACAGGGAGGTTAAGTCTAAAAAACCCAAACAAGATAAACAGATGTTCAGTGACGTAGCTCACCAAGTTCATGAGGGAGTTCATGGCAGAGCACCGCCACTGATGTGGCCAGACCGGACCTCCATGACATGGAGAAAGCCGCGCCTATCGCTAATCCGTCTGCGAAGTTGTGTATCCCATCACCGATGGTTATCATGTAAGGCAGCAGGTGCTTTTCTGTAATACAAAAGATTATAGTTTGTGCAGTAAACATGGTGATTATCCCGACTTCATGAACTCACTTTTCTTTGTTGGGGGATGTTTTACTCACCTTTTCTCTGCTTTTTCTGCTCTGAATCATACTTTTCTTCATCATCAACCTGAAATGTTTACATTACCTTTAATGTTAATTCAACAATTCAAGCAGGTTGTCTTAAAAGTAAAACTACAGGATGGTGAATTCATTTATACCTACTTTATCCAGGAAAGAAGCCATTGACTACAAGTATGTGATGTATTTGTTTTCTTTTTTGTGAAGGTTAATTCAACTTCTTTATCCCCCATTTAAATCAGGCAATAGTCTTAAAATGTTTAAATGTCATTAATTTGAGTCATTTACTCACCAGGTCTGCCTTGGATGCAGACTGAGACTTATCTTTTTGTTTCTTTTCCTGTTGGTACATCTCTAAAACCCCAACATGATCGCAGTGGTGAGGGTTTGATTCGTCCTACAAAAGGTGCAAAACATTTTGCAAATTTAGGATAGAAATAAAAATTTATCCGATGGCAATCTACAGAAAGGCTAAACGGAAAGTAAATTGTTCCAATTATTTCTTATTAGATGCTTCTTAATAGTTCTGGCAAGTGAGACCAAATGTTAAAAATGACTAAGATAAAGACACTTTCCCCCCCATTTTTGGTGTTAAAATCATGCTAAAGTTTTTCTGTTTTAGGTCAGTTAGGATTATTCCTACCTCCTAACTGGCAGAAAAAAGTGACACAAATTTAAATTCAAATATACTTTCTTTTAATTTTAGGAGTTTACACCCTACAGTCTGTAGAAATTGGTAGGTTGTCCTTTAAACTGTGTGACTTAAATGTATCTGTCATCGTTCAACAAGCTTCTTATAATAGTTTGGAGACGTTTCCTCCATTTTTTAACCATAATGTTCCTTATGCATGATGCCATCTATTTTGCGAAGTGCACCAGTTCCTCTTTCCGAAAAATAATGCTCCCACTCCTGTCCCTCACAGTTTGGTTGGTGTTTTCAGGCTTAAAATATTCACCATTTTTCTCCAAATCCCTCCAAAGCCAATGAGCCTTAAAAGCTAAATGGTCTCAGTGTATGTACACTTTTGAATTTCTAAAACTATATCCCATTATTCAGGCTTTTAATGCATAGAAATAATGTTGAAAGTTTTAACTAGCCTAAAACCTACAAAATGTTTAGTCGGATTTAATGTCAATTAGTGATTTAAACCTACATTTATCTCTGAAGCAGATCTGAAGACACAAAAACGGCTTTTTAATAATAATATAAAAGTTATATCTTCAGGTTGAGTGTCTCCACTTACCCCCTCATGATGGTGTTCATTTTTATTGGTGACCATTGAGAAGATGGTTTCCATCAGGTAAAATACGTAGATCCCTCCAATCACCACCAGCATTTTGAAAATGTAGTCTGGCGTTTCTACGTGTTCGTCACTTGAATGCTGATGACCGTCACTGCCGTCCTCTGTGTGAACGTGTATACCAAGAATCTGGAAGCATACGAGGAAGGTCAAATTTAGACGTGTCAATGCTTTTCTTTTAATTGATGATAAAGAAGGAATAATTTATTCAACACTATCAACAATTACAGAACAAATGTGCTTCGTTTAATACATTTTTTCTTCACCCACCATTGGTATGAGGTGCAGCAGGGCGTCTCCAGTCAGAGAACCGACAGCCATGCTGATGCAGAACTGGATGCTCATCTGGAAAACGTTGGTACATGACGTACACAGCAGCACCACGATGCCAAACATGGCAGCGAGGGTTATGATTAGATTAGCAACGGTTGCATAAAGGTATTCTGCAGGGAGAAGAGCAGGAGATGGAAGAGGTCAGGTTTGTCAATCAGTTAAAATAACATATGCAAGTTTAATAAAGTGCAAAGCAGCAGCCATTGCGTCACACTCACTATCAGTGGTGGAGAGGCCCTCGGGGGTCACTGGTTCTGGCACGTTGGTGCACGTTCCACTCAGGATCTGCTGGACCAGAGCAGGACTGAGCTTTGTAATGCCAGATTGACCCATGCCAGAATTTTCCCCAGTAAGTTTGTAGATCTGGATCAGTTCGTCAGCTGTGAAACAGTGCTGAAAAAAAAAGAACAAAAGAAAATAATTATAATGGCATATTTTTAAACATTATTTGTAATACAGTGCTATTTTTCTTCCCAAACACAAAAGCTTATTATGCAGTGTGTGTTTAAAAATGAGAAAAGTGGATGATTTGAATTTATCAGTTAAACAGCTGCATGAACAAAAATAACATTCTTCTGAAAACTGTATTTTCGGCACTAGACGAATTAGTGGGAAAAGTGTTTGTCCCCTTTCAAATTTCTTGTTTGTTTGGAATTTTGTCTGAAATATTCCAAGTTATCAACAAAGTTTTTTTTTGTTTCCAAGTCAAAGTGTAAGTGATTTTGAACATTTATTTGTGAACCCCCCCCCCCAAAAGATACCTTTAAGGGAATATACTTTTTTACAGCAGTTTATGTTGGAACAACTTAGGGCTGGACAATATGGCTGAAAAACATATCATGATATAAGCATTTCATATTAGTCAAAATCAATAATTACTGATTAGTTATTTTTGTTTTAAATATATGAAATACTGCCAATCTGGTGGCGAGACCTTTCCTGTTTTATCCAGTTTTCACTCCACACCGTTTTTTATTTTTAAGCAGAACGAGGCAAAGAGCTAAACTGCTGCTGCGCCAGTTACTCAACAAGTCGTTGCTAGGTAACCACAAGTTACTTAGCAGTTCGTTGCTAGGTAACCAAAGAGTCTGTTAGTAAATTCCATCCAACCTTCTGGCTGAGATAGGTTGAGCAACTAAAGCCTTTTCTCTAAATCCCCCAGAATGCCGTGCGGTTCTAGATCGGAGTTCAGCGAAATTATTGAACATTCTATCAGATGATTATCTATTGATATTGATCACGTGTTTATAGCAATATATAGCTCTGGAAAAAAATAAGAGGCCACTTGAAATGATGAGTTTCTCTGATTTTACTTTCATAGGTGAACATTGTTCTTTTATTCTATGAACTACTGACATGTCTCTGAAATTCCAAGCAAATATTTAGTATTTGCAGAAGAAGAGAAATGGTCAAAATAATGAAAAGGATGCAGAGCTTTCAGACCTCAAATAATGCAAAAAAAAAAAAAAAACAAGTTGATATTCATTTAGAAACAACAGTACTAATGTTTTAACTCAGGAAGAGTTCAGAAATCAATATTTGGTGGAATAACCAGGAGGTTTTCAATGGGGTTCAGTGCAGTGGACTCTTCATTTTTTTTCCAAAAATGTATATTGTTATTGATTTAGACTTTCATCATGCAGGTCGTACAGGTCCGTACATGCTGCCAGCTGTTACTTTTAGGCCCACTCTGCTTCCTTTGATGATTATCAGTGTCTTCGTTATGGTCGTGATCATGGTCGTGATCTGAACCAATATTCAGGTTCGTCATGAGAACCTCCAAATCTGCAGGACACAAAGCACAACTGAGCACAAATATCTAGACATGGACCATTTCTCCTTAGCTTCAGTATGGACTGGACTGTCTGGGATTATTTACCATGAACAGTGAAATTTTCTGAACCAAGTTGAGTCATGATGTAATCCAGGAAAAAGCTCTCTTCAGGCAGGGACTCATCACTAAAGCAGTAACCAAGCAGGGCATAGTAGAGGACACGCCCCAACACCGCGCCCACTTCCTGTTTCTGGTCTGGAAACAACGGGTCCACCTCCACCATGATGCTGCTGGCCGTTACACAGCTCTGAGGAAAGAAAGGTAAGCATCCGCAATAAATAAAAGGTTTGTCTCCAGGCTGCCTGTAAGTTCAGGTAATTTAAAAAAAAAAAAAAGAACCCCCCCCAAAAAAACACATGACTCACTAATGGTTTAAAGACGTATCCTTATTTCAAATTTAACAAGTATGATACAAAAACAGCAGCTTGAGGAGGGAGAATGTTACTTAGTTCACTTTAATTAATGTTACTGTTAGGAAATCAGATCTGCTGGCTTTTCCTTCATATTAAAGCAACTTCTGGATTAATACACAAAAGAATTTTATACATCATTTCTGGCTTGAAAAAAAAATGCAGAAAAATTTACAAACTGGAGACGTTACTCAAGTAAGAGTAGCACTACTTCAACATATTTTAACTCAAGTAAAGGTCCAAGAAATTACTCAAGTAAAAAAGTATTTGATTTAAAAGTTACTCAAGTACTGAGTAACTGATCAAACGAATCGGTTAATATTTAAAAATTACATAATCAGATGAACCAAAACATAAAGTTAAGTGGAATATTTTGTATTATAAAGAAGTAAAATGACAATAATTCACATAAGTAACAAAAAATGTCAAAATCAGAAAAAAAAATCCAAATCAGTTTCTTCCAATAAAAAACCCCAAAAAACAAACTTATTAAACTTTAACAAAAACTGCAGGTGTGTGTCTGTCTTTTGAGTTTTTGGTTAAAACATGAAAATCCAGAAATTTTACTCAAATAAGAGTAGAAATACTTCATAATAAAATTACTCAAGTAAAAATAAAAAGTACAGCATAGTAAAATTTGTTTTATTTTTCCATTTCAAAAAAGTTACTCAAGTAAATGTAATTGAGTAAATGTAACTAGTTACTACCCAACTCTGGATGTGGGTGGGTTGAACAGCACTAACAGTTTAGCATTCTGCAGCAAAAACAAGCTAAAAAAATAAAAGATATTCACTATCCAAGATGAGAAACAAAAACATTAAACTTATACGTACAATAAAACTGGCATTGTTGCAGTTTGTATGACTGAAGCTGGAATGTGGTCGTTTTTTCCAGAAGTTAGCTGGATCTGACCTATGTCCAGGGAGGTGCACGTTTTCAGGAGAGCAGACTTTGATGGTGCGAACATGCAGTGTGAAACTTTGACTTGTTGGTGCCATTAACTAATAAAATATTTCTTAAATTACTTATTGATACCTTCAACGTACAATAAAAGCTGAAAAATGTTAACTACAGAGTGATAAAGACTGTTATGCAAGCTTATTCAATTGCTTGTGGATTTATTTTATTGTTTATTCAGGGCAGTGGTTTCCGAACTTATAATAGTTAAACTTGAAATAAGAGTCTTGCAACCGTCTTCTCTTCAAGCTCATTAAACCTTAAGCAAAAATATGCAACAAGCCAAATTGTCTAATTTAAAGACTAATTTTGAACATAAACTTTTGGTATTTTAGCATCGTAAGTTAATGATTTTCTTGTATTTTTATGCACCAAAGGACGAGTGTCTAAGGGTTTTACCTTGTTTGACGGCTCATAGTGGTTTTGCAGGTCCTGAATCACGCCCCCAAGTCCAACAATGCCGATGTGAGTGTGTGAGCGATGGTCAGAGTGTGTGTGTTTGTGCAGGAAGCGGTCCGTCTCCTCTGCCCACTTCCCCTGACCCACAGCCGTACAGACCAAGTCCGGCGAGGAGAGGTACAGGACGCTGCCTGCAGCGAGAGCCGGGAACTGAGACACGCTGACGGTTACGTTGTCCTCAACCTTTCCATTTTCTTCCCTCCCGTGGACAGAGTGATTCCCGATGAGTTGATGAACAGAACCGGCCAGGTCACACTGAGTATTCACACAATGAGAGAGACAAAGAAAAGACACACGCGAGATCAGATTAAACAACAACCTGTGGAGCCTTGCATTCATTTACAGTAAATGTTTTAACGTTTTCTCACCATCTAGCCGAAAGCATCAATGTGATATCTATTAATATCGCGATTTACGTGACATAAATGCATTACTGTTAATTCTCGCAATTCTTTTCAAATAAAAATCTTCAAGGTGTGGTTTCAAAATTTGGTTCATCCTGACATATTCTCCTAATATACATCTTTTTGCCTTTGTAGAAGTAGTACCTTTAATTATGATAACATTTCCTATATTTCTAAGATCACTATTAACGTCTGGATCTATTCTGAGTAGAAATGAGCGAAGTTCAAGCATCAGAAACCGAATTTCACTCGGCTCTGTTGAGATGTGAGCAGCAGTAAACGATGAGACGAGTAACATTCATGACCGGCTACAAATTAGGCGATAATGGTGAAATATTTCATGCTGTAAGTTAGACTTGCATTTTGAGTCATCATTAATTCACTACGAATTGTTTACTGCAACTAAAAGACATCAGGAAGAAAAGTGGAAGATCTGAACAGAAACTTTCTCAACAAGTACAGAAAAATATAACTTTAAGTTTTAGTTGTCATCAAAGCCAAAAATACAAAGTTATATTTTGCATAAATAATTATTCCTTTTTGTCCCATCACAGTCACACAAGAGATATTTCAGTTTCATGCTGCGCATTGATGCATTTTACAGCTGTCATCGAAGAAGTTCAAGGACTCTGTTCCTACTGATAAAGTATTTTATCTCAATCCGATATTATAGCAGTTTATCAAATTAAACAGGTGGAATAGTCTAATATGAAGAAAGGAAAGCAATTCAGCCTCAATAAGGAAACAAAAGGGTTGATTATTCTTCTGATAACTTGATAAGGTCCTATGAAATGTTAGATTAAGATCTCTTTATAAGCATAGAATTTTTTTTTACATTTAGTATTAAACTGTTAATATTATCCAGTAGGCTTTAAAAGAACACAGATGTGAAACAATTAAGTTTCATTCTTTAGTCTCAAAAACATCCAGATACAAGGATAAAAAAAATACTGTGTGGCTTTTACTTTATATGTTTTTATTAAATTCTGCAGCCAATTTGGAAGTAATTCAATATAGATTCAACACCTGAACAGATTAATGAAAAGTATAAAAAATATTTAACTTTCAGGGTAAAAGCCAGGCATTAGCAGTAATAACAGGAATGCTTTCCTGGGTGCAAATATTAGATTTCAGACCAAAGCCATGTTGTTACACTTTGTGATTATCTATGTCAAACAAAACTAAAGCAAAAATGTGAAACCAGGATGTAAACTTTAGCAGCAGTAGCTTAAAATAACAGCCTTTTTGTCTGAGTTTATCAGCACTGCGGATCTTTGCGGAGGGATTCTGACCTACAGCGTTACTTAAGTTTATTGAGGCCAGGAACCCGCTTTTCAGTTTGAGGTCTGGACTTTGACTGGAAGATTACAACACCTCAATTCTTTCCTTTTCTTTGAGTTGTTCTTCAAATATTTGCGAGGAGGCTGAGGTCATTTGGGTCCTGAGGTAATAAAACAAGCCCAAGTCATGACCTCTCCACTGCCGTGCTTGACAGTTAACATACAGAGTGTTATTTTGGTTTTGAGAAATAAGTGCACTTAAAATGTTTGTTCTAACAAAAGATACACAGAGTAGAGTGCCTTGTATTTAGTTTCCTTCAAAATAGTTTAAGTAAAAGAATAGCATAGTTTTTAAAGTGTTGCTGAATTAGTGCTGTAGCTTAACTAGTTTCTGGTAAGTTATGATTTTTATGAGAGATTAAATGCATTTTCTGGATATTTCTTATTCAGATCCAACTCTGGTAACCTGAGCCTTGCTGCCGCTTCTTTTGCTTTTTTAGAGATAAAAGGTTTGGTTCTGTTAATAAAAACCGATGCATGCTCAGTCCTTTTCTGACATGAACTTTTTCAAAATAAATTTAACAATTGATTTTACAAATGTAATTCTCTTTGATAAAAAAAGAGAATTAAACAATTCAGGACTTTGTGTCTTATCTCCAAAAGCTGAGAAATATTATACATTAGTTAACATGCAAGATTTATGGATATCATTACATTTATTGGAAAATGCTGTTCCATACGTATAGTTTTCCCTTTTTTAAATTTTACTTTTATGTTATTTGTTACAATTTTATTTATACAATGAATTCCCCTGTTTACAGACAAAAGATTATCAAGTTTTACTTTTTGTAAAAACGACTTTCTCTAATCAATGCATTTATTTATAACTATGGTTCCCAAAGATGGGGTCGGGGCCCCACTGGTGGTCACAAATCAACAATTTTAGGGTCATGCGACGCTCTTCAAAAATCAAACTAAATAAAAATATCATTGTAAAGCATATTTATGATATACATATAAAAAGAGCTAAATAAAGATAATATATTTTCTGTTAATTGTATTTTTAATATCATTAACGCTCCTGCTAATCAAAATTTATTTGGAGCCGTAAAATCAATATGATAATAAAAAGCATATTGCTTGAACATACCTGCCTTAAAATGTGTTCATTTTCTGGTTAAATTCAAGAATGTTTTAAACAATTAGCAATATTTAATTTTTTTTTTTTTGAAACAAGAAAGTTTTTGTATTTTAACTGATGTGAACAAAGGTGGGTACTTTCCACTTTATTTAGTTAATTTAATGAAAATGTCCACATGTTTTTAATCCTTTCAAGTAGGAGATTAAAGGAGAACACATAATTAGTAACGAAACAAAAAACCCCAAAATATATTACATTACTATTATTTTGTTGGAGTTTTTATGCAGATATTGTGTGCAAACACAGAGAAATGACTAAAACAAGCTTTTTTATTATTATATAATATTTAAAAATGCTGCTAAGTTTAATATTTTCTTTTCTATAACTAAAGGACCCTGTGAAGGAAATGGAGCCACACCTGACAGCAGAGCTGCAGGTTAGACTCTCCACTTAATAATAAACCAGCAGTCAGGGCGTCTGAAGCTTAAACGTTTAAAATCACCGTTTATTCTCTTAATCAACATTAACCAGTAAAATTAAGTTTTCTTTGTTATTTTTTTCATGTAAAATTGATAAATATGTGTTTTTTGTAAAAAAAAAATAAAAAAAAATTATCAGGATAATCTGGAATTATTTAAAAATCAATCAAAGATGTAATTATTCAAACATACTTTTCTTATTTTTTAATATTGTTGAATATTATATGTATATGTATTTTTTTAAACATCGGTTTCATTAAATTTGTATTTTTATTTTCATTTCCCCACTGTTGGACACCTAATTTCTCTACCGTGTTACAATATCCTGTTCTATATTTTAAATTGGTTTAATATAAAAATGTTCATATATATTCCATCTTTGTAAAAGTTGTAAATGTACTTTTTAAATGTTAGATTACAGAATAAAGTCGATATATAAATTTAAATATGTACTTTTTTACAACCTCTTGACTCATAAGTTTAAATTTATTTTAGTTTTAAGTCAAAATTGTCAAAAAAAGAAAAACCCTAACCCTTTCCGAAACAGCTTTAACTTTCCGACGCAGGCAAGAATTATTTTTTATTTTACGGTAATTAGAAAAAAAAAAAAAGCAAACGAAAAAGCAAAAAACATGTCAGTTTTACTTTGAATTTAATCAACTTAACTTCGCTTTAAATAATTTTTAAGCTTTACTTATTAAGATACACTTTGTTTTTAACTAAATCAACATATTACAACATAAATCCTTTTTATTTCCGCGGTAATGAGCGGGTAACTAGTATCTTTGGGATCTCTCCCCCTGAGCAGCAGCTGGGCTCCCGGCTCCGTCGACCCTAACCTGACAGCCAGGTTCGGCCCAATAAAACTCACCTTTCCACACGGCACCTCGCCGCACTGCACACGATTCTGCAGGGTATTAAAGAGGGAGCGAAGGGACTCCCCGGTCAGAAAGCTCTGGCCCGGAGACACGACGCTCACGACCGCGCTGTACGCGTCCTCCACAGCCGAAGCGGAACCAACCGAACCCGGACAGCAGGAGAGGGAAAGAAGCAGCAGGACGACGGACTTCATCTTAAATCTTTCTTCAGCCTGGAATATAAGTTCAAAGCTGCTGCAGTGGTGGCACATTGAGCCGAGCGGAGCCTCTGCTCGCAGATATACTCCTGAAAAGCGGCCATGCTCTCACTGGATCTAGACTCTGGATTGTGATTGGCTGAGACGTGGCTCAGAGTTTAGCGCACCTGTTGCCTACAACACCTGCAGACTAGAGAGGGTCTATAGTCTGCAGAGACCCTCTGAGGTCTCTCTTGGTGACCTAAGAGAACTTTCTGGAATAAAAATATTAAATTTCAGTTTAGTATTTTAATGGAACAAATGGAGTGATAATGATCTGAAGCATGACCTCTGGAAAAATGTTGCATAACTTTAGTGGATACAAAGGGCAACTTATAAATGGTGACTAGAAATTGGTAACTTATACATACGCGAAAAAGTACATTTGCTACCAAAACTTTAAAAATGGTACTATGACCTTTGGAAGAAGCAACTATTGTCTAAACTTGTGTGATATACGAGTAGTTTTGTCAGTTTTTGATTTAGGCAACATTGCCCAGGGCAGGGCTGCATGGTGCTGCAGTTAGGCCTGAAAGTGTCCCGCATGCAGAGGCGCAAAAAGTGGGTATGCAGCGTATGCAACGCATAGGAGCGCAGCACCAGAGGGGGCGACGCGCCGATTATGTTTTCCCATACACTTCAGCGCGCCTCACGCTCCTTCACCTCTCGCACATAACGAGGTAAATGTAGCGATCTTTACACTTCGCGTATCATCGCCTTGGGGGGGCGCCGATTTATGTTTTCGCATCCACCTGAATAATGTGTAGTTGCGACACTGCCCGCATGCACAGTAGAGGGCGCAATAACGTCACCGTTCTCAGTGTTCTCCCAACCGCCATAAATAAAGAAGTAGTGCTTGGTGTTTGCGGAAGTAAACGGATGCTAACGGTGGGGCATAGCTTACACATTTGAAGTTGTCCGACTTTAACAACTTGATCCTCTTATAGTCCATCAAAGTAGTTAGTTTTTTTTTGTTGTTTTTTTTTCTTCCCGCTTGCTCATATCAGGACGCAGAATAGTGAGATTTGTTGAGTATTGGTCATGTTCAGTTCGGATGAATGAGACTTGGACGTTAGGTCGCATTTGAATCGGATACGTATCAGATATGGGTCACATTCAAAAAGAATCCGACCTGTGCTGTTCAGACTGTCATGAAAAGATCGGATTCAGGTCGCATTACATTAAAAAAAAAATCGGAATTGGGTCACTTCAGGTTGCAGTGTGAACACAGCCCAAGTGACCTGGGTCGCATTTTGAGGAAAAAAAAAACCCGACCTGTATTGTTCAGAGTGTCATAAAAAGATCAAATACAGGAATTAGGTCACTTGATTCTGCAGTGTGAACGCAGCATTAGTAGCTCTGTTGCCTAACTGCAAGAAGAACCAGACCTGGATGGAGTTTACAGGTTCTTTCTGGGTGACTGTCCAAAAACATGACTGCTAGGTATCTTTAAACTGTCTTTAGTTGTGTATGTGTGTGTAGCCTTGTATTTGATACAATGTAAGGAACACTGTATCCAAACAAACACTGCATTGTGAGAAATGTTTTTGGATCAGGGGTTAGCTTTAGGAGGACTAAAGTGTGAGTTGAGTTTAGAGCCGTTTTATGGTTTGGTATCTTCTGGTAATGGTTAGATTTAGGGCCAGGCTGTAGAAATGTATAAAAAATGAATGAAAAATCAATGCAAAGTCACTGCCAGTCTGTCCAAAGTGTGAACACAATGACAGTATAGACGATGGATGGAGGCACCTGCACAAGATGGGGAAAAATAGTTAATCTCTGTTTGGCCCAAAAAGAGTTTTGATTTAGTTATTTAAAGGTGAAGTCAGTAGGATTTTGATTGAGTTACACTTGTTTTGCTGCCAACACAAGAGGTTGTTACCTGGTTTGGACTGTGAATAACACCAGGAAGATTTTATGAATGTGAGTAAGTAGGGTGAGGTTAACCTGTGACATTTTTCTGTTATTTGTAACTTGCAGTCTGGCTTCATGCAGAACTGCCGCTGGTTGTTGTGGATGTACTTTAGCCCACTTTTTCATTTAAAAAAAATATTCTGGAGTTGCACTGCTGCCTTCTCAGTCAGATTAAAGTCCAGCTTCTGTCTAGGCCAGGTAAGGTATTGTTTTTGAGACGTTGGCTCATTGTCATGCTCCATAAAATTGGACATATTCCTTCAGGATGGTGGAGAGCAAGATTTATGGTTCTGTCATGCAGCAGATTGTTTAGATCTTGATCATCAAAGCAGGCCCAGATCATTACACTACCACCACCATGTTTTGCTGTAGGTATCGTTTTAGAAAATGCGTTAATTTAACATGGATGTAATGAGATGCATCCCTTTTGAAATGTTTTACTTTTGTCCAGCTGGTCTACAAAGTATTTTCTTCATCAAGATGTTTTTGCCCTTTTGAACTCGCCCATTGATGCACGTTTTGACCAGTCTAATCTTATTGCTGCTTTTGTGACCTCCTGGATGAGTCGTCGATTCGCTCTTGGAGTAATTTCGGATGACCGGCCATTCCTGAAACAGTCCTCATCTTCATTTATGGATATTGTCTCTCACTGCGATTCTGCTACTGGACTCCCAAATCATTTGGAAAAAGACTTTATCTGGTTCTCCACTGCAGGAACCTCCTTCAGGAACTAAAACATCGCATTGTGGAATCTGCTTTTATGTTGGGTGGAGATCTGTGTCTCCGGATGACTGAAGGAGGAATCGCTACAGTGGATGTAATCTACATAAACAGCCATATTTGACAGGGATTCAAAAAGCAGCGTAGAACATAAGGAGGTTCTGGGAACAGGTTCATCTGTTGCTTACTAGATTGATACGTTATTCACTTTTTTCCTCTTATCTATTCTTAAGATTGAGGTAAGGTATGTTGTCTTTTAGCATATTTCATGTTCTCATGAAAACACAACATTTAAGATAAAAATATTACATCAGACCAAATAAATAAAATGTTTTAATACAGAAATATGGGCAAAATATATGCATCTTCCTTTCAAAAGATACTTTTCAATCTGACAAACAAGCCTCATCGGATTGCGTATTCTAATTTATTGACTATAACTGACTGAATTAATGACTTGCATTGTTAAAAAAATAACTCGCAGCTTTGTTTCTGTGTAACTTGTTTTCTGTTTTATATTAGATTAGAAGACAGTGTTTTATCAGAAGCTTGACAATCCGTCCAGGGCTGATAAATGTCACCAAACACTGACTCACAACCTCTAAGTAAAAGTTGTTTTAAATAAATAACGTACATCGGGTACATTTACACTAGCGTATGATGAATACAGTTATCCTGAGATCTGAAATTGGACAGTAAACTTGTTTTGTTTGAGCTTTTTTAAACACTGACTTCATAAAATGGAAGTTGTTTTTTAATTATCAGTGGATTTCCTTTAGAACAGGAGAGTGCAATGAATCCAGTGAAGATCTGCAAAGGAGACCAATCGCATGTCTTTTTGAGACATTTCTAAATAGCTTCAAGTTCAATGATAGTGGTACAAGCTATTCAGATTGTGATAAAGACCAAAACACTGTCATCTGCAGATGAAAGAAAGCTGATCATCAGGAAACACCGGAACAAGTTTATCAAAAATTGGAAACTGTTCAACAGTATCACTGGTTTAACATTAGCCTGGAGGTAAAGGACGTCAACCAATAAAGAACGCTCCGCTCCAAAATCGACACCTTAAGCCCGACTAGAGTTTGGATGAAAAAGTCAAAAACCTTCTGGAGAAAAGATTCATGTTCGAATGAGACAAAGATTGGGCTGCTTGACCACAACGCCAAGAAGATTGGTTGGTAAAATGAAGTTGAGGCTCTCGCTAACCATCAGGTATGGTGTTGGTTGAATCCTGCTTCTGGGCTGAATTTCTTTGTTTTGATAATTGATGACATTTTTTCCTGGCTTTATTAGAAGGTGTCCACTCATATGCTGACACATGGACTTGTTTTCTTATAACGTTCAGTAAAACTCCACTTATGTGAATACAGAAGGGCTCCATCGGTGAATAACATTCAGCTCTGGAAAAAATGAAGAGTTCACTGAAAACCTCCTGGTTGTTCCACCAAATACTGATTTCTAAACTTTTCCTGAGTTAAAACATCAGTATTGTTTCTAAATGAATATGAACTTGTTTCCTTTGCATTATTTAAGGTCTGAAAGCGTTGCATCCTTTTCATTATTTTCACCATTTCTCATTTTCTCAAACTAAACACTAAATTTTTGCTTGGAATTTCAGAGACATGCTGTCAGTAGTTCATAGAATAAAAGAACAACGTTCATTTCACTCAAACATAAACATATAAAAGGTAAAATCAGAGAAACTGATCGTTTTAAATGGTCTCTTAATTTTTCCAGAGCTTTATGTATTTTATCTTTAAAACAAACGGTCTTTTCTTTCCGTCCTCAGAAATGATTAGCTTGTAGATATATTTATCATCACAATGTATGTTTATGTTTTCACTGTTTGTCCCCTGAAATCTATATGTGTAGAAAATGTTCTTTACCTCTTATCTAAGTAGTGAATAACAATCAGAATAGAGAGATAAATATTCAACAAAGCACACAAACCGGTGTCAAAACTGTGAACAGACGAAAGTAGACCATTCGTCCAGACCTAAAGCTCGTTTGTGCATGTTTCCATGTTGTGCCACAAGATGGCGCATCTGCTCTTCACAACAGGAAACTCCCACTTTCTCAAGACCAGACAGGAAACAAATGTTTTCAGTACATAGTTTGGAGAACCTCATGGCATTAATATGGTATGTTTTGTTAAAATTACCCATCAAAACAAAAATCCAAACTTTTCTACAAAATCAGAAAAGAAAAGCAGAAGCATTGAGCAATTATTCAGGGATTTATTTCATATCCGTTTATTTGTAAAGCTAGAAATTGCAGAAATGTTATCGTAAAGTACTTTACAAGGCAAACAAAATTGCACATCCAGTTAGAGAAAGATGAAATGCAATTGAGTTAAAATCCGTTTACATCCAAAGTTACCATCCAAAGTTGAATTCTGATCTGAATACACAACATAGTTTAATTCTAATTACCTTACAGTGCAATGACATTTAGCTTACCATTCAAACCAGTTGGTAAAAAGTGCCTTTCCATGGAAGCCCTTATGTTTGCATTAAATCACTCACAATCCTTTCTCTTGAGCAAGCATGTGGCGACGGTAGAGAGGAACATTTCCCTGAAAGTTCAGCTGCTGTTGGGTTTTTAAACTCAGGAAATAGTTACACTTCCACCAAAGCAATTCATTACATCAGACTATTTAACAAACTGCTGTGGCAGGTTAGAAACCGAGGTGTTTTTCTAACATATTTGAATACATAAATACATTAATTTAAGCAATACTGACATTTCTCAAGATTAAAAGTAAGTTTTAAAAATAAATGATTGATCTGATGTAACTTTCTCATCTTAAATTTCATGTTTCATTAACTATAAGGGGAAAATCATCATATTTTAGAAAAATTAAGGCTTGAAAATATCAGTCTGTATGTAATTAATGCATATGCCTTGTTTCACAGATTTAATTGACGTACCCAAATAAATGTAATCACGAGGAGGAAAACCTCAGTCTGTATTTTGAGGGATGGTGTTTATGTTTAAACCCCAAACATTTATTTTAATGTAAATCTACCAAATTTTCAGTCTAACTCTAGCTTATAATAATATTTCTTGAGTTTGAATGCAATCACACAGGAAAAACAAATATGCATGGCGCCACAAATCAAGGGACTGTTTAAAAGTGCAACAATTTTGTGTATAAAATGTCAGCTTTTATTCGGTTATTGTTTTATTTTCGAGTGAAGAAGACTCACATTCTGGCTCTTCAAGTCTGACACAAAAGGTGAACTCGCATCAGTTGCTCTCTCTCTGCTTCATGGATCACTTCAGGGAGAGTTATCGAGTTGATTGGCCGCACATTATTTTAAAATAAATTAAATCCATGAGTGGACAGCAACACACACATATAACCAAATCTCCCTTACAGTGTGGGATCCTGGGCATCTGTTCATGTTCGCACTCACTACTGGAGACAAAACACATTGTCCAGTGACCTGCTTTCACACTGCATCACGCTACGTTGTGTTTTCTGTCAGACAAACCTGTAGATGTTCTCAAAACTCCCATTCGTCCAGCTCAACAGTGTGTCTCTATAAAACACACACATAAACATGAACATGAACATAAACATGAATGTGTTTTTACTGTGCAGCAGTTGCAAACGATTTACTAAAACATCTACAGGAGAATATCGATGAAATACTTCCAGGTCTTTTTTCATTTTATTTTAATAAAATCCACAGACACAAACAATCAAAGCATCCTAACAATAACAATTATTCATTTATTCAGACTTATTTGATGGGGATTGCACACAATTAGCTAGTGAAAATGTAAATGGAAAAGTAACAACATGATAACTTCAAGGGGAGTTAATACATTTTTATTTAACTTTAATTCAGTCTACAGCTTGATAACCAAGGTTTAAAACATTCACCAGGTATTATTCTGTTGCATCAACATAAAAAAGATGAACTACTCAGAATAAAATGACTATAAGACACAAATCTTTCTGAAAAAGGGTCTAATCCATGGTGTCAAACTCATTTTTGTTTTGGGCCAAATCAAGATCATGAATGCTCTTAAAGGGCCAGTTGTGCCAGAATGTATTGATAAAACCCATTCACAAACTGTTAAAATATCAAATTATTAAAATTAAATAATATCAAACATCTTTTCAGTCCCTCTAGGATTTTGTGATACTTTTTGGATTTTTTGCAATAAAAATCAAAGTGTTTGTGGTACTAATTTGGAAATATTTGCGCTTATTTATGTCAGTATCTGACATCAATTAAGGTTGAAGCAGCTGTTTAGTACAAGTAAAACATTTTTTTTGGACAATTTGAGAAAAATCTGAAATAAACTCCCAATTATGTATTAGCACAAAAAATGTAGAGATTTGTGGATTTTATCTGAATTTCCACGGTAATCCTCAAAAAACTGGAGGGACTGGATTGATATAATTTGGCAGTAAACAGGTAAAAACTGCATTGATTTGATTGAAAACATAATATTCAAGCACATTTAGCGTTTAGTCTAGAATCTAGAGGGCCACATGAAAGGATATATTGGGCTGGATTTGGGCTCGAGTTTGACACGTGGTCTAAGTGGTCTCAAGCTGCATCTCTACAAACAGATATTTAACTTATTTAATATTTCACATGCTTGTTTTGTTCAAATGCTTTCCTCTCACCACATCGCCCTGTCCCCTTCCTCTTGAGACGCTCGCTTTGCCTGGCTTCAGTCCTACTTTCTCGGCGATGCTGATGTTTCCATTACAGAAATAAAAGCATGACGGCTAATCCAGTTACACGTTCCCTGGACAACACACACACCCACACACAGACCCGAACACACACTGGTATGTAAAGCTCGCAAGCACAAGCACACAGCCACCCACGCATAGACATACTAACGTACATATATCCACAAATCTGCTTAAAAAACAATAACATGGCAAGTTATTACATTTACAAATGCCCTAAGTGGACAAATTTGAGCAAGCTCAGAGAGGTACGCGTGCACACAGGGGGCATGTGATTGGAGGAATGCCTCCTGTTGTGTAAAAGTCAAACAGAGCAATAAACACCGAGATTAGCTAATCCGCACACACATCTCTGTAATCTCCCAAGAGAATTTCCCACAGCGCCGCACGTCCTTCCCATGGAGCGACAACAGAGGAAGCAACAAGGTAAAAGCAGTAAGAACAGAGATCCTCCACTTTTTCAGCTAACCTTGGTTGTTTTTGATGTGACGTGTTGATGCATTGTCAAAGGGATACAATCTTATAGAAACAGACACTTTTACCAGTAATAAAAACATCCATTATAGCAACCAGTCACACCCCAGTAAGTCATACATGACACATGTGACAAAGTAAGGTTAATTTCCTCATATAGATTTGTAATCTTTACATTCATCTATTTATTGGTGGAAAAGAAAGCGATTCAGTTTCACTTGAACTGTGAAAACTACATTTGTTACACACATCAAACAAATAATATCAACATAAAATTCTAGGTGAGAAGGGAAAAGTTAGAATACTCTCTCCCTTAAAATCAATACCACTACCCTCTTTTGCTGAAATAACCTCAGTTTCTTTCAGCGTCTTGCCAGTCTCTGACATCAGCCTCACACAGCAGAGTATAGAATGGAAAGCTTTTGGTCCAGGAAAGCGTTTTCCATATCCATGCTTTACAGTTGTTGCTAATAAATATATGTCCTATGTTCCAATAACTTCATTTAGACCAATCGATTGGAACAACATTATTCCAGAAGTCTTGGTCTTTGACTACCTTCTCTCTGGCTACCTTTTTGTTTTTGGCCTGTTTTCAGGATGAACTTGTTTGGATGGTAAGATCTCCAAATGTCTTTCTCTTGTAGACTATTTTATTTTGTCTGTGTACCTCAAACCACATATTTAAACCATTATATCTGCCAGCCCAACACTGGGAGGATGATCTAAGCTCAACCCACCTTTTGGGTAAGTCAGTTTGGGTCCCACTCTATTCCCACATGCTACACCAGCCCCTATTTGGCCCAAAGTTAGCCCCCATGCACATAATTTCTTTCTTTAAAATGTGCTTTAAATATATGTTTCATTCCTGATAGTTTCACTGACATGTTTTTAGATAAGCATACAGATTGAGCCAATGAAAACATGTCTGGTTGAAAAGAAATCTGAAAATTATGCGTAAGGTTGGAACAAGAATGTGCATGACTGCCCAGCAGTATGTTAAAGTGAATTTGACTTCATAAAACATGCTTATTCCTTGCAGAAAGGTTCAAATTTGTGCAAGAGTATTTAAAAAGCAACAAACCCCTTTCAAAACAACTCTTCAGTTACCATGGCATTACTATGTCTTTTATGTAGGAATACCACACATCCTATTATTTTTTATTAAAAAGTCTTCCAAAGTCCTAAAAATACAGTAAAACCATGTATTTCTTAAACTAAATGTATGAAAACAAAAAAGTTAAGATTTATGCTAACCTTGAAGATTTATGACAGTAATTATTGCTCCAGCTGTTATTATTTAATCGCTTTTTTCCCCCAAACTTTTTTGATGTTATTTTTTTAACCTTGGTGAGCTGAAGCTTCTCCTTACTAAGTAAAATCTAAACAGGAGGCAATTTTGCATTTAAAGTATGACACACAACTTGAGGAGCATTTCTAGATATTTTTACAACCAAGCCACTGAAAGCTTGTTACATTATGTCCTCACTCAAATATTTATTAATTACCTATCAGATCTGCGTGTTTGTCTAGTGGACATTTAAACCCACACTCACTCATAGCCACTTATGTTTCTGTTCATACGGAGCGTGTTGAGTTTAATTGGTATTTTGGTGGTCTTCAACGGTCATCGATTGAGTTAATTACGTTCTTAATGAGGGCACAAATTATCCCGTTGCCTAATTAAAGGTTAGTTACACCACTTAATTGTGAGTGTCCTGAAAATGACCGGATAAGCTTAAAACTACTATCCTATGGGATCCAAATGTAGAAGTAAATGTCCTTAGTTTCCCACTGGAGGACTTTTACCGTAAACTGTGTGACGTGGGTACAATGTTTTGGGCAAAAAGCGGACCTCCGGTATCCGGGTAAGTTAGCTAAAATCTGTGAAAACTTGAGAGCCCATCTAAAAACTCTTAAAACAAACTGTTTTAGTAGTTCAAACGCTAATATATACAGCTATGAATAATAACAGAGAATGGAAATGTATTAGCACGACAACAGAAGCTACAAGCTAACATTTACAGACTTTCTTATCGTTGTTTATGGGGGTTCAGCCAATCAGCACAAAGGAAAATGAATGCCGCTCTCGGATTGGCTGCTTTGCAAACGCCAACCAATAGACCCTTTTCACAGTGACGTCAGACAATGGCCGCCATAACTCAAACCTGGGTATCTTTACTTCCGGTGTGATTTTGCCTTGGGAACCAAGCTGAAAAATTCCCGCATTCTCATAATCTTAAGGATATAATAAAAGGTAAGTTTAATAATAACAGCATTTAAGTGTTAGATAGCTGTTATTAATCATTGTAAATTCACCATTCTCTAACTGTGTATAAAATAAACAGCCTCCGATCGGAGAGTAAACCACCTAGCAGCAGCTTTAGCCACATTTAGGAAAAAATATACTCTCTGTCAGCGCTGTAACGTTTAGAGGTTCACTTTCTGTATTTTATAAAACAGTGTTTACGTGTTAGATAACCGCTATTACTCATTGTCAATTTACCATTCTCCAACCAGCCTCCGATCATGAGTAAACCAGCTAGCAGCAGCTTTAGCCACAGTTAGGAAACATATACACCGCCGCCTGTCAGTGATGTAACGTTTAGAGGTTCATTTTCTGTATTAATGGAAAATAAAGGACATAAAAATAACTTTAATCTGATTACTGGAATTGAAATACGAGTTTGTTAGATTATTCGTTACCGGAAAAAGTGGTCCGATTAGAGGAAGGCATTACAAAGCAGCGGCGGCACCGGGCATCTCTGCTTATAACAAACAAACCCCTATTTTATGGGATGAGTGGCAACTCCAGTCTATAATTTAAGAATCTGATCAAGATTAGAGCCTAAAACATTATAGTTCAAAAACAGTAAAAAGTTCTGGTTAAGGAACAGTTATGTCACGTAGTTAGCTAGCTAACAAAATTCACTAATGCTAAGCTAACGGTTACGCAAAACAAAAATACCTACCTTCATAGTCAAACAGGTATTGTTCGGTGAAGAATTTGCAGCCTTTGTCTAATTTAGATTTTGTTGTCAGAGAAAATTGGTTTGCAAATCGTGATCTATCTTCAAATCTTATTTTAGGCAAATGTTTTAGAGACTGTGTAAACTCCATGCTCCGGTGTTCTGTCTGATCAACATATGCTGTCAGATATATATATATATATATATATATATATATGTATATATATATATATATATATATATATATATAAATCTCTCTTTCTATATATATGTCTCTATATAGATAGATATATACGTGTCCATTTTACATATATATATATGAAATAGACAACTTTATCATTACTTACTATGTACACCGGAACTAAGGATACACAGCTTCGAGCCAAAACGGAAGTTGTGTGACGTCATGTGAAAAGGGTCTATAGCGTGTCAAGTAGAGTTTGGCGTTTGTGTTTTGGCTTCACAAGCTGCATTTTCTCTCAAATGTTTTAGATATGTGGCACAAAAAAAAAAATCGAGATTAATTTGGAGTAAAATTCAACAGAAAACTCTATTAGCAAATCATTGGATACTGATCCTCTAATTATTTTAGTGAATATAAATACCTGATTTTTACTGTATGAATAAAACTGTACATTGAGAAACAGAAGGTGGGTTTTATACTTGTTGAGATTTTTAAAATTAAGCATTCATAAGTGATAAAGTAAGTGAAATCTGCCTACAATCTAAAACTGGTACATCCCTGCAAGATGGAGGAAAAATTAGCTATCAAACACACTTACATATGCTGGTCAAATGTTAATGATTTCCTAAATTTCATGGTACTGAAATTCTTCAAACTGGCAGAAGGAAAAAAGACTGAATGAAAGAGAGTAATGGAGAGATGGAGGAAGCAGTGGAATAGTAATGAGAAATTCTGACTGAGAGATGAAGCGAGAGAAGGAGTGAAGGAAGGACTTAAAAATAATAATCATGTCATGGCCTGATAGGCTTGGTTTTCCAATATTTAAATCAGCGGACTGAGAAATGAGAGAAAGACAAAGTAGTGGCAGCAGGCCGAAGAGGGAAGGCGAACAATGAAACAACAGATGGATAAAAGGGACAGAAAAAGAATGAAATACATGCTGTACAACATTGAATTGGAAAATGTGGCTATTGCAATAAAGTTAAAACTATCAATTATATTACAAAATAAAATCACAACATTCATGTTTTAATGCAGCTCATATTATTTACATTATAAAGGATGGATTTCTTTAAAAATCCAACTGTAAGATAAAATCTTCAGACAAAAGAGTGAAGCAATTACCAAGACACATATCTGACCAACATTTTAATTAAACTTTAATAATGCTGTAATCTCTAAAACGTGTTGCTCTCCTGGATACGAGAGTGTTTTATACTCTCAGAAAAACAGACTAAATGTATAACACTGGAATAACTTACAAGAATCCCATATTTTAGGGTTTTTTGATCATCTCAGGACATTATCCAACAGCCACAAAACAAAACAAATGGAGGAAGCAGGTGTTTGTTGGGGTGGATAGACATCAGAACACCTTTTAGAGAAGCAACGGTTGGTTTTCATCAGTCAGGGAGGAATTAAAGGTATATTTCCAATTAATTTGAAGTGTACCATTCAATAGTGTTAAGAAAATAAATTTTAAATATGCTAGTTTTAAAACTTAACATGTCTTGATTGAAATAGCCAAATTATAGTTTTCAGATTAATAACTTATTCTGCCCTATTGACCCTTTATTTTACCTGTAGTTACAGCAGATTGTTTGCTAAGATCTTTTTGAACTGCCCTTTGTCTGTGTGGGAAACAATCAGGAGAAGTTCCAGCTTCACACTGATCTGTGAAAAGCCATAAAACAGCAGGAGTTCAGGCCAGTGGAGGAGAAGCTCTGCTTCCACTTTGTTTAGATAAAGGTGACAAATGGTGTTTGATCTTGAAAACAAATTGCAGGGAGTTTCTAACTTTAAAGAGGGTCAGTGACAACTCCTGGTTGGATGAGCAAAGATATGCCTTGTTTGACAAAATTAAAAGACAAGAATACACCTTTACTATAAAACTTTGTACACAGAAGTAACAAATCAGATTTTGCACTTTGGAATTTCTCCAAAGACATCTTTGCTTTTTGTTTGTTGTTTCCATCTTTTGTCTTTTTCCCTCTCTCAGGTAAATTCATGTGTTGTTTGTGCTCTGAGTTTTCTGATGTTTTGTGATGTGCTTTTCTGGTGATAGTATGCATCTGTCTTGAATAAATGCTGATTATTGTGACGCTGTTATCTCTGTATGATCTCAGTCTTTGCACACAGCATTTTCTGAATCCAGGCGTAAGAGAGGATATAACAAGTCAAAAAGTTTTAAAAAGGGTTAATAAGTTTTAGAATTTTTCCTCTCTTAATAATAGTGACAAGTTGCATGTACACAAAGACAAAACATTGAAACCAGTGGACGGTCCTAAAAAAATTAACTGTTGACCAAACAATATCCCAGAGGTAGAAATTGCAAAAATCAAAGACCAAGATGGGTGTAGTTGAATGTTAAATGACAGTAAAATTAAAAAAGATTCACAGAGTATGGCTTGTCTGGAGGAGTCACAGGGGGAGGCCTTTCTTTTCTCACAAAAAAAATATAACAAGACTACCGTACTTAAGTTTGCAATAATCTGAATAATCCGCAAGATTTTTAGAGTAACATCACTTGGAAAGTTGGGGACAAAATAGAAATGTTTGTTGGCCATGACACAAAACGCTGCAAGTCAAAGCCAGCACTTTCTTTAGTCTCCAAGTTCCCCTGTGTTGAAACATTTGGATGCATCCCTCTCAACAGTTGAAGGCTTTGTAAAGACCTGGTCGTTATAAGCCTGGTCATTTGTTTGATTCAGGTGGAGCAGGAATGCATCCATTTCCATTACAAATGTGCGCAAAACTTTGTTGATGATTCCACTAATGTAGGGAAAAAAAACAAACAAATTTTGCAATTGCGAAAGTAAGAAATACAAGATTGTCATTAAAAAACACGAGGCGCCATCATCCTCTTTCCACTTTCTGTCGTCTTCTTGTCTCTTAGTAACATCCGGTTGTTGATCGGTTGTTGATCACGTTACTCGTGTGATGCGAGAAAACTGTTTCCATTTTAATTTTGCGAAATGCTCTAATTTTGATGTAGCTTAAAAACCCACCCCATTCTAGCATACAAATGCTTCCATTCAGCAAATTTATTTTTGTAACTTGTGCAAACACAGCTAATTGGAGGTGGGCAAAGTAGTGTCCTTCTATGTACATCAAAAGTATTTTAAAGTCATGAATTACTGTATCTGTTTGGCAGCTGAAGCTTGGACTCAGTCTGCAGGACGGAACCTAAACACAACAAATACACAACAAAATAAGAAATAGAAAAACGTAATTAAGTAGATTTTGATTGAATCCGTCTCTTAACCTCTAAAGCTACGACACAATTAAGAGTAACATTCAACCGATTTTCAAATATTCATTTAAAGTGAAAGTAAAATCCCTGGTGCACTTTCTGCAGAACTTCAATGCAAAACGAGGTTTGAGCTCTCAGAGCAGCCTGGGTCAGCGGCAGCTACAAATGGTTCGGCTCATTACGCCGGCCTTCAGCTCAGCCTCAGACAAGAAGTAATGAGCAGCTCGATAGCCAGTCATTAACCTTTTACAGATGAAATTGCAAAGGAAAGCAGAGTTGGCTTCAGAAGGTGCTGTTTGAATATCTGAGAGAAAATCTTTGCCTTCAAGAAGGATTTTGTTTCATAATGATAATTTTCAGTCATCGGGGTTAAACATGGTTTGGAGCAGCATATAAAAGGAAGAACTTCTTTTACTTGATTGTTATTCTCCAAAGGCTGGTAAAGGTTTGAATGTGATAAACCTCGATACAATGGTGTCATCTATCTATATTCAGAGCCGGTGTGTGAAGCACAATAGGAAAAGGGGGGAGACTTGATTTGAATGGGGTATAAAAAACTCATAAAATGTGACGGAAGGCTTCATTCCTGATTAAATGTTTACTGACATAAACACTGTGTGAGTGTTGGCAGCGCTGGCAGTCCAAGTCATTTAAAGAAGTGAAGATTTTATAATAAAAAATCTGCTCCCCAAGCACTTTTTATTGTCAAAAAAGAAACGGCATTTGTTTCAGGTAAACTAAAGTTTAACGTACCTGAGTTTTGCTTCGAAACAGATTTTTGTCGTGATAAGTTTTGTACATTTGATTCAAATTTCGCCAAATCACGTGATCACGAGTTTTTGCGTTACAAAGCGCCTGCACACTCGTGGGTTAATTTGCCCTTCTCAGTGTCTGACAGGCGGACCGACGGTAGAGGTGGGTCAGATTTGCCCCTTGTATTGTCTTGAAGGCAAGGCGCCAGGCTAGCAGAAGTTTGTGAAGCGATGTTGTGTGTGTGTTTTATTCAGTGTGATAACTGATCGCAAATAAATAAGTGTTAAGGAAAAGTATGCAAAAGTATGTGGGAAGACATGACAAGTCTTCCCACGGATTCTCATTGGTGGTTATCACTCTGATTAATCCATGGTGTCCTCAAGTCTTTTGGAGCCTCTATCAGGTTTTCTTGCTCTTTTCATCAAACCATCAGCTCTGACCAGTTTCATAATGGTCACCATTTAGCTGGTTATGTGATTAATTTCTGCTTTAAACTTCTCCACAACTTCCTCCATGACCCGCCTGCTGTGTTTCTCCGTTTATCCAACTCATAAAATCCCAACGAAAGACTTAAAATCCTTTCCAAAAGCTAAAATCCAACATTAACAGACTCCATTTTCTTTAGTTCTTCATAAAAAACATTGTGATTGCTTTACTGAACACATTTAATTTCATTCATCTCAAAAATGGAAACTTACTGGAATATGTGTGACACCCAGTTTGATCGTTTTCCATGTCTAAATGGGAAACCAGTGGGATTTAAATGGTTTAAATGTTGTATGAACAATATTTAAACAGGTAATTTCCACTAAAATCTGCAACATTTTAGCTAAAAATGAATCAGGAATGACTTCTTTGTTAGTCTTTAGTTAAAAAAAAAATATTTTTTTAAAAATCAGTCTTATCTGTGATCGTCAACTTCCTGACTAAAATCTTCTATGCAGTAAAGGTCCTTTAATGCTGTTATGTATCATTTATGTAAATGTTTCTTCTGCTCTGTTTTATTAGGTTTTGCTTTATTGTTTTATTCATATTTTCAAATTGATTTTATGCTTTTAATCTTTTATTCTGGCTTTATTTCCTGCGTCCTTTTGAGTTTTGTTTATGTCTTTGAAACTGCCTTAAAGGTTCTTATGTACAAAAGACACTTTAAACAGCTGAGTCATTTTAATAATTTATGAACGACCAAGAAGACAAATGTGATGCAGACCTGATTTGTTCCACAGCAGCGCGTTGATAAAGCAGAACCTCTGTTTGTGCCTCTTTTTTCCATTAAAAGTTTGCCGTCAGTCTCTGTTGTTTCAGTTTTTCTCTCTCCAGAAGGCGTTTGCTGTAAACCTGGTGAAGTTCATTTTCTGAAAGCTGAAATCTGCTGACTCCTTCTGCCTATTGATAGACAGAGATATTAGGCCTCCTGACTTTTGGGGCAAATCTTGCAGCAATAACAGTTTCCCAGCTCACAGCTCCATTCTTCAGGAGCTGCAATATTTACTGGTTACAAGACTAGATGATATTCCCTGCATGCTGCAGCTGCTGTAAACAAAGTTCAATGATTAACTCCCCCCCTTTTCTTGTTGTCTTTCCTTCTTTTATCCCATTTCCTCTGCTCTGTCTTTTTCTTCTCTTTTGTCTTTTGTCTTGCTAAAGTTTCAATTCCCAAACTGGCATTAGTATCTTCTTAGGTTGTTATCTATCTAATTTCTTTACACGTCACATTAGGGCGATCTAATTATTTCTGGAAAAACAAGAAATTGAAATTGCCAATCATGAGCTTCGTTTTAAAAGGCAAAGGCTTAAAAGTACAAAATTGCAGACTAATAAGGTCACAGCTACAAAAATACATCACGATGAATCTTTATTGCTTTTTTGTGCTGCACTGTTGCAGTCGTTTATCTTAAAATATGGAAAAACTGCACTGAACATTATTGCTGGTCAGAAGTTTAAATATGCTGCTCATGAGAATAAATATGTAATAAATTAAGATTTTATTGATTTATTTTTGGTGTGGAATGAACATAAAAGTTCATTAAACTTTAAATGGAAAACTCTTGAATTTAATCATCAACGTTGTTGTTGCTACTTTCATTCTACCTGTAATTTTTGATATTTGATATATTATCGGTTTGGTATCGGCCGATATTAGCTGTAAAATTTAATATCGGGCATCAGCCATTTCTTCAAAATAATTTAATGATATAAAAGCCATTGTTTTTATTTGACAAACCAGTGATGATGATGCCTGCAGCTAAGCACAACGTCAAAGTTTCACAGTTTGAGTGTCTTAGAGAGGGCAAAGGTCATGAGTAAATCTGACATTAAACATAATAAGTTGAAAGTGTTTCATCATTTTCAGCCTCCTTTTTAGCATTTGGTAGCAGGCTAGATTGACAAAGATAATGCAGCATTTTAACTCCACAGTAGAGAAAGGCATATAGTTTCAGTAAGTAGGTATAGGAAAAAAAATATCGGTATTCTTATCGATTATCGGGGAGATGAGTTGTAGTATATCGGCATATCGGATATCGACCAAAATTCCAACATCGTGCATGCCTAATATTTGTTTACTGTTCTTGTCAGGAATTGTAGACCTTATTTTAACTGGTTAATTTAGGCTTTTTAGTGCATAAATGTTCAAAAGTTTTCAGGTCAGAGCCATTCCAGAAACGGATTTAACGATTTCAGAACCAGATTGATGCTCGTTTGGGATAATTGTCCTATTAGACTAGGATCCACTTGCTTCCAAGTTTCAACCATTTCATGCTTTGGAAGAATTTGGAGGAGTCATTCTGTAGGGAAACAGTCCCACATCATGACTCTGCCACCACCATGCTTGGCAGTTTCAAACCGTCACTGTAGCCAGACAGCTCAGTCGCTGTCTTCTCCACTCATAAAACTTTCCTCTAGAAGACATTTAAAGAAGTTTCTGGAAGCTTTGGGAATGCGTTTTCCACAGCTCTGACCTTGAACCAAATGGAAATGTATGGTTTATGCAAGAAAGTGTCACAAATCGTGATTTAAAAATGCTCAGTGTGGGAGAATCAAAACCTTTTATGCACAACCAAAACGGCTTAATACCCGGATCTGCAGCAACCCTTGAATTCAATCTGATACTGAAGAGCTTTTCCAAACAAGCTGCAACTTTCCCTACAGGCGATAACAGAAAAACTGTGTCTGTGTGAGAGTGTGTGCAGCTTTTGGCCTGTTTTCCCATCATTGATGATAATGTCTTAATTTGCTGTTTATAATTAAAAAGGACAACATCTGTTACCTGAAAATCATGCATGGAAATGTGAATGGGCCTTTTTCTCCTCATTACGTCCTTACAAATTGCACAATTAGAGTAAGAATCGTAATTCTGACATAACTGCACGATTGAACTTAGGAAATAAAGCTAATAAATATTCTTTACAAGATATTCTGCAGGGATAAAATAAGTGGTTGTACGTAAATGTGTGTCTGCTCACCCAATCCAGGTGGCTGGATAATTAAGAACATTTCCCTTTCTTGATTTTACACTGAGATGTTAGCATGAACATCTGGCTGAATAAAGGGGAGAAAGAACAGATGTGTGTTTGTGTGTGTGTGTGTGTGTGTGTGTGTTTCTCTGAGTGAATGATCTCAACCAACAATCCTTTGGTTATGTAATCATAACACAGACAGACAATTAAGAAAACCTGCAGTAAAAACGATCACTATAACTTTAGAAAACAAAAATATTTGTTAAATAAAAACATGAACATTAAATCAGTTCAATCTTAATATTTAATATACTTTAGTTTTATTTTCCTTGCATTTTAACAGTCTGAACTATAGCAGAAATGAATGTAACACTGTATTAAAGTGTTAAATGATGAGTTCATATAAACAATAGTTCATTTCACTAGTAAAAATGTTTTTGCTACAACCTGGCACCACGTATGTTTACTTTGAAAAGGTCAAGGAAATTTATTATATTTTCTCTGTATAAATAAAAAAAATGTCTAAAGGTGCCAAATTTACAAATATAAAACTGGAATAAGCAGCATATTTTGTGAGGACGAACAGCGGTATTAGTTAGACTCTAAAAAATCTGCCAACATCAGTTTAGTTTATGTACAAAGTGTGACGTTTGTATAATCAAAAATTAAACAAAAATATTCGTCAGAAGTTTACGTCCTAGACATCTGATCATTTTAATTATGAATTTCTTTTGTGAATAGAGGTCAAATATCCAGCAGCTTGTTTAAGGTTAACCTCTTCATGAGACTATTATACAACATTATACTATCTTCAGTCAGAGACTCCGTTAGATGCCCTGTAATACAGACTGCTGCAGGATTTTCTTCTTGCAAACAGGCAAAAGCGTCTACGACTCTGAAAAATAAAAATGCAAAATGACGTTTAGTTTCCCTCTGGGATAAAGTATTTTTGAACTGACTTATATTCTTTTGATTATTGTCAAGTTTTAAACTTTGGCTGCAGATCATTTTAGTTTAGTTTGTTTTAGTTTAATTTAGATCATTTTAGTTTAGTTTAATTTTGTTTAGATTGTTTTAGTTTAGTTTCAGCTCCTGGTAGTTAGTCTCCTCCCTTAGTTCTTCTTGCACAGCTGAATCACGTTTCTCCTGGTTGGTTTATCTGGTTTCTCCTTATGATTTCTCTGTCTCAGTATTGGCGCTCCAGATCTTTTTGGTTCCTTCTCAAATCCTTTCATTTGACGCCTTGACTTTTGTTTTATTTCGTTACCTTTGTCTACATTCATGCTCCTCGTTCTGTACCTCATTCCAGTACAGAAAATGTTTCGTTCTTTTTTTAATTAAATCACCAAAATGCCACGCTCTGCCAAACACCACAGCTCCCTGTAAGCTGCATTTCATTGTCGTGACGACGGCGCTTTTGGAAAAATATGCACATCCTTGAGAGTTAATAAATGGGTTAAAAACAATTCCTTCCCCCAGACAAATCTTCCTAAAAGCAGGTTCTTCAATATTTTACCTCGCTCTGCAGAGAAGCAGAGGCCTTCACTGAAATGCCTTCATTATTGATCCATTATGAATCAAATTGTTTAAAAGCAAAAAGCCTTCTAAGGTGTGAAGGAGCTTCAATTTCAGAGCAACAGGGATATTTATCTGCTTCTGTGTTTTTCTGGTGTTTAAATGCGGTGGTGATGATCATCTGGATGGGCTGAGAGTGACCACAGGGATGCATGCGTCTAATTTCAATGGGGTTTCGCTCATTAAATCTCACAAAGATCATTAGCGGTCCGGAGATATTAGGCTTCCACCAGTTGGGTCACAAGAAAAGATCCTCAAACCAGAAAGTGGCCCCTAATGAACTGAACAGCATAAAATTATAACTCAACCTATAAACCAAAGATTCCCTTTGACTCAGATCGAGAAAAAACCCCATCCACTTATCAAAAAGTTCAGAAAATTTAAACATCTAATGCTTGCTGTCAAGATATGAAACAGAGAGGAAACAGATATCTCAGTTTGATCACTGAAGACTGATGGAAAGGAAAGCTTGAAGCGTTGAAGTCGAGCTCAAAGATAAGGCAGCTGAATGACACCGAAAGGGGAAAAGTAAAAAAAGAAAACATCTGAAAAGTTAGAGCTTTTGTACAAGTGCTGTAATGTATAAACTGAGCTGGAAGGGAAGCCGTAAGCGAAACTATGATCAGAGCATCAGCTGCTTTTGTAAGAAGAAAACCTGTTTTTAATTAACAGCAGATGTTGAAACAAGAAGACGTCTCTGCAATGATTGAGGCTTTACAGTTTTCTTTCCTTTTCCATCTTGTGTGATGACTTCAGGGTGTTTTATGTCTGTCCTAACCAGTCTTTTTCTTTTTTTGTTTTTCTTAGTTCGAATAAGATCTTGTAGACATTTTTCTGTCTGCTGCTGTGCACAATAAGTTTTCCTCACTGCTGACTGTTTTTTGTAATTAAGGCAAACCAATTAAATCTGATTCCTACTCTGAAAGCTGCAAGGCATTTTTAAAAGTTCTCACTGTTTTCATATCTGAAACAAGTCTGGAGACTTGTTTCAGACTTGTTTCAGTCTGAAACAAGACTCCAAGTCTGGAGATTCAATCTCCAGACTTGCCTAAATACTGTGTCAGTATTTAGACGTCTAGACTGGTTAAAGTCGGCTTTCTGAATCCAAATGGAGCATCGGAGTGAGAAGTAAAAGGGATTTAAAGGGATGTGAATGTGGCAGAGCAGCAACACCGTCTTCATTTTCTGGTTTAAAATCATCTTCTAATTCAGTGTTTTTCAACCACTGTGCTGCGGCATACTAGTGTACACTAGTGATCGTCAGGTGTGCCGTGGAAATAATCCAATTTCACCTCCCGTATTTTCCGGACTATAAACTGCTACTTCTTTCCTACACCTTGAACATGTGGCTTTTCTGTGGATTTTTCTTCAACCACCAGGGGGCGCTTTAGCAGGAAGTGAATCATTGGAAGTCAAAATTGGAAATCAAAGAAGAACGCACTAATTTTCATTTGGAACAAGCACATGCTAGCAGCAGGCACGACGGAGAAATGTTTTCAAACTCATATTATGCAGCTTCTAAGTTGAGGAGTATCGATCTGGCAGTACAGGAGGGAAATAGAGCCGCTGCACGTAAACTCGGCGTGAACAAAACCGGATTTGGAGATGAACTGCGTCCTTAATATATCCAGCAGTTATTAGGATGCAGCCCTCTGCTGCCCTCTGCTGGGTCCTTAAGGAAAACCCAGAGCGGCAGAGATACCAGCAGCCTGTAACCCGGTGAGTCTGGTAAGTTTCTGGGGGGGTTCAAAAAATTTGAAGGTACGGTTTGTAGTATGGTGCGCTCATAGTCCGGAAAATACAGTAATTGGTCTTAAAAGATTTTTTGAAAACGAATAAATTATCTGCAAATAACGCCAGTTTGAGTGTCTTTGCTGTAGTAGTGACTAGCGGCGTAATGCCACTAGATGGCAGTAGGTACAGAGCATTTTACATTAAAACAAGAGAACTAGTGATGCATGAATGTTACTACATTCATACATCACACCACAGTGCTGTGGCGCTGTTCAGGTGTATTTTTGAAGTGGACATGTTAAGTGCAATGTGAAATAAGAAATGTAAAATATGATAAATTAAATGTTTGTGTTTATTTGATTCCTATTCAAGACACTTTGATAAGAATGACTATAAATTTAATATAGGCGGCTACAGAGTATCTTTGTTTACATTTTTGGTTGCCTCGTGATTTTTTCAATTAAAACAGTGTACCTTGGCTCAAAAAAGGTTGAAAAACACTGAACTAATCTATCTGGCCTGGCTTGCCTGCTGATTTAGTTCTCATTAGCTGTGTTTCCATTAACTGTAGAATTGTGCAAATTGAAATTAAAAAGCTAAATTTGATTAATTGAAACTAAATTAAATTAAAATCATATTTTTGTACAAACTGTTTTTGCGCTAGGATGGGTTTTTTGTCAATCGTATCAAAATAAATGTATTTTGCAAAACTGTAATGCAAACACATTTTACACATCGTGCAAGTCAGCAGCTGGATGTTACTACTGGTGAAGATGACAAAGAAGATGACAGGAAGTAGGAGGATGATGATCGTTTGGTTTAGTGTTTTTGGGACAAAGTGCAGCTGGCTCCATGAGAGTTCATAAAACGTGTTGAAACACAACATTTACTCTGACGTCTGATGGACGATGAGCGCTGGAGCCACGGCTGAATTATGGCTATAATCTCATGTAACTGTTTACGCCCATCGCTCATTGTTTTTAATGATGCTACGTTTATTAACGGGTGATTTTAACTTAATTTCCTATTTACTGGAAACACCGCAAATGCGAAATTGTGTTTTTTCTGACGTTAACAGAACGTAGACAAAGATTTGTGCACATTTGTGATACAAACGCAGCTACTGTCACATCAAGCTGTCCAAACATCTTGCTGCTTGTTGTCAACAAGCTGTTAACAAAAGCTGTGAATGCCACAGGTTAATTTTCTGAAACGAGCTTCATCGTCCCCCTGAGTGTACGGTTGTTTTGTTACTGTGACCTTCTGCTGATCACGGCAGCAACTGGTTTTATTTTCTCTCCCTGTTGCTTTTGCACTGTTGCACAGCACAACATTGCTATGGAAACCAGACCTGTGGTGAGCTTTGTATATTTTTCTCTTGTTTTTTATTTATAATCTCTTCTAATCCTGGACCAATTACTTTCAGACCGGGATAGAAGAGGGACGTCTTTTCTCTGCTCCCCCTGAGGGTTTCTCTTTCTTCCCTTCCCTGCTCCTTCAAATATGGCTGCTTATTCTTTGCATCAGCTGGTCTTGCAGAGGCGCACACAAACGCACATATTCCATATTACAGAGCATTAATTTTGCTTCTTATTAATCCAATTAGCTCACAGAATTATTTTCATTTAGCTCTAAGCGCGTTATCTGCCCTTATTCCTCTTTTCTCAGCCATTTTTAGTTATTTTCCCAACAACTTTTTCCTGTTCTTCTTTTCCAGCAGGTCAACTCTCAAAACTTAAGCTGCTAACAAGATAATACTAAACAAAGTTACAACGATATCTAAAATATACGCTTTTCAGCCCTTTTGCAACTCTTTTCGATCCCTTTGGGGCGTTTCATAGCTCCCACTTGGTGTGCCTCTCTGAATTTCTGCAGCTTCCACATGCTGGGAGGACACAACACACATGAAGCCATGGCCCCAGCAGGGGGCACAGGCTCAGATCTTGGGGAGAAAAATACACAGCGGGTGATTAGGGGAAAACATTTTACCCCTGGGCCCGACAAAGTTGTTCACATACAGGCAGGAACAAAAGCTTGCACACACATGCAAGAACTGAAACCACTTTAACGCACAAAATACAAGAAACTGATTTTAAAAATTAAACCCAGACTCAGTGACTAGAGGTTTACTCTGCATGTGCAACTTTGAAATCAAAACCATGATGTGCAGCTAAATAATTTCATATAGACACCATTTATCACTTTGTTAAAGGTTAAATTTTTCTTTATGACAACTCCAACGTTTCTGAAAAAGGGCAAAAGTCTTCAAAGTTACACTTTAAACATTAAGTCCCTTAACATCTTCTCAGCATTCAAGGGAATCCTGGCACCATGCTTTACTTTGATAGATCGTAAACTTGTGTGAGAGCTACACATCGATAAAATAAAAGGGAGAATCCGAGAAGTGATCCCTGAGGGACATCACAAGCTAATTGGGATGTTACGGATTTCACAGAAAAAGCTAAAGCTGCTCTCTAAAATGTATATTTTTAGAGTAAACCTCTGAGTGCACACTCAAACGTGTATTTGAAACAATTAAGTTCAACGCCGTGTCCGACGTGGTGACGAAAAGCCTCATCAGGGGCAGATCCTGCATCATCTGACGTGCCGTGGTGGCGCAGCGGTAGAGCACAACTCAGGAGACCCGAGTTTGATTCTGGCCTGATGACCTTTGCTGCATGTCGTCCCTCTGTTATTACTCACTTTCCTGTGTAACTCTCAAATAAAAAACCTGGTAAAAAAGGAGATCCTTCATTAATTTCCTCCTTTATTTGAAATAAACAATGATTTGAATAAGATTGCCTTAAATTTGTCAATTTAAACCAACTTGAATTCAGTTAAAAACAAAAAAAAAACTTAATGAATTGAGTTAGATGAGGGGTGTCAAACTCATTTTCGTTTTGGGCCAAATCAATATTATTAATGCTCTTAAAGGGCCAGTTGTGCCAGAATGTATTGATAAAACCTGCTCACAAATTGTTAAAATATCAACAAATTCTTAGAAATAAGTAATATTATTTAACATCTTTTCAGTCCCTCCAAGATTTTGTGATACTTTTTGTGATTTTTGTTGTTTTGCAATAAAAGTGTTTGTGGTGCTAATGTGGAAATATTTACAATATTTGCACTTATTTTTGACAGTAAATGTGACTTATTATTACTCTCTGTATAGATTATCTACTGTAATCTGACATCATTTTGACAATTTTTGAGAAAAATCTTCAATAAACTCCCAATTATATCTTAACGCAAAAAAAAAGTGCGGGGATTTGTTGATTTTGCGTGAATTTGCATAATAATTCTCAAGAAATTACAGGGACTGATTGATATAATTTGGCGGTAAACAGATAAAAACTGCATTGATTTGATAGATAACATAACATTTAAGCACATTTAGTGTTTAGTCTACACTAAGACCACATATAAAGATATGGTGGGCCGTATTTGGCCCACGGGCCTCAAGTTTGATGCATGTGAGTTAGATGATCATAATATATTGAGTTGGTTAACTTAATAAATTAAGTTGGATAAACTTAATTAAATTACTTGCTACCAATTGAAACAATTCAATTAAGTTAGTTAATTAACTAATTTATTTTTACAAATAAATGGGAAATAAATTACATTTAAATCAGACTAATCCTGCTGAGTATTTAACTTAAAATTTTAAATACAAATAAGTTTTTCTATGGTAATAACAACCATCCATTTTAACTGAACAACCTTGTTTTTTCATTTTGTGGAAATGTGTTTTTAACAAACAAAATTAAACAGATGAGTCTGCTTGTTATTAAAATGTAAGCATCGCAAACAGCACTACATAATTCTTATTATTCTGCATTTTGGATCCGTTTTAACACTTTGTGTCCGGAGAACCTGGTGTTTATTTCTTCCAGAAGAAGAAAACCGTGCATGTGAGTTTTTTCCCCTCAAACTGTTACAGCGGATTGCAGCATTTGACACAAGGCGGATCAAACGCCAACATAATACTGATGAACGATCGCTCTCATCTTCACTGAGTGGAAACATTAATGCGGCTCTGGAACTCGCCGGGAATCTGTTTCTGTGTGGAGAAACACTGAAAAAACTTTAGCAGCAGATTTTTCAGCGGGAGAAATGCTTAAACAAATCAACAGCTCAGCCCAGATTCCTCCTCTATTAGCCTCACGCTGAGTCTAATGTTTCAATAACCAAGAGGCGCATTGCTGGCGTCCCATACATCTACATCTGCCAGCAGTTTAAATAATTCCCCAGCAGTCTGTAGGCAGTGAGAGTTGTGTGGCTGGCAATTTAAAATGTGTCTGCAAGAAAAAGGGTTTTAAAGCTTAACACTCCGTCTCTGGAGTCAACTGTGCGACTGCATGCAATGTTTATTTAATTCTAATTGTTTTAGTGTAGCAGAAAGGTCCAGTGCTCACTTTGCAATCTTAAAACACACAAACTAAAAGCAAGTTTTTGTCTCCTAGACCAAAGCAGAATAGAAAATAATGGTCTTCAAAACTATTTACAAATATCTGGATTCTGAAATGTGTTCATATTCAAACCTATTGCATTTTTTGTTACAATTAAAGGACGGATACATTTTTACATTTGTCTATAGCTCAAACTCAGTTAAATTGGATGGAAAGCATAAATGAACATTTATTTGACTCTAAACCATTTTATTGTGGCTCTGGCTGTATTTCTTAGGTTGATCTTCTGCTGGAAAGTTTTAGGTTTTGATTAGTAAAATCCTTTTCATGTCCTGTTTTACTTCTTAGGTGTTCATTTCTGCGTTTCTAGGCAACCGTCCCTCAGTTTATTTGCTTGGGTTTTCATCTCATCCACTTTCCCATGGGCTTGACAGCCAGTCGGTTTCTCTAACTGGTCGTCCAAATTCTTGGTTTCCAGTCTTATCATTTGGAAAAAAAAACCACACATCAGTAGAAAGTTGGAAGAGAAAAATGGTTAAATTGTTTTTTTGTGTGTAAAATCAGAATGCACATGTTTTATTGACTGTTTTTGAATGCATGGATGAAATATGGACATGTGACCTCTATCTGGCCTCCACATGTGACGTATTAACGATGATATTTCTTTGTTTAATGAAGAAAAGTGTAAATTAAGACGAAAAAGTGTCAAATTCTTCAAAGCCACGACGGAGCAGAAACAGGATTCTGATCTACATCCTGAAACACGGAGCCGCTGAGACGACAACAAAGAAAAGGACACTGAGGTGATGTCCTGGTGTGGCGCACAGACATGAACACACACACCCTCCCACCCTGCTCCAGTCCCCATATGGACCCTCTCCTGAGAGAAAAAGCTATCAGGGAGGCATGTATGTGTTTTATGTGACGTGCGCGTGTGTGTGTGTAAGGCCAGTGCACCAGTCTGGAAATAGGCGACACATTAATCTTATTTGTCATAACCTGTCCCTTGAGACACTCTGACCCCCCCCACACACGTACCAACATGCGCACACACACACTGACCCCTTCCTGTGTGCTATCGGTATCTGCGACGGACAGAGAGAGTGAGGCTAATTACATGTGAGAGTTAAGACGGTGGAAACAAGACAAAGACCGCATCAGTGTGTGTGTGTGAGTGTGTGAGTGTGTACTTGGCCTTTGTTGGGCTTATAATATAATTCACTTTGTGTCCTTTACTGTTGGTTATCACAGTAACACAAATTACTCTTTCCTGTCAGTTATCTGTGTTGCTGGCTAAACTTTGAGAGTCCATTTAATGGTGTTTGTGTGTGGTCAAAACAAAGGAGACATTCTGGACTGTCTTTTATTGCTCTGTCTATTTTATCATAACACTGATGACAAAAAGGTGCTGCAAAACCTAACTGTCCCAACTTTAAATTGCTGAGCGAGAAAGTTTCTGGAGACAATTGTTGGGTTGTACATGATGTGGTACCGACGTCACGTAATGCAGATGGAGGGCAGGAAGTAAATGCAGCCTGCTTACTTCTGTTTATCCGGCTTCAAAATGCCTAAAGTCTGAGTCATCTACTGTTGTTCCTACCGTTCTAATAGAGAGAAAGATAAATGAATTTTTTGTATTTCGAAGGTAGCTGGTCACAAGGGAGTTAATTTTGAAAAAAAAAAAAAAATGTACAGAAAAAAGAGGAGAAAAGTGGATCAACAATCTACGGCTAAAATACAGGAAGTGTGGAAACTGACAATGCCAGAGTTTGCAGCGGCCGCGAGGATCGGATCATTTAAATAATATTTTCAGATATTTTATTGGACAGCTACTTAGAAAGACAAGAATTCATATGTTAAGTAAGATATGACATATATAAATATAAGATACCATGTTATTAATGGGGTTTCTGTAAATCGTTGTGAATGGTTGACCTACATTGCAGGAATGCAGTATGACTCAACATGAATTTGGGTTTACAGAAGCTAAATTAATTATTTACAAGTAGATCCAAGCACATAGAAATAACATGGGCTAGCTTGTTGTTAGCGACAGCGATAGCATTGTTATAGTCTAATTACTTAAAATAGCACAACAAGTCGATAGACATTTAATGCTTCCTTCATCCCAACTTGAAACACAAATAATTGTATGTATCCAGGCTTTTGAAAACTTTCTTCTGGCTGTATACGCATGGTTTAGACGTTACAATCAGGATTAAAACATTTTGAAAACCGACACATTTGGGGGTTGTGACATGTCAAAAATAGCAAAAAATATCGCAGATCAAATTCCAACCGTAAACTCCTGATTATCTGTTTCTGTGATACAAGTTCCTCTCTTAGGTATTCTGTCTTTTCTCAACTTTTCTTTGTCTTTTCATCTCTGTTCCCACTGAATGATCTCTTGTTTTTTCCCCTCCTTCGGGCCGAACTACAGCTATCAGATTCCTCTCTGCTTGGCTCTTTTTAATTAGACTTGCTCTCTTCTCTCTGCACTGGTTTGTGTGACACTAACTATTCTATTAACAAGCATTTTCCAAACACAACACAATGAGCGTCTGCCCTCTTCTTTTCTCTTCATTTACTCTGTTAGAAGGTCAGTGGATTTCTCTTGGCAGTTGATTGTGTTAACACACACACACACACACACACACACACACACACACACACATCTCATCTAACGGCTGATACGACAGTAACTCAGACCGGATGTGGGTAAAATTTGCTTTGTCATTGTTTTTGGGTTTTAAATGATCTCGAGTCAACTTTAAAATATTTAGAATATCAAAGTTTTAATTTTTACATTTACAAGATGTTCTACCTTTGTTATTAGCTCTTAATTTGAAAGAAAACTCTTAGTTTGCCTCACTAACAGTGTAGAAATGCCAGAAATCTGTGTTTTCATTACAATTGTGCACAAAACCTTGTCAGTATTCTGCTAATAAAGAAAACAAACTATTTCTGTTGCGGTGTTTCTATTAAATAAGAAGCTCACTTAAAATCACATGTAAATAAGTTTGTTTGCGTGGTGAGTCATTAAAAAAAATGCTGTGTCGTCGTCCTCTGTGAGGGTTCTTACATAAACCAGCCAGAGAGACGCTGAATGGAATCCAAAAATAATCTCAATTTATTACAAAAAAGTTCAAAAATTAAACAATGAAGAACTGGGCCCAAAACTGAGGTCAACATAAACTACAACTCAGGTGGTAACACAAAGAATTAAAGCACAAAACTGACCTAACAAACAAGACATGAGGGGAACTGATCAGACCACTGCTGACACACAAGGGGTAATTAAACATACAAGAACTTAAACAAATACTAGCCAATACAATACCAAATCTTTAAATTAAATGAACATAAAAATGACATTACCAAATAGAATAAACTTTAAAGAAATGGTCAAATTAAACTAAAGACAACCAAATTTCCTCGTCCCCTGGCAAACAGATGGAATAACCCGCTGAGGAGGTTTTCCAGCCATAGAAGGACGTCAGTCAGCTGGAGCTCTTCTGTGACCCTCCAGCAGCTCCAAAAGAAACTGGCAACTCAAAACAAAGAAATTAATTTGTTGCATTTAACAAAAATATAAAGTACTGACAAAGTTAACTAAATGTGTGCAATGCAAATAGTTAACTAAAAAGTCTAAAAATAAAAATGTAAACTATTCACTAATTGATATCTAAACTAATGTTAAGGATAAACAAAAAAAAACGATCACCATTCAGGTCTGTGTGACAGTACGGTCAGCTGTCACATCGTCCAACTACTTCCTGTCGTTTTCTTCGTGGTTTGCGCCAGTGGCAACATCCGGTTGTTGATCATGTGACTTGAATGATGCGGTTTTGCGAAATAAACCAATTTCGATACTGGAAAAGTAGCTACTTCATTGTAGCCTTTTTAAAATATATTATCACCGTAAAAACACAACATCTTACCAAGTATTTCTGGTCTAGTTTGTACTGTAAATATTTTGGTTTATATCATTTCAGGTGCACTAACTTAAAAGTAACATTTCAGCAAGATATAGAGGCTTGTTTTAAGTCAATATAACTAAGTCAATAATTTAGTTAAAATTTTTTTTTACACATTTTAGCAGGTGTAAAAAGCCTTTTAGTCTTGGTCCTGGTCACCAAGACTAAACCCAGTATCGTTGTGGAGAGACAGTGGACTGCTTCACATCGATTCCCACCTTCTGAACCAAAGTCCGACTCTGATTCAGAAAGTGGGAATCGATGTGAAGCGTTCCACTTGAGCAGCATCTGACTGGTAAAGAAATCAAACCCGGAGGTTCAAACCCATCCTTGATGGCTCTCTGTGTGCATTCAGATTCTCCTGTGTTTCCAGTTTAAACAAGTGCAACAACATCAGCTTTGATGATGTTCAGCGCCAGTTTATTCCTGGCAAGATAGCATCAGCGCGTGTGTGAGTGTGGAGTCTATAAGACAGCCTGGGGGTTAATTAGAGAATGGTAAACAGAACACATGTGGCAGCTTAATATCCCCTCTGCCTTACAGCTCATTTCACACCTCTGTTGCTCTCACCCTGCTACGGTGTGTGTGTGTATGTGGCGTTTATCTGTACGGCCGGGGTCAGGGGCGTTCCCCCGACACCGATCCCAGAGGCCCTCACCCCTACTTCGGCTTTCGCCCACGCAAACAGCTGCCGTGGAGCCGGTGCAGGTGTGTGTGCGGATCAGAGGTAATTTAAAGCAGATGAGCTGGTGCCTTTCAGGCTGTGGCCCTGTCATCGATATGAGAAGATGGAGGGATGCTGGAATGAGGAGGATGGATGGACGTCGGGCGACCTGCATTGTTCCACTGGAGAACAAAGGCTTGGTGGATCTGAAATCAGTTTTCATCACATTGCTGTCTATCAGCTCACTTTTTGTAAGTTACTTCGAATTTGTGTTTGAAAAGTCTCTACAGTTCATTCTACTTGAGCTGAATTAATTTAGAAACAGTAAGTTTTTGATCATCGTTTGTTTTTACTGCATGTATCCAAGTATAAATGCTTGACTTGAGGCTTTCTCCTTTTCTTATTTCCTAATGGGTGTCAAATTCATTTTCCTTTTGGGCCAAATCAAGATCATGAATGTTCTTTAAAGGGCCAGTTGTGCCAGAATGTATTGATGAAACCCGTTAAACTGTTAAAATATAGGTAAGTTCTTAAGATTAAACAATACTGAACATCTGTTCAGTCCCTCCATGATTTTGTGTTTGTTTTCGTGGCTTTTTGCAATAAAACAGTGTTTATGGTGGTAATTTAGAAATATGTGTTTTTATGCATTATAATAAGAGCAACTTTTTATTGCTCGCTGTATCATTATGGATTGTAACATTTAGTAGAAGTAAGAAATATTGCCACCTGCAGGTGGTAGTAAACCATCACTTTGATCCAATATTTTTAATAATTTTTGCGAAAAATCTGCAATAAACTCACAATTATGCATTAGTGTGAAAAAGTGCAGGGATTTGTTGATTTTGCGTCAATGTCCACGATAATTCGCAAGAAATTAGAGGAACTAATTGATGCAATTTGTTAGAAAAAAGATACAAACTGTGTTGAATTGATTGATAAAATAATATTTAAGTACACTGTTATCGTGACGGTTCTATTAATGTGTCGCTTTAGAGTCTTAGAGGGCCATATAAAAAGCTGTGGTGGGCCGAATTTGGCCCCCGTACCTCAAGTTTGACACGTGATCTAATCTAACTCACGATAAAGAGATAATCCCGGTGTTTCAATGAACAGGAGCGCATCCACACAGCAGAACATCAGAACAGGTCTCCATGTATCATTTTATTTTAAACTAAGCTTAATGTTCCTTTTTTTCTTTAAATCTCATGCACAAGCGACACCAGCATCAGGTGAAAGTTGAGAATGAATTCATCTTTATTTTATATTTCATTAAACAAAACGTTTTTGTATATATTATACATTTCAAATATTTGATGTAATTAGTAATTCTGTGAAGTTGACGAATGGGCTGCAGTGATGGCAAAGGGGTAAAACACAACCCATGCAGGGAGGCCGTAGTCCTGGACGCGGTTGTCACAGGTTTGAGTCCCAGCCTGATGAGCTGAATCAAGCATTTTTCCAACAAACAACCCTGATGTTGTTGTTTAGATTTGATTTAGAGAGAATGGAGATGCATTTGTGAATATTTGTTTGTGCTAAATGTATTCACCCCTTAACTTTGCACTCATCAACATGGAAATGGGGGAATATTCCCTTGTGTACCTTCTGAGTACAAAATCTTTGAAGACTGCATATAAACTTTCCCTATTGTTATACCTTAAACAATGCAGAGAGATTAAAAGTTTGGCCATTGTTACCCAAAGAAACTTTTGCACAATGTGAGAATTTCCTCATAAACACAGAGCTGCTGTGATTGCAAAGGGAGTTCTTGCTGTCAGAGCTGAAGGCAATCATATCATCCCATCCATCACACTTCCCCGCGCTCTGCCCCGCGTCTGTTCATTGTCACACCGCCGTCTTATTATGACTGTTATTTCCTAATTATGACCACAAATTTCATAGGAGTCCTGGCGGTTGCGTTTACCGCATTTACGCTTGACAACAGGGTGCATTTTCCCCAGAGCGTTGTATTCTGAACTTCTGCAGAACCGCCAGCGTGAGCCGGCGACCGTGCAACAAAAGACCAATCTGTTAGACCAATAAATGAGCAGTCAGGTGTGTGTGTGCGTGGGTGTGTGTGTCCCGGAGCAGTAAATGAACACTCTCTCTATCTCTCATCTATCAATGGCTTGACACCGGGAGCAGCTGTGACTTCGTGCGCACACGCACACCCTCTCCACTACTTTAGCAATTTGCGATAATTAGCCTCCTATACAATGTCTGCTTGTGGTCCCCAGGGGTCCTGTGGGATGAGTGTGTGTGCGTGGATGTCTGGTAAGGATCAGCTGTGTTAAGCATCCCGTGACATCTAAACTACTAATTCATTGCTACATTAACGGCATTGATTAACATAAGGCTGCAGACACGATCACACATATTGGGGGAATCCCTTCTGATGCCTTTAGCTGCTTGCTAAAGGCATCAGAAAGGTCTCTCAGAATATGAACACGGTCAAGTATTTCTAACTTTACCAGTTAAAAGTTCTTAAAAAGTCTCTGACTAGCGCTTTACTACTTGTTGTTTCGATTGACCTTAAAATTGCTTAAAATTGGAATTACATGAATAAATTAGCCTAATGTAAACACAACAATTAAAAATAATTTTTTAAAAAACACGTAGTGGTTTTCTGGTTGTATCAACATTTGTGTATTTTGCTTTTTTATTAATTTGATTCTATGCAGGTTTTATCAAGTTTATGAACACAATCTTTGTATAACACTCTTATTCAGCATGGGTAGCTAAGTTTATTTGCAAACGAAAATACAGACCTCCAATCATGTAGCTTAAAATGAACAGAAAACGTCAATTATAGAGTACAAACGTGGACATTCAATCAGTCGGAAATGCTCTTTCCTTCATTTCACTAAAAAATCTACCTTAAAACACTAAAATATCCCTGAAAAAACTTCTACTGTGGCTGCAGAATTAAAACAGAAGCTATTTGTTTGACTTTAGAGCCAGTGACCAGGAAACATTGAGAGAAACCTTGTGTCTGTGTGCCAGTACTATTACTTCAAAAGAGGAAATGTTTGTGTGTGCAGATGCTGAAAAGATAATGATGCATCAACGTCTGCCTCTGCTGCCACTGAGCCTCAGTGTCCCACTGTGACAAGAGCCAGGTGCTGATGGGAGAGACAAATCAAGCAGTAAATCAAAAACATCTTGATTGGAGATGATTATACTTCTCATTCCCTCTCTCTTTATGTATATGTCTGAGTGTGCGTTTGTTCTTTTCTGTTATCATGATTTCTAGTTGTCTTTTCTGCCCCTCAGAATTTGCTCAATCACACAAAAAGAAGCAGTTTCCATCATGTTGGAGGAAATTGCACTGATTGACGTGAATATTGAAGCGATTTACCAAAGCAATATCTGCAGATTACCTGATAAACAGTAAATTGCACCCCAACCTTAAAGCGGGTAATACAAGTGACATTAAAAATATGCTTTTCTGAGAAGGAGCAGCTCATTCATATTAACTGTAGCTGCTTTTCCATTGACTTTAGAGTTGCACAAATTGGAATTAAAAATCTAAATTTGCTTAATAGAAACAGGTCAATTTTGAAAAAAAAAAAAAATCAAATTGTTTTTTAGGTGGTTTTTCAGCTGTAAATAAATTAGTGTATTTCGCAAAACTGCAATGGAAGCACTTCACGCATCACATAAGTCATGTAATCAAGAACTGGATGTTACTACGTACCCAGAAACCTTTTCTTTAGATGCTTCATTACAGACTATGTTGCCAGGTTAATAACTAATCAGTGTAATTTCGCAGGTTTTGTTGTTGTTAACTGCTAACACAGACAAGAACGACAGTTAGCTCCTCCGCCGATCAGCAGTCACTGCCGTTGAATTACCATCGGCTCAAACAATTACTCATTCATAACGTTTGCTCAAATATCAGGTTATTTCACCTTAGTTCATTTCTTCTACACAAGACAATTAATATAAATAGCAGCTCTAATTTATATTTATCTGTTAGCAACACGGAGAAGAGCGACCGTTAGCTCCTCCGCTGAACAGCCGTTGGCTCGCTGAGTCAGGAGCGCTCTCTGTGTTCTATGCGCCCACTGGTGGCGAACTGCTGTAACTACAGCTTAATGCCTCCCTGGATCCGAATAGAAGTGCAGATTAAAAATAATTTATACAAACAGAAGTCTTCAATTTAAATAAGAAAAGGGGTGGGGTGTAATTATTTCTAATGTCCATTCTGTCACAACTAAGTGCTTTTATTTTAAGATTTTGCAGGGTAGTTGGTTTTTCACAACAGTTTGAGTAAACCCATGTTAGGAACTGTACACTTGGACTTTAATATGGGCCAGCAGAACTCTGCAGCTTTTATACATGGAGTACCAGTGGAGTTACTCTTTCTACAATTCTGTGAAACTCCTGTAAAAAGACAGAAAACGATTTTTCACACAGACGTTCACTCATTCCCCCATTTATGGCTATGATTATGGAGAGCAATCTTTTAGTTCAAAACCTTTTCTTGTTGAAAATAAGATATTCGGTCTGAAAAACAAAAAACAAAAACAAAACACATGATGTAGACAATTTTCCTAATCACCAAACCATCAAATGACCTTTTGTACTCTGCTGATGAGGCCATAAGTGGCCATTCGTTTCTTGATAGAAATGTTCCATCACATGAAAAAATGATCACAAGGCAGAAATATTTTGTATTGATTTTTGGCGCCTTTTTACTCCAGATTTTGCAAGCAGACCAAACTATGCTCTCAAGAGCATAACTGAGTTCACCCCATCACCAATATAGAGGTTTAAATTTCATGTTTTTCTGATGACTTCTGTCTAGAAGCACAGCCATTTACCAATAAATCTACTTGACTGATGGCATAATCATCATCCACCACAACACAAGCATTGTAAAGCATTTTGGTAACACTTTATTTGAAAATGTAATAAACATGACATAAAACCTGTCATGAATATGAAGGAGTCTTCATGAATGAGTATCATTCTGTAAATCACATGCATCAAACTCGAGGCCCGTGGGCTAAAACGGATCACTATATCTATCTAGATTCTAGACTAAACACTAAATGTGCTTAAATATTATGTTAGCAATCAAATCAATGCAGTTTTTATCTATTTACTGCCAAATTATATCAATCAGTCCCTGTAATTTCTTGAGAATTATTATGGAAATTCACGCAAAATCAACAAATTCCCGCACTTTAATTTGCGCTAAGATATAATTGGGAGCTTATTGAAGATTTTTCTCAAAAAATGTCAAAATGATGTCAGATTACAGTAGATAATCTATACAGAGAGTAATAAAAAGTCGCATTTACTGTCATAAATAAGTGCAAATATTGTAAATATGTCCAAATTAGTACCACAAACACTTATTGCAAAAAAACAAATCACAAAAAGTATCACAAAATCCTGAAGGGACTGAAAAGATGTTCAATAATATTATTTAATTCTAAGAATTTGTTGATATTTTAACAGTTTGTGAGCAGGTTTTATTAATACATTCTGGCACAACTGGCCCTTTAAGATAATTAATGATCTTGATCTGGCCCAAAACGAAAATGAGTTTGACACGCCTGCTGTAAATAATCACCCTTTTGACTTGTAATGTAAGTTTTAATGGAACTTTGCATTAAAAGTTCCATTAAACTTTTAATGCAACTTAACTTAACTTTTAATGCATTATTCCGTAACTTTGCATCACAGAATAATGCAAACTTGACACTTTTAATTGGTTTTTAATGCAACATTTAGTGCAGTTTTGCATTAAAACTGTCATTATTTTCATAATGACACTTCATGACAGCATTTATAAAGACTTCATGTTCATAACAGGTGTTATATCATGGATATGACAGTGTCATGTCAGTCTTATACACACCTCTTTAAGTCCAATAATCCATGTACGAACAAAAAACTCATTTAAAAAGCGGTGCAGAAGAAAAGAGACAAACCTGAAAACAAACTACATCCAAGAAAAAAAACAGAAAGGATGCTTTGTTTTTTTGAGGAGTTCCTGTGTCAGGAGATTTGCTGTAATCTAAATTTGGACAATTTATCACACAGGGGGACCACCAGGATGGAAATAGTGTTTAATTCCTGCAGGGAAATTAGATTAACTCCTTCCATTTTCTTTCAAGTAGACAGTTGGCAAACCAGCCCATAAAGCCATCTGTTGGACTGAAGCTTAAAACTGCTGCAATAAGGCCCTGAAATGATTTTCTGTGTTCACAGGTGCAAGCTGTTGGTATCTTGCCGAATAATATTTGTATTCTGAAGTTGTTGTTTTTTTTAGGTCAAATTCACAACAGTTTGATTTGTGTTGTTTGGTTTTACCCTCTGGTGTAATAGATAATGCAAGAGTTTAATACTTTATTTAAAAGGCAGAAGGAAAAGGCTATTTTTCACCATTTATTGAAATTAAAATGTCTGGGAATATTTTTTGGAAGTTGTCCGTTTTTCAACTATTTTGCACCACTGAATCCAAAACCAACATCCATTTTTCTCAATCAGGTCAGGTTTTTATTCTAATTTGACTTAGAGAAATCTGATCTTCTAAATCGATTACATTTTTGTGACATTGTCAGTTCATTTTTCAGTTAATATTTCTATCCAAAAAAAGTTTTAGGAGAAAAAAAATGTTTTCTAACATAGTGTATTAATTAAATGTTACAAACTTGGATTTCTGTAAATTGAGTAGTAAACATGAAAATTGAATTTACGTCTTCATTGTGCTAAATTCTTTGTCTCATCAATCATTGATCCCAGATCCTCAGGAAACTGATCCACATGTGAGAACAAGTCATGCATTTTGATGCTCATGTTGCTCCATAGTTCAGAAAGTTGACCTGATTGAGCGAAACCAATGTGATTTTTGGAAATAGCACATCAAAATTACCCTAAAACAGACGATGTTTAGGTTGTTGACCAGTGTTACATACTGGTCTCAAGCATATTCTTGAGACCTCATAGACACTGATTTAATTTCCAAACCTGTCAACAATCTATCAGTTTAGCCGTAATGATGACTATCTCATTGCTAAATTTCCATATAATGTAATCATTCAACTGAATAAAAGCCAAGATCCTGTTTACAGATAAGCACATTACCAATCCATACAAAAATTCTAGTTTTTTAAAGAATACGTTCAAACAGACAAAACCTAAACAACGAGCTTGGCTGTGAAAACACTGATTTTTCAAAAAAAATCATCACACTAACGTTAGTTTACCATGTCTACCTTTGTATCTCAAAGGTCAAATCCAATGCAGTTAAAGTATTTGGTTAAGCAGGATGGCATAAGGGTTTGTCAAAAAGTTGCATAAAATTTGAGAGAAAAAGACTCTACACTGACCCAAACCAATACCTGTTGGTTTGGATTTCCCCTCCCGTCTTTCTGTTCCAACTGTCTGACTTTTGTAACCCAATCTCTCCGTTTTTCCCTTTCATATCTGCCTCACATACAAGCCGAGACAGAAATGCAGATTGGTTAAAAAAATCAGACAGAAATTGGGGTTAAGATAGAGAGATGAAGGTAAACAGACGGAGGTAGGAAATAAGAGATTGGATGACAGCGCTGCATGTCTGTGATCTCAGTGTGAGGCTGATCCCTGCTTGGCCCATTTCTTTACCTCTTTCCATCAATCTAACTTCCCATCATATTCCCATCTGCTTATTCTTTCAATTAATAAACATTCCTACCTCATTTGATTTAGTTTTTACTAGACTAAAAGATCTTAAAGAATTTATTTGGTGCTTGAATGCAGTTTGCAGTTTTGTCTGTCATTTCTCCTGCTTTATCTCTCTCCTTTGTCATCTTTTTTTATTCTCTCAGCAGGTAGTGATCCCAGCAGTGACATGTGCCTCTGCACCCCACAATTACTGTCACGTTTGCAAAAAGTAATGGAAGGAAGGGTGATAAGCTGTTTTTATCTGATTGCTTTGAATTTTTCCCCCCGCATTGTCTCAGGTGTGTGTCAGATAATAAAATCCTCACCAACAGGCGTGATTTTTATATCAGAGCATCATCTGACCTCCGTTTGCTCTGTGAAGAGCAAACGGATTTGAATGATTTTTGTGTGGTTTAAAGCAAACTCATGAAAACCTAAACAAGCAGTGAGCCCAATAACATGCATTATGTACAACTGAGAGAAACGAGGCTGTTTTTTGATGTAGAAATGGTCATTTGCTCCAATTTTAGTGACATTTTGAACAATAACTCCAACAGGATGCTGCTTGCTAAGCATTAATAGAAATGTTCCAGTGTAAGCAAAAATATTAGAAGAGATGAAAAAGTTCAATCTCCTTCTACAACATCCACAAAATACATATAATCCCTTATAGCACATAAAAACTGGTCAAACACATTAAAGTTTTGTGTTGTAGTTTCCGTAACATGGCCAGACAGATGTCGAAATGGTGAAACTCAGTATTTAGAGGAACAAAAGAGATGGAATAATGACTACCAATAAGACCTTGAAAAGCGTCTTTAACTAGATTATTAAAAGCTGGACAACAATGAATGTTTTTGTAAGAGCAAGGTGAGAAGAAAAATGTGTTTCTGCACCCTGATTTTTTGACCCAAGGAGATCTGATTATTATTTGCATTTCCACGAGTTTTCAAAGTCTCTTTATCAGTTTCCTTAACTTGCACGTAAAAATAAATCTCAAATATAATGCAGAATTTTAGTCATACGTTACTTCATTCTTCTGTTGGTTCAGTCCAACTCATCATCCGGCCACAATCTGATTTTGAAATAAAAGACAATTTATCTCAATGTAATCTATTTTCCTGTCCACTCACTGTCAAATAAAGTCAACTAGAGGCAAGAAAATCCTTTAAAAACCTCCATAATGAATAGATAAAACATGGCAATAATGCATTTTTCTTCCTCCTTCAGCTGGAGTATTTAAAATTATATTTCTCTGTCGGGTCCCAAAAACTGCTGATGAGGCTTGGGAAAAACAAGAGAGTCAACAAAACGAATACAAGCTCTCTATGAACTTCTTAAATCTCACTATAGGGACCAAAACTCTGAGAATTTATAGGCTTTCTATCCACTGGGCAGGTACAATACACTTTTTCTATCGTTTTCTTCATGCATTGTCATAAACTTCAATTTTCAACATGCTAACTGAGGATTTTGGATTTCCTTTCTTTGCAGTTCCACTGTTTATTGTATAATCTGACCTTGGGCTGAATTTTCCAGGACATTCACTGCTGGGAAGACAAGCTGCCCCCATAAATGTTTCCCCCTGTTCTTTCTCTCTGTAGAATGATGGACTTTAACTTGTTTGGGAATTACCTTATAACCCTTCCCAGATTTATGGGCTGTCACAATTGCTTCTCTAAGGGTGATGTCTTGTTGCCTTGGCATTGTGTTGCTTATACATCTGTATAGTAAAGTCACACCTGATGACTTTAGTCTGGAACGTTTGACTCCAAAGAAGTGAGAAAAGTGCGTTAACTTTTGAGTTTTCTGTTGTGGGTTTTGCACAGATTTAAATAACTTTAGAACCTCGAAAAGACAAAAACGTTTTTACCGAGTCTTAAACTAAAAGAGAAAACACTTTCTATTCCAGCTCTATCTGTGTAATATATGTTCTGTGTCATATCTTCCTGCTCCGCCTCTGTGTTTGACCTTGTTGCTGCAGAGCTTGATGGGGGGATGGGAGAGAAAGAAAGAGAGGAAGGAGGAGAGTGATTGGTGTTGGCGGTCAAATCTCCCTCTGTTAATGAGCTGTCATCTGCAGACCGGAGTTCCCACACATTCAAACACACTCCGAGTTCATCCGATGCTGACCTGCGATTTGGAAAGATCTTCATTCATAAAAATTTAAAGTGAACTCCCATCAGTGTGCAGCTATTAAAATTATCAATCAAAATATTTAAGACAGCATCTGGAATGACCTTTTCATGTCAGTTCATTGTCCCACATAAACACGCACACGCGCACACGCGCACACACACACACACACACACACACACACACTCACAAACACACCCAGGCGCACTGGGCTGTCTTGAGGTCATAATTTGGACCTTTTGACCTCTGTGGTCAAAGGTCTCGCCCAATCAAGAGTCAAAATGTGAACAGAAGGGGCTATGGACTCCCTTGACTGTTCATTACAGCTCCCTTTCTCTTTTCCATGAGTGTTGGAGTGTGTGTGTGTCAGCAGGTTAAGAGCCTTTCCATCGCCACCACAGAGACGTCTGAATAGTCTCTAATGATTGATTTTATCCTTTCACCTCATCTCTGTGTGTCTTCCTCTCAACGTCAAAGCTGAAATTAGAGTCATTCCAAACAGTGACAAACATGGGATGGAGGCCATGTCTGACCTCTAATGGGTGAAAAAAAATCACATGACGCTACAAATCTTTTCTAAATACTTTCTGTGCAAAGGGCTTGATTGATAACTAGTCACTGGTAAGATTTCAAAGTGATCTGGAGGATCCGTTTTCCAGATTTTTCAAAATATCTGGACCTTTTTTGATATTTTTAACTCTCATAATATTCCTAAACTCATTGTAGGCAAACTTTAAATATCACTTAGGTTGCAAACAATTTCTAAAACTTCAACTTTGTTCAATTTGTCTTCTGAAAAATGGAAAGAGCACAACTGTAGGAACACAAATCCATCTAAACCTTCAGACAGGACAAGATGAGGAATAATTAGAGAGGCAGCTTATTAGCCTGACTCTGGAGGAGCTGCAGATATCCACAGCTCAGGTGAGATTATCTAAAAAAATATGATCTTTCTGGAAGAGTGATAAAATTGTTCAATTGTAGAAAGGATGTAATAAGAAACAACATTTGCTACAGGCTATACAGGAGACAGGCTACTCAGGTCGGATGAGAACACAAAGCATTGCACATTCCCTTGAACATACCGTCCACACTGGGAAGCATGGTGGTGGCAGCATCATTCTGTGGGGATTTCAGAGAAGCTGGTTGGCTGATGGAAAATTAATGACATTAAATACAGGACAAGCCTGGAGGAAATAATTTTAACCCTTCTGGGCTGAATGTGTCAGTGACGATCCAGCCACATTTTGCTCTATTTGAAAATTTCCAACGGTTTCTGAAAGGGGAGATGTTGCGCTTTCCAGACAATCTCGGATTACTATGGTAATTTCACTCCCGCCATAGCGAAATTAATCTGAAGGGCACTCTTTTAATAGATGCAAGTTGCGAAAATAACTGCTAGATATTGAAAGTTTTAGTTGTTATGCATAAAAGGGCAAATATATTTAGTCACAAGACATTTAAAGAACTGCGTACAATTAAAATAAGCAGAAATATCCAGGCGGAGATTTAAAAATTTAGGACTCAAAGGGTTAAAGTCAGCAAAACACTGGAGTGAGGTGGATTTAAAATGTTACCACAGAGCCAGAACAACACGGACCAAAATATAATCAAGTATTATTGTAGTCTTAAAATAATTTGAATGAAAGAATCTATACATATTAATGTTTCTAGATGCGCCAGGCTGGTAGAGACATTCCCTAAAAACACTTGAAGCTTTAACTACATCCACTGGATCTGCAAAATGTTAACTTAGTGGATATATAGAAATGTTTCCAACATGTTTCAGATCGTTATTCTGAAAGAAAATGTGGAACACAAGTTATAATTCATCCACTCAGACTAAAACATACCAGTAAGTACATCTGTACATGTGATAAAGAGTAGAAAGGTTCAATGGGTATGATTACTGGAGGACTTGATTCCATATTTTGGTAATAATCTGACAATATGATAGAAGAAAAATAAAGGATTAGAAGAAACGTCAGAAAGTTTGTCAAAGATTAAAATCTTCAGTTCTATTTTTTTTATATGTTCTTTTAAATATTCTCAGTGCAGTAATAGTCAAATTCATGACGTTTTTTTGTAAAGGCACCGTTTTCATTTTGAGTTTTTCTCTCCTAGCAACTGTCCATCAAGAGGCTGGTGTCTCATCAGATGTTTGCTAGTTATTGTTTCGCCGAGCAGTCGTTCTTGCCTGGTAATGATCTTCTGCTTTTATTTTCTGGGATGAGGTCTATTAGTTCTCTATTGAATAACCCTGAGGGGGGGAAGGGAGAGACCTCTGTGTGTGCAGCTATCAGCAGGGAGCACATCAGCGTCTCTCTAGGTCTGACGGTCGCTGATAAGAGAGGCATGATTAACACACACACACACACACACACACACACACACACACACACAATGGAGACGTGCTGGTAGTAATAGTCTATTGTTGGAGGAACAACAGACGTCTGGGAGTGCACTGATAATCAGCTATCAAACCAGATTTTATAAAGCATTTTGTAGAAAAGCGTGACGGCATGGAAACGCTCCACATATTATACTTACAGCTGACAGTAAAAAAAAAAACCTTTAACTACATAAAGAGTCAACAAATGACATTTTAAAAAGAACATTTTTCTCCTAAGCCAGTTCCTGCTTGGTTTATCTAAAAGTTTAAGTTTAACCGATTTCACATTAAAGTGAAGGAGAGGCTGGAATATGTAAGCAAAACTCTCACAGCTCTTGAAAAGATTAAGAGGTCACTTAAAATGATCAGTTTCTCTGATTTTACTTTTTATAGGTTTATGTTTGAGTAAAATGAACATTGTTCTTTTATTCTATGAACTTCTTACAACATGTCTCTGAAAATCCAAGCAAAAATTAAGTATTTATTTGCAGAAAATAAGAAAAGATACAGTGCTTTCATCAAATAATGCAAATAAGACCTCAAATAATGCAAAGAAAACAAGTTCATATTCATTTAGAACACACAGAGAGTAACTCGGGTTCAGAAATCAGTATTTAGTGGAATAACCAGGAGGTTTTCAATGGGGTTCAGTGCAGTGGACTCTTCAGTTTTTCCAGAGCTGAATATCAGTGCTGAGTCGCTGTACTGAAACCATACATGCGTCACAAAATCAGGCGAGACTTGAGAACTGTCATGGATCAAAAGGTCAGAATGACTTTGGTTGCTTGGGTTCACTTTTTAAGCCCATAATTCAGTTAACTGGTCCTCACCAACTTCAGCAAAGCCTCCCATTAACTGGGCACAGCTAAGCTGACTGAACCAGACTCCCTGAGAGCTTTCAGACGAAGTCGAATGAGTCTGGAGCTAAAAAAGAACCGAAACTAAATCTAAAAAAAAAAAAGGGACTCAACTCTAAAACCATTAAAGCATGTCTTTCTGAAACTTCTCTCTCATTTCTTCCCCGTTTATCCTCTAAACCCTCCTTTTTTCTTTTGTTTTTGACTCCTCCCTAGCTGTCGATGGCTCCGCTGGGCTAACGTTTTTCTAATTTATCCTCGTCCACCCTCAACACCCCCGTCTTTAGTGCCATCCTGGGCCCCTTGTGTCATGGAAATCCTTTGTTCCCCCTGCGTCCTATAACTCAAGCACATGAGCACAGATGGAGCGAGTCTGTCTATTTAGGGAGTCTATTCCTCCATCAAACAGTGATATAGTGAATAATAGAAGGAGAAATGAGCAAAACATACAGTATCTCTGTGAAAAACATCACTAACATGATTATAGTTTGACATGAGGTTAATGAAATACTTTTTAAGGAGAAATAATCATCATAAAACACTAAATTAAATAAAAGATGATAAAAATACTGATGAAAGCGAATTGATATTGTCCCTTTTATGTGTAATCAGTGGCTTTTTTTTGCGAGTGGAAAAAAGTTGATTTGGACTTTTTGATTTTTCTGCCTATCGTCTTTTCTGCAAACTGAAAGTTGTTGCCGCTGAAAGTGGAAGTAGCATAACTCAATAGAATAACTGCGTGACTCTGCAACTCTGTGACAAAGAAATCAGCAGTATTACTCAGAGGCAGAGAGAGGCTCACAGGACACGAGGGAAGGAGCGAGCGAGAGGGAATAGCCTGCGCGACGGCATCAGAGCCGAACTTCTATATATAATATTCTCCTCTGATTCGTTTAGTGTCTTAGCTGACCAAGAAATTCCTGTGCAATAACCCTCCCAGTGTGTTTCGTATCAGATTAAAACTCTCTGTAAATAAATTGACATTGACAACGACAGAATATAACACAGCTCCATCATCCGGGCTGAATCTCTCTCTGTAGGTAGGTTAGCTACTTTCACAGCATTTGCATGAAAAATGCTGCATTGCAATGTTTTTTAGATGAGCTGTAATGGCATTAAACAACAACTTTAAAAAAATGACATGATGATACCTTTGTGAATTTGTCCTTAGAAGGAATGTTTTCATTAATTTAATGAGTACAGCCTGAGTTGGTCAGCCTTAGATTTATATGCAAATATTTCATTTTAGTGGGCAGGTATTATACATTTACACTTCTTTCTGATCCGTTTTATCCAGGATTTTTTTTCAGTTGTTACATACAAAACTGTTTAAAAGGAGGTTGTAAAACCAAACGTGCTATTGATGATATTAAGATCTATAAATAATTGTACATTTAAAGATGAAAATCTGAAATTTAAGTGTGATACAGTGTAGAAATAAATTAAGTTTATCTGGTGTCTGGAGATTTAATGTTTGTGGGTTGATGAGTGTGAGAGGGGCAAGAAATCATAAGATTTTCAAGGTTTCCCCCAGAAAACTTGCTAAGCCTGGCGGTTGGGCATGAGGACAGCCCGTTGTGTTTTTGAGTTAAAAATATTTAAATATTTTAAAATATCACCAGATAATTATGTGTTAGCGAAAGATTGGAAGATTAACACCTGAACACCAAATATAAAATCTTAAAAAATCCAAACATTTAACAAAGACTTAAAAAAGAAAAAGCAGTGCTTAGCCTGGTGGGGCACAAATAAAGCCTGGTGGCCCGCCAGGCTTATGATACACTGGGGGAAACCCTGAATTCTTGTATCTTCTGCCTGTTCCTTTTCAAACAGATAATGTAAATTTGCATGTCAACTGGGCATGATAATTAGTTTTAATTTTTCTTTTTTTTTCTTTTTACCGTTTGTTTGAAATAAATAAATAAGACTATTAGTATTTATTATTGAGTGAATAAAATACACTGTATATAGATAATTTACCCCTGTTCATAGTCTGTATAGTCATAGTCTTTATATACGTATACTTACAGTTTTAGCTAATTTTTAAAAACTTTACTGTGCATTTGTAATGTGTGTATATATATATATATATATATATATATATATATATATATATATATATATATATATATATATATATATATATATATATATATATATATATATATATATATATATATAATTTATTTTTTTTCTGCTAAGGATTACTAGATGGAAACAAACTGCATTTCATTGCTTTGTACTTGACATGTGCAATGACAATAAAATTGAATTCTATTCCATTATAAATAAACTGAATCTTATTTTCATAGCTTATCGTATTGGGAAGTGTGGAAGATACATGCTTGCCACACCCACCATTTTAATGCCTTTTAATTATTTTTTTTCTTGCTTTAAGTTTGCGTATTGTCAGCAACAATAAGGAGTAGCAATACATTTCCTTCAAGGAATTAAAATTTATCATCCCTAAATATACATAGCCCAACTTAAATGATATAAATACAAATATTATTCATAGTAATATGAATAATATTCATATTACTAACAAGCTATAGCAAATAGTAACAATGGCAGCATTTAAGGAAAATCTACACTGTGGTTGAGGCTGAATGGTCCATAAGAATCTCGTTATGAACTTTTAAATAAGCTTTAAGCATCATTTGAAGACCAGTATGTTAAAAATAAAAGTTTTTTTTATCCTTATTGAAAGAACTCATAATGAAAATAGCTGGCTGTATGCACTGCTGTGGTTTGGTGCTTTTCAAATCATATTTTCACATCTGGTATATGGCTTAGATTGGATCTTTTTGTTGACAAGCGTTTCTGCTAAAATAAATTAATGATATTCTGAATTAGCATGCATGGCTGTCTGTGCATGAGCTGATGATATGACCTGACCTGATTTAAGCATTTTGTCTCAGCTCCCCTAAGGCCACAAAAGCACATATTTTATATATTAAGAGTCGAGATTTGTGAGAAAATCTCAACCAACTTAAATTTTTTTTTACCTCTACTAGTCAATAAGCTGTTGGGTTTACACTGCAAAACAGAAACAAATGCGTCAATATCAGGTTTCATTTCATGCTCCAGTATTTAGGATTTATATAATTTAGCTCCACACTTCTGTGTATCTAACCTGCTCTATTCAATTTAATACTTGTCTTTGCTTTTTTGTCTAATGTATTTTTACTCATGCACCAAATAACTAAAAAAATTAAATGGTAATAATTGCAAAGAACAATGTTTTTCAGGGAGCCTGATGTTTGGGAAGGTAGGTTTTCACAGTAGTAAATTATGAAATTAGTGCTTTTACATGGTGGTTCTACACTTTTGCTACTGGAAATATACCATCTCCACTTCTTGGAGATTTTCTAAGCCTGTCAACTGCAGCAGCAAATAATTTATTCATGGTATTCACTCATTCACAAAGGCCCAAGTCTTCCACTTTTCTTGTTTTGTAATTTTTCCCTCCAACAGGTTTACTCCTCTTATCAATACAAACTCAGAAAATCATCATTATAGGATTTCAAACAGTATAGTATCACTATCATTGACTAAATAAATACGATTTATTAAATGCTGCTAGACAGTTTGTTACAGCATCTGTCTTCATATTTTATAAGTGCAGCAGCCATTTTGAATTTTGCAATCAGGGTTGGTGAGGACTCTTCCGTATTGACACTTGTAGTTTCAAAGTTGATGGGTATTTCTGAAAACTTTAGTATTTAGTGTGTTTGTATCTTTTTCTGTCCGTCTCATTTATTCTGTTTTGTTGTTGAGTAAAAAAAAAGGCAGGAAAATGTAAATTCTAACATACAAAATGAATTTGAATTCAGGAATACATCTTATCCAACAAAAGTGGCTTTCTGTAACAATAGCTTGAAGATTGTGTTTAGACAAAAACAATGTTATGCATGAAGAAGGTATAACGTTTAAGAGAAAATAGGAAATCCCTAAAGAGGAAAGCTAAGACAGCAGAAGATCTTCAAAAGCATAAATGTAAACATTTGTTTTGATGCCAGACAATAAAACTGCCTCAGACTCCTGTTTGTGAGTTTAGATTAATTCAAACCTCTTTTATACGTCTGAAAAATCCATGTACAAAAACCCCAAAAGAAAGTAAGTACAAGAATATAAGAAGAGGTGTTATTATCTCAATTAGCTTACAAACATACACAATATCAAACTTGAACAACAGTATGTTAGCTAACAACGGTGCTAACAATGGCGCTAACAACGAGCGCGTCAACATGCAACGTGTCAAAAATACACTCACAAGCTTTCCAAAAGTTAGTAAACTAATTTACAATCGCACATGTGTGTTTAAATATAAACTCATACCTGAAAAAGGGGAATATTTTAATGGACGAACCAGACACGTCGCTTCTGCTCCAGCGTTTACTATTATTAGAGGAGGAAGTTCCGGTTCCGGTGCTCTAAAACGCTAGACTCCCCCTGGTGGTTGCATCTGACCACTACATCAGCCAAATCAGACCAGACGTTAACATCTTTAGCCCAAACTGCTGGCAAAGCATTACAACCAAAAAGAGTGAATGTACCTCTGAATGGTAAATGAATACATTTCAATCCAACACACATGCAAAGCTGAAAATTTAAACAATTCTAGAAAACATAGACAGAGTCTCCCATCAAGGAGTGAAAACACTAAGAAATATTACAATCTGAAGGGAAGAGCCTGAAATGGCATAAAACGGAGTCGTGTGCCTGGAGTGTTTCATTAAGGGAAAGCCACAACTGCTGCTCTCACAAACACAAAAGCAGCTTAACAAGACAGTGCACGAGGTTTGAAAAGCAGGTTACTTCCTTGCTGAAAAAATGTTTCTTTCCATGGCAACAAGGCATTGTTATTTTACAGTCCACTCCTGACTGTCACTGCCTTCAACTTTTCCTTTGCGTCTGATTTCTCTGCAATGCTCCTTTTTTCTCTTCCAGTGTTTATCCTTTTATCTTGACCTGCATCTGTTAGTTTCTTTCCTCCTCATTCCCAGTCTCCTCTTTCAGCATGTTTTCTTCTTCATCTCTTCTTCTCTACCCATCTTCACTTCCTTCATTATAAAGCTAAGAGGATTTGGTGCTGTCTCTGCTTGTGTGTGGTTACACCAATGTGTGTGTGTGTGTGTGTCTAGACCCAATTAACCCCCATGAATCTCTTCTCTCAGCTGAGTTATTGCACAAAATAGGAGATGTTCTTAATAACAGCTTTGTGTGCAATGTTTTCATCCTTCCGAAGGGGTGGCCAAATTGTTAAAGATGACCTGAACTGTGTCGGATTTCTGCTCTTCATCACACAAACACAGCTGAGACCTGGTCTGCAAAGTACGAAACTTCAACTCAGGGTTTTGCAAACACTACAGAGCAATTCTCCTGTTTAGCATTTTAGAGAAGTGACAGACTCAAAGATGTTTATGGCATGGTTACAGCACTTCCCACAAGGAGGCACTCGCTAAGTCTGTTTTCCAGATTATCATCTGGTGAAGTGCTTCAAATATTGAAGTTATTGCTGGTGAACCTACAGTTTTTAGTAGTCCTAGATCAATCAGTTGTTTTGTAAACATTCAACACATGAATATTTGTAATATAAATAAAAGAAACCACAAATTGGAAACACTGGATTACCAAATAATCATAGACAAAATAACTGAAAAACCAATCCCAGTCTTTGGGATTATAAAAAAAAATCTCACAACTTTTAAAACACATGGTTTAACATAACAGATGTAAATTAAACTCGATGAATTTCAAACACATCATCCATATTTTAAACACAGAAGCTTAAGAAATGTACATGAATGACAGGAATCACATAAAGAAAAAACTACATACATCTCTGAAAAAATTAAGATCAGTTTCTCTGATTTTACTGTTTATAGGCCTAAAATGAACATTGTTCTTTTATTCTATGAACTACTGACAACATGTCTCTGAAATTCCAAGCAAAATTTTTATATTTATCTGCAGAAAATGAGAAATGGTCAAAATAATAAAAAAGATGCAGGGCTTTCAGACCTCAAGTAATGCAAAGAAAACAAGTTCATATTTATTTAGAAACAACAAAACTAATGTTTTAACTCAGGAAGAGTTCAGAAACCAATATTTGGTGGAATAACCAGGAGGAGTGAAGCTGTGTATGCAAGCTCTAATAATGTTGGGTAAAAAAATTCACTGCAGAGTTTTAACTAAGCAAAATGGTTCATAATGAGGAAATAAAATGAAATAGTGATGATAATTTACTTGTCTCCTTGGTGGTTTAATACATTTATCAAACAAAGTGGCAATTTGTCCTTAAGAGTTGCAACCAGAGGAAACGTCACAGAAAAGGTGCATTTGGGTTGTTAGATGTTCATACTTGGATTAATGTGCCAACTGGATTAGGAAAAATAACAAAGTTGGGAGTTAATCCACCAAATTTTGATTGGTAACTAATCAAATCTGTGATGATATGTAGATCAGCCTCTGTCACATGTGAAATGTGTGTTTCTAATTTTTGCTTATGCAACTTTTCATTCATTATTTTGTGATTAAAGAATTGCTGTGAGTTATAGTTTTAATCTTGCTTTACCCCATCAACCTGCCAGCGACTGAAGATGGAAATTAGCCTGTATGGCTAACTGAGGCATATTTACATGATGTACTGAAGCACATATGTTGAATGTGTATGTTGGATTTGTTCCTTTAAAATAAAGAAATAAACTTCACCAAAGATAATAGGAAATGTCTCATTCTACGAAAATTACAAAGAATTTAACTTGCAAAAATGGCTACAAACCACAAATTCATTGGTTATTAGTATCAAGGTTAGACGTATTTTCATGAAAAACACTGATCAAATTTAATTTGAGCACATTTCCACCTCCTCGTCTTATTTCCTTTGAAATCTGAAGTAGAGAAGCAGACTGAACCTGACGGACTCACTTTGAAGACGTTTTAATTCGCACAGTGGGGAGGGTAAATGGATCACCGGTGCTCCTGCCGGTTGTGTTAGATCCAATTAGCAAATAAACAAACACAATTTGAAACTGCATTAAATTTATGTATCAATACTAGCATGAAATTGGCATCAATCAGTTGGAAACTAATTCAATGCGATGGAAAAAGCCTTAATTCTCACTGAGATGTGAATGGAAGCTGAAATGAAGCTGATTTTGTGTTTACATATTTCAAAATCCCTTTTCAGATGTACAGTTTTAGGGTCTCTGTAAGTAATGGTTTGCAATTAAATGCTCCCCACTGTTCAGCATAAGAGGCAAAGATGTTGAAGTGCTATATAAAAAAAGGCAGTACGAGCGTTTTGAAACTTAAGCTCTCATTTGAAATATTGCTAATAATGAACGTAATAGGCATTTGTCCACATATGAAAACACATCTGAATGCTTTCGTAATGTGAGGTGACATTTATCTGGCGAACGTACCGGAGTTGAAAGACGTAAAAGCATTTCTTAAGCATTTTATCACAGGTTGGGAGCATAAACAGGAAATTGAACGTGTGGTAAAAGGTGTCAGGGGCCCATTGAGGGCATCAGGTGTGCCACAGCTGTGAGCGTAGACGGGTTAATAAGCCCTCTGTGTTTGAATTAATGACTCTTAAACCTGTCTGGATATATGTCGGCCTACATTGTACATGTGTTGGCACAGCCTTGGCTTTTTAAATACCAGCTCAGCTTAAACGTTAAAAGGAATTTTAGCTGTTTTTTTTATTGCCTATGTAAAGTTTAATTCCATCTCCTAAAGGAGCTTCAGGATCAGCATACATCTTCATGCTTAACGATCACTGAGAAAAAGAACATCAGAAAATCCAATCAGTACAAAAAGAAACTGCAGACAAAACCCAAAGCTTCCTTTAAAGTCCCAATAAAGTTTAAAATTGTTTTTAGAGGCGGTTTATTTTCTTTCTAGGACTCTGTTATTATTACAGTATTTCCCATTGAGGAGATTGACTTGTACAAAAATAAATCCAGTGGTGTCAAACTCATTTTCGTTTTGGGCCAAATCATGATTATGCCCTAAAGGGCCGGTTGTGCCAGAATGTATTGATAAAATACGTTCACAAACTGTTAAAATATCAATGAATTCTTAAAATTAAATAACATTATTGAGGTTCTCTTCCGTCCCTCCAGAATTCTGTGATTCTTTTTGTGATTTGTGCAATAAAAAAATCAAAGTGTTTGTGGTACTAATTTGGAAATATTTACGCTTATTTATGTCGGTAAACGTGACTTTTTGTTACTCGCTGTGTAGATTATGGACTATAATCTGACATCAGTCAAAGCTGAGGCAGCTGTTTAGTACGATTAAGAAAGTTTTTGAGAATTTTTGAGAAAAATTTGCAATAAACTCCCAATTATGTGTTAGTGTAAAAAAAGTGTGGGGATTTGTCGATTTTGCGTGAATTTCCATTATAATTCTCAAGAAACTGGAGGGACTGACTGATGTAATCTGGCAGTAAAAAGACAAAAACCGCATTGATTAGATAGATAACAATATTTAAGCACATTTAGAGATTAATAAAGAGAGGGAAACTGATCAGAGTTGAGAGGACGACGTGTGGAGTTAATTAGAGAACAACCTTAGAAAAAACTAAACCTACAGCCACAGGAACACCTGAATGGTTAGGTCAAATCAGATAGAAGCTTAGAGTGGCCCAGTCAAAGTCCTAAATCCAAGTGAGAATTTGTCACAGAATTCGATTATTCATGTTCACAGATGCTGTCCATCCAATCTGATTGAGCTTGACCCAAAAACATTTCCACATGTGTAAAGTTGGTGAAGATGCTTTGAAAGGTGAAAATACAAAGTATCAAACTGTGTTTACTCAGGGGAGCTGAAAACAAATGCATGCCACACTTTCCAGATTTCATTTGTATAAATGTTTGAGCGCTGTGTATGATTTAACTTCCACTTAATTATGCAAGAAATTCCAATAAAATACCTACAGAAAATTGTGTCTGCACTTGAAAAAGGTGAAGAGGTATGAATACTTTTCAAGGCAATTTATAATGTTTATAAAATAGTTTGTTTTTGATTTGGATAGACTTTTTAAAGGGATGACATAATTTACCAAATATAAGCTCTAACTGTATTTTCCTCATGCTGTTATTTAGAGAGGCAGGTAAACATTTCTTTAAAAGTTTCAATGAAAAATGAAATATTCCTTCAACGAAGCCCATCGAGTTAGAGATCTCCCCTGGATTAGTTTTCAAATCAAGCATCGAGATTCATCATGACTAATGTGATTTCCAGTTTAATACTAGCAGAGGAATATTTCTGGGATTTGGATTGGATTGGTGTTTTATCGTCGAGAAATTGCAGTTTTATTGGATGTGTGGAATCCACAACTCTATCACATTTTTTTTAAATAAAGGTAATTTAATTTCTCCGTATGTGATGGCTTAGAGGAGGCTCTGTACTTAAAACGATTCAGGAAGCACAGGTGTAATTTTCTGTATAACTCTTGTGTTCAGAGTCGATCTTAACCTGGTTTTAACTTCTGTTTTGTTATGTTATTTAATGTTTTACAACCGGGACAGACAGGCTTTTCTCATGAGGGTATCAGCTGTTTTTACCACCTAATGAGACATGAATAGTTTTTATATTGATCTTCTGTCGATTCTTCTATTTCCTGTTAAATTGTTAGATTTGCAGAAACTAACCACAAGGTTCTACATACCTGCCATGTGAGCTATAATCTAATTTTCCTCATTTCTGTCTCACTTCTTATCTCTTTGTCCTGACCCTAAAACATAAATCACCTATAATAATTCTCGGGGTGCAGCAGTCATTTTGGGGGTATCAGGTGCTCCGTGTGGCCCTACCCTAATGAGCCACATGTGACCAGTTAAAGAAGGGACCATCTGATCTGTCAATTCGCCTCATTACCACCCAATACATATTAATGCCCAGGGTCACATCTTATACATACAACATACATATTCATAGCACACATGCAGAGCCGTATATGTGTCCTGATGACACGGACATGATGGCTTTACCAGAGGTGTTCAGGTCTTTTCATCTGTGTTTTGGTTTTATTGCGTCTGACCACATGCAGGTCACTTTTACAGTAATTATCAACCCTCCTATTGTTTACAGTCCAATGCTTTTTGCAGGGCACGAAACACCAATGATATATTTATTGTGATTTTCTAAATTGGTTCTCCAGATTTCCTGAACTTTGGCTGTTTCAATCCTTGAGCCTCAAGCGTAAGCAAGAGAACAACTCCATAATGCAGGAAGAACATTTTGATAAATTTAGCAAAATCCCAAGTAACATCCTGCAGCTCTCCTTTAAAAAAATATATTTGGAAAAAAAAATGCAAAGACATCAGAGTACACATAAACCTTTGGTAATCCATACATTGTCTTCTGTGTATCTGAGATTTACCAGTGGATAAATACAGACATCTCATTCTGGGTGATCCAAATCCAGTTTCACTTTATTCAAAGCCAAGAATACAATCCCAAGCTAAGAAGGGATATTGTCCCTCCTGCAGGTTTTGCGTTTGTTATGTTTCTTTTACAAATGTGCGCAAAACTTTGCCAATATTTCACCGATGTCAACAAAACAAACAACAATTTTGCAAGAGCAGTGTTTCCAATAACAAAGAAACGCAATTAAAGTCATGTGGATAAGTGCGTTCACACAATAAGTCAAAAAATAAAATAAAAAATGCAGCACCATCAAGCTCTAACTACTTCCTGTCTTCTTGGTTTGCGTCAGTGACAGCATCCGGTTGTTGATCATGAGTTGTACAAAGTGAAAAAAAGATTTTCCTTTGCAGCTTTGCAAAAGAAACCAATTTCAATATGGCCAAAAAAAAAAAAAAACCCTCATCATGGCACCAAAATGTTTTTTAATAAAAAAAAAGTTTTTGGGAAATTGTTGGGTTTCCATTAAGCGTATTTATTTTAAAATATTGAAATTGCACTATTTTAAGGTCAATGAAAATACAACTATTGATGGCAGAAAAGAGAAAAAACGGCAGAAAGAGGCAATAGGTGGCATTTCAAGATATGAGAGCTTCCTGAGTGACTCATTTTTGCTCTTCAACAATCTTCTACTGTCGATGGAGCAAAGCTTGCTCTGAAACCGAATCCAGTCAACCCAGAGAGGAAACCTGATCCAGACCGCACCTTGTTTCAATATTTTTTTCAGATTCTCTCCCAAGATACTGTTCAGTTTTCATGTTGTTTATTTTACTCTAAATAAATCATATAAGAGCTGCAGAAATCTTCTGGTTTACTGTTTATTTTATGTAGGCATTACGTATTAAAACACTTTTTCCTGGACCTCAGTGTTAGAAGAGCTGACTCTCATCTCTGCTGGTTCACATTAAGCTGGGCACTGATTCATTGCATGCTGAAGACACCAATAGAACCACATAATCTGCAAACACCCAACCCAGACACTCTCCTCTCCACAATGCTGCCAATGAACGCTGCACCCAGGATCAGAGCAGGCGCAGCGCTGACGAAATACAGCTTGGTTTGAGTGTACAAGATCTGAATCGCCTTCAAACAACCCAGATGATCCAGATTCACAAAACACTCCAACTAAAGACACTGAACCTGTCTTCAGATCCATTAAACACAGAATAAAACTCCCACAAGGCCCTGAGACATTCTTCAGAGGTCAAGATGAAAACCTCACACCATCCCGTAAGTTTTCTTTTTGAGACTGAGAAAAGTGTTCTTTGATAATTAGAACATCAATTTCTGAACCCGTTCCTTCAAAAAGCCTCCCACCACCCAAATTTTCCACTCCACAAGTGACACTAAACAGGCGTGTCATCCCAACACCGTAACAGTAATAAACTATAATTGTATTGCATGTTGTTACACTAATATTACACTGAATTGCTTTACTTTGGTGAGTGGTTTTGCCAGTTATCTTTCCACTTACATGTTGTTTAATTTGCTGATTTTTTGAAAGCTTGAAATATTATTTCAAGGACAATAAAAAAAAGAAACAGTTTATTCTTGTTTGTTGTTCCTTTTTCATCTTGCTACCCTGACTATCTTTTCTTTTGGCCCCTTGAGAATATTCCCCGATGATTAAAGGGAGCATCTCTGTGGTTGCATCAAGAAAGGCAGTGGTAACTAACAAAAAGACTTTTTCTTGAACTGCCCGAAACGTAAACTCATATATTTAGATTGTGACATTTATATAGACTATGTTCAAATGGATAAAAACAGAGAAGCACATATTTTAATCATTAACACTTAGGTAAGGAATTTTCCAAAATCTTGGAAAGGTAAATCTAAGGCTGCGTTCACAATGCAGCCTGAAGTGACCCAATTTCAATTTTTTAATATAATGTGACTTGATTTGGTATTTTTATGACAGTCTGAACAACCCAGGTCGGATTCTTTTGAATGAGACCCAGGTCACTTGGGTATCCGATACGCATCCAAGGGTGCGTTCACACTGCAGCCTGAAGTGACTCAATTCCGATTTTTTGGCAATTCCGATTTTTTGCCGGGGCCGTTCACACTGCCAGTAAATGCGACCTGTATGCGTTCTGCAGTGTGAACGGGCAAACGATCTGAAAGTGTCCCGCATGCGCACTAGAGGGCGCAATAGCGTCAGCATTCTAAGTGTTCTGCCAATTGCCATAAAAAGAAGAAGTGCTCAGTGTTTGCGGAAGTAAACATGGAGGCTAACGGCGGAGCTTAGCTTACATATTTGAAGTTGTTATCCAGCCGGAGCAGCATATTAACAACTTAATCCTCATATAATCCGTCATGGTTGTTGTTTTTCTTCCCACTTGCGCGTATCAGGACGCGGAATAGTGAGATTTATTGAGAAACAGTGACGTTCAGTTCGGATGAATGCGACCTGGACGTTAGGTCGCATTTGAATCGGATACGTATCGGATATGGGTCACATTCGAAAAAGAATCCGACCTGTACTGTTCACACTGCCATGAAAAGATCGGATACAGGTCGCATTACGTCAAAAAAATCGGAATTGAGTCACTTCAGGCTGCAGTGTGAACGCACCCCAATTCAAATGTGACCTAACGGCCATGTTGCATTCATCCGACCTGAACGTCATTGATACTCAACAAACGTCAATATTCTGCGTCCTGATACGCGAAAGCGAGAAGAATAACAACAACCATTGCGGACGATATTGAGGATTAAGTTGTTAATGTGCTGCTCCGGTCGGACAACAACTTCAAATGTGTGTAAGCTAAGCTCCACCGTTAGCTTCCATGTTTACTTTCGTAAACACTGAGTTTTCTTCTTTTTATGGCGGTTGGCAGAACACTGAGAACACTGACGTTGTTGCGCCCTCTACTGCGCATGCGGGACACTTTCACATACAGAACACATACAAGACGCATATATTTGGAAGTGTGAACGACCACGGCAAAAAACAAAACAAAACAAAACCAAAAAGAAAAAAGAAAAAAATCAGATTTGGCAAAAAAAAAAAAAAAAAAAAATCGGAATTGGATCACTTCAGGAGGGAATGTGAGCTCAGCCTGAAGACTCAGGCTACACACTTGCTGAGGAAACACTGTTCTAGTTTCTAACTACACTAGTTTTCATTTGTTAGCTCAAGATCAGAGCAAATATTTTGAATTTGACTTGCAAATAACTATTCCAAAAATGTTTTTGAGTTTGGCGGCATTTGTATCGTAGATAAGTGATAAGAGCTAATCAGATTTGTGTGCACAAGATTGATGGAGGGGGAATAAAACAAAGAACCAGTTACTCTAATATACGGAGCCTTACACTGTTTGTTAGCTTTTGCATGCTACCATTAAGTTTTAAAATAAAGAGCAGTACATCTGTAGCTACCAAAACAATAATGACACATTTCTGAAGTGGGTGAAGTGATAGTGAGGGCGATCCATCACAGCGTTTAACCACTTATCTGAGCCGTCTCTCTCCATCTCTTTGCACACCTAAACCCATCTGACCTTCCATTTGTCCTCCATCAGAGGTTTTTCTGTACATTTCCTCTCTCTGCTTTGTTCCGTCCTTCTGCTTTCTCTCCTTCCTCCTGGCCAGTATCTCTCTCTTTGTCACTTTTTGTTTACAAACCCTTTCATCTGGATATTGCTTTAAATGTAAAACCCGTCTATTTGAAAGGGGTTTTATTTTAAACCCTGTCATTTAAATAGGTCTTTAGATGACAGAGCAATGAAAAGTCAACAAGAACCCTCCAATTGTGTTTTCTTGACAGGACTCGCGCGCGCGCACACACCGACACATGCTCGCACACTGCCTGCCTGTCTACATGCATCCAAGTCTATTATTATGCTAATGAGTCTCCAGTCTCCACATGTCCCCACAGTCTGCACGTTCACACTCATGCACGAGCGTTTTTTTTATTTCGCTGAGCTCAGCAGTGTGGCGGCGCTCGTGGCTAGCATGGAAAATAATCAGAAATTTCAGCAGCTTTCAAACAGAACGGTCGTTGACGGACACAGAAACACCACTAAGGTATTTTATTGTATTTTTTTGTCAATGGTTTGACATCCTTCCTTGAAACTAAAAAACTAAACATGATGCACAAGTGGACTCTAAGCTGTGCTGAAACTGATTTTGGACAAATTGGAAGCAAAACAAACACAACAATATCTTAGAAAACATATTGAGTAACTAGATCTTTCTATCAATGATGTCACCTTTAGATTTCAAATGTCATTTGTTGCCTAAATTGCATCCTAAATTCATCATTATTTCACTGTAAATTCAGTGTCCTGACATTGCTGTATTAGCCCCAGAGCTTAAAGTTTCACTGCACATAATGATGTGTATTTTTTGTGGATTTGACATTGCAGTGGCCCATTTTAAATGTCATTTGTGGCAGATCTTGGTGGCACATCCTCCTGTTATACAATCCAGTAAACTAAGTGGCAACATGAACCTGACTCAGTAATGTTTATTTGGTTTCCACCAAAAACAGGAAAGAGAAGGAAGGAAGGAAAAACATCTATATTTCTGTTTTTAAGACTTTCTGATAAGCACCACATGTGTCACAGTTTTTATTTGACCTTTATGATTTATTTGTGAAATGAAATGTCAAATTGTTACCTTATTATGAGTTATAGAGGTTCAACAAGTTCAGTCACTCTTTCTACTGCAGTAATTATTCGTTTACGTGTCACTTTTTATCCCGAACAGTTCACTTTATCTAAGGTAAAATCAAAAATGCAGAACCTTTACACTTTTACCATCTGTCTCCTTTCAACAAACTTCAGTTTAGATGACTACAGTTCACTGCTCTTTAATTAATTCAGGTTAGTTTAATTCAATTTACTTTATGTGTTCAGTTCTGTTCTGTTTCAATATGTTAAATTCAATCAGTTTCATTCAACTTAGCACAAACTAATCCAGTCAAGTTGAGTTCATAATTTCATTCAGTTTGATTCAATCAGTGTTTGGATCAGCTAAGTTCAAGTCAGTTTAATTAAACTGATTTCAATTCATTTTATTTCAATCAAGTTAATGCCAGTTTTAGTTCATTTCCGTTGACTTCAGTTCACTTTAGTTTAGATCAGAACAGTTCAATTAAGTTTAACATAGTTCAGCTTAATCCAGCTCTGTTCAATTAAGTTTAATTTCAGTCATTTCGCATCTTAGTTGACTTCAGTTATATTACATTTAATCTACGTTATCATCTGTAGGAACAATTTAAAAAAAAGAAACCACAGTGTGCTTCACAAAATAATTTATTATACTCATTTATTGAAAGAAAACTCTCCTTAGTACCCAGAAAGTCTAAAATTTTACAAGAGTGCATTTAACTTGAAGTGATAGTTTTAAGTGAAACTAAGTATCATTTACAGAATTGTTTTAAGGCAAATTGGATTATTTAAATTAACATGTAACAGTATTTTTTTAATCTGTGACCAATTACTCTTTCACTGTTTCTATCGCTATTGCAATTTTATGTTTTTATTCTGTTCCTCACTGAAAAAGCATCAGTTTCTGGCCACCAGAGGGCTTTGTTGTTTGAATAGTAAAATGTTGCATTTTTGCACATTTGCTAAAACAAACAAAGGCTTGTTAAAACAGACATTTGTATTAAAACATTACAAACATAATTAGCATTTTTTAAAGTGTCTCAAAGCTTTTTAGGGCGATAAATATTAACTCTCAAACTGTTTAGTTCTCAAAATAACCAGTTCAATCAAATAATAAGGCCCAGTTTAACTGGGCCTTATTATTTTGAGAACTAAAACACGCAATGCGATTGATCAAATTCTGTTCACGTTCGGAGCGTTTTACAGCATCAGATTACATGTTCAGACACATACTGTGCTGTGAGTATGAATTAAATTAAACACCATCCTCCAGAGAGCTAACAGGAAGCATCCTCACTGCAAAGCATTAACATACAAATGAAGTTACACTTGTAAGTTACAAAACAGATACATTCCCAAGCATCTATCAATTAACTCATAACACAAGGACCTCTCTGAACAAGACTTACATAAATACAGACGTCACTGAATTACATCACACTTCATCATCTGCACTGGCGGCTTTGTGTGACTCTCTCTGTGTGTGTGTGTGTGTGTGTGTGTGTGTGTGTGAGAGTTTACACTCCAAATTAGTGCTTCGTCACTGCACTGCTTCCCTTCCCTACAGCACACTCACGAATGATCATCGTGCCCCGCAGAGTCCGCTCACATCGTGTATCCGATAAAGATCATTTGATAAAACACCTTCATCCGAGTTACAGTGACCACTTATTGGATTATTCTCACTGCAGAGCTGCAGGGGATTCGGCTTGTGAAGAAGGGAGTTATTGGTTGACCTGCGTTTTGTCTCACAAGAAGTTCAATTTGTGACGGTGGGTTGCATAATGGGGAAGTTGTTAGCATTGTGGCGTTGTAGTAAGAAAGTCTTGGGTTTGAACAAAAAAGTAGTGTGGCAAATTCATTTATCTCTGCATCAGTTCACTTGCTTACAGCATTTACCTTCATTTTTGGTCTAAGTTAAATGTCAGATGTAAATATAGCTAAAGTGAGAGAAATCAGCACTATTCATGGAGTTCCTCAAGGCTCAATTATCGGTCCTCTTCTGGTTGGTTCATCACTTCATCACAGTATATTTTTCCATTTATACACCAATAAATATGTCTGTTCCTGCCAATAACACCAACCTTTGTTTTCTAGAGATGTTTGTTGTAGGTTCTGATTATCTTTTATGTGAATAATATAAAACTAAGGCCTGACTTTGGATTTGGATCATAAAAAAAGTTTCAACATACATTCATATGTACATTAAAAATATGTACATTATATATATATCTATATATATCTATATATATATATATATATATATATATCTATATATATATATATATATATATATATATATATATAGATAGATAGATAGATATATATTTGTGTGTCTCACTTTTCAAAAAAGTTTTAAAAAAGTGAGACACTAAAGTTTTTTGTGCAGGAAATTATCCTCTTGCATCTACTTTTGGGAATATTGCCTAAAGATTCACCTTCCACTTCAGTCATAACACAGATTATTCATTTTACGAAAGATAAACATTTATTTATAAAGCTGAACAGATCCCCAAATAGATATTAGCTTAACGGCGTTACATGCTTAGTAGCGCCCTCTACTGTTAAGGGGAGATATTGCAGGAATTAGTGCAGCGTTTATGAAGCTCGCAAAGCTATTTATGATCACATCACACTAACTTCATCGCTATTAACTTACACTTAATATGTAAAACACTCGACACTTTTGAAAAATGCTTGTTTGACCAAAAGATGTCTCCACTTTTTAGTTTGGCTTTAATAAAAACCAGCGTGAGTGAGGAACTAAAGGTGTCTAATTAAACCAACTCCTCGACTTCCACCGCTGCTGGTCCCAGAAGACAAGATGCTCTTATTTTTCTTTGATGGAGAGAAAGAATATCTCTCTCTCTCTCTCTCTCTCTCTCTCTCTCTCTCTCTCTCGTCCTTTAAAGCCGCAACAGCTGGTCTCAGGCGTCAGAGAGAGCTGCAGCTCCGACAAGGAGAAAAACGTAACGAGAAAGGAAGGCAGAGAGAGAGGAGCGATCCGATACTCTGTTTCTGGTCTTCCAGCAGTAAAAAGCAATATTTCACAAGGAGCTGCGATGCCATCTGAGAAGTTAAAACCCCACGAAGGTTTTGAGACATTTTTGTGGACTCGGCCGCTTTCTTTGTGAAACCTTTTAATCTAATTTTTTTTTTCCGCCACTCTGCAAACAGTCACAACTCGCGTCCTGCTTTTGTTCATTTTGGTTTTGAGAGACATAAACCTCACTGGTTGGCACACGTTTTGGATTTTCAGCTTGTTTTTCCTCGTCAGTTTGTGACTCTGACTCTGCCGGAGCGGATCGGACAGGAGGAGAGGAGCTGTCCGGTGCTGAAACCTGCACGGAGTTAAATCTACAACATAAAGCAAACAAACAGGAGAAAACGGACATTTATATTTTCCTTTATGACCTACTAGAGCTCCATTGCTTTTACAGAGCTAAGTTGTAACTATAAAACACATTTTTGTTTAGTTTTGTTGCTGAAAACAAAGAAGCACAGGAGAAAAACTAAAGATCATGTCTCTACTTTTGAATTCGACGCTATAGGAAGCCAAGAGATTAAATTATATGCGAAAAATCAGCTGATTCCCATCACTGGGTGCAGACTTAAGAGGATTAGAGAAGAGAAGAAAAGCGTGTGTTAATCGTATGAGCGCAGGAGCAGCGACTGTCCCACCATGCCTCGGTCTTTCTTAGTGAAGAAAGTCAAACTGGACGACTTCTCCGCTGCTGAACTGGAGACCTCCTACAGCCGGAGAGAGGAGCTCAGTCTGCGGTTCCACAATCATGACAAAGGTTAGTCACACACACACACACACACACACACACACACCCCCCCCCCCACACACACACACACGCACGCACACACCCCCCCACACACACACCAGCCACTTTTCAATCCCAGATCTAAAGCGTTAGTCATGACTGATTGAGAGGGAATAGGAAACCTGGGTCAAAGCACAAAATATGCATGAAATTCAAGTCAGTGAAATGTAAAGTATTTATAGATCACTGTTTGCAGTTGGAGATTAAGGTATGCATTTTAAGGCTATTGGGTAAATAAATCAAGTTGACCTTGTTGAGGTCACAATTCTCAAAGGTATGTCTTCAGGGTAAACATAAATGGAAAAAAAACAAACTCCCACTTCCCATGGAGATTTTTTCCCTTGGATGTATTTTTAGACGTGCACAGAGAAATGCATGCCTAACATCTGCAGATGAGGGGGAAAAAAGTTACATGCAAGCTAAACTAAGTGTATTCCAGGTGGTTGGTTTCTGCTGTGGATCATTCCTGGGTCGTTGCTGCGCCAGCATGGCTTCAATTTGTAATATTCAAACTCAGTTCGATACGAAACATGTTATTTCAGCTCAAAGCACAGATCCAGAAATATTTAAACTAATCAATCCAACACAAGACACAGCCAAATGCTAACGGATAAGAAGTTTTGACAATAACTTCATGCAACTGACTAATATTTGAGATAGTAATCTGAATTAGAGTATATTTAGGATCAGATTGGACTGGACATTATTCAATCTAATGGATTGTTTTTGTATTTGGTTGATTTATTCAACGTTGCTGTATAATTTGAAATAAATTGGGCATGTTTTTCTTGCAAAGTGCATTGAGAGCTGAACTATCTAACCGAGCTCAGGCGATTGCATCTAGTGATTGACTTCACAGCAATCCCTCCTCCTGTGAGCTGTGGACTGATTTGCCTTTCTATGGGAAAATTCACACATTTCACACTTTGGTGTACTCACAGAGTCTTTGTGAAAAAAAAGTGTGTCACTGTTTGCGGAGTCAGCCAGAGGCATAAGCAATGTGTGCGGATTTAAATGTCAGATTTTTACAGAACAGGCTGAAAAATGAGCCACTTGTAAACATGTTTCTGATTCTCTCTCATTAAGCATCTATGGTATATTTAAGACTGCAAGTGCAAATTGTGTACACAAAAGAGGGTATATTATGTTCAGCTAAGTAGAAAAACATAATCACAGCGAGATATTTGCAGTAAACTGTATTAAAATGATTCTGTTAATAGATTATGTCACCAGTGTGCAGGCATTGTTGTTCTGCTACCTATTATGTTCCTCACATAATGGTCATCCAGACCCTGGAAGTGTTTTCCCAGGATTTCTGTTTTATTTTCCACATCCCCATTGACTGCGAATGGTTCCCACACGCTGCATAATCCTGGATACTCTGCAGGCTAAATATGATGCAGGAGGAAAGGCTGACGAATCTCTTCAACGCTGAGCAAAAATATCAGGGAAAATGGGAAATATAAAGAGAGAAATGAGTCAAACCACATCAGTGCCAGTTGTATGAAATGAAAGTGCAAACATTTGTCAAAATCAAGAAATCATCCCACAGAAAGTAAAAAAAAAAAAAAAAGTTATTTGTTAATTTTAAATGAATAATGTAAGAAACAAAAATATGGGTTTCACACTGATTCCTTTCCTGATGTTAGGTCCAAATATGTTTAAAAGCGATTATTTAAGGTTGATTTGTGGAAGAAAAATTGTAAAAAAAAAAAAACCCACAAGAGTAAAACTGCTTAGCAAACACCAAAAAGAAGTAGTTAAAAGAATGTTATGAGGCATTGTGATACATAGAAATTACTTGGACCATCTTTTGTGGCGGAGCCCTCTGCTGATTTATTATGCCACTGAGCAGGCAGCTGTTTCCAGCACACAAGGTCTGATAAGCAGCACCATATGTCAAACTGAGAAAGAATAGGCCAGATAGGAAGCGAACATCAGTGAGTGAACAAATGAGTCTTTACTGGGATGAAAATAACAGCCAATCGTTTGTTAAATCCCTTTATGGGGTTATTTTGTGCTTTGGTTTCGTCTCTGTCAGCTCTTTTCTGCCCTCTAGTGGGGAAATAACCGCAGTTTGAAAGGGCTGACTGAGTTTTGTTCCACCACCGGCATGTAATTGTGTTCGTGCAGCCTGGTTAGGTTCACATTGTAGCAAGGTCAAATGTAAGATGAAGAGATCTCAGGCGCTCAGACGGCGAGGCGGAGAGCAGAAACCTGCGACGGCAACAGAAGCTTTAAGGCGAACACGTAAAGACTCCAGAAATTATCCACCGTTATAAATATAACAAGATGTCGAGCGAAGCAACTGCAGCTTGTTGCTCGCACAGAAGCACACACTCGCATCACTGTGTTTCTGTCAACTCGGCACATTTCCCAGCCAGCTTGCACAGCTGAGTGCACAGCATCAAACTCACACACATGTGCACACACACACAGTGACCTACAAGTGTCCAAAGCACACAAGTGTGCATCAGTCGCTGTTGGTTTGGATCAAAAAATAAATTGTGGCTTGCAGCTTTTTTCCCCCTCTCTTTTCTCTCATTTTCTATGTCATCCTTTTATTTTCTTTCCCTTCCTAATTCTTTGCTCTTTAAGCACACATATAAGAGGAAACACTCATCTTTGGGATGGGTATTTAATCTTTAATAAGCATTTAAAATTGCTTTCAGCTCTAATGCTGCTAAGGTACTTTGAATTGAATACAGAGGAGACAGGGATGAAGATAAAGACAAACAGAAAGAGACAGAGTTCTGATGCTGAGGAAACAAAAGCAGCAGTTACGTAATCTTTTACACAAAAACTGAATAACAGGGAGAAATTCAAGTTTTACTTTTGTCATAATTTCTCTTAAAGACAGCCCATTTTCTCAGTCATTCTACAGTGTGGAAAAACAGCATAACTTAACATTTTCTAGGTGAATAGCCAAGCTTTTTATCCAAGTAGTTAAGGCACTGAACTACTTGGATAAAGTAGTTATCCTAGTAACTTATTACACTGTAATAAGTGTTACTAAACACTTATTACAGTGTCTAATAATTGTAATAGTCAAATACAGTTATTAGACACACGAGCATGGACTGCAGACGCATCTCCTCTGATTGTGAAAACATGTTAAACAGGTCAAATACAAACAGTTTTTAAACATACAGAACCAACATCTGTTACAAAGAGTTTGACATAAAAACAAAACAAAATGTAACGTCCAACAAACTACCAAGTGGTGTTAATGCTGTCCATTATACCTATGAGCCATCCTCTGGTGACATCATTGTACCATTTTCATTGACTGCCATCATTTGGGTCTCTTGTGGTCTATCCTGGATGTGCCAGCTGCTGCCAAAATTAGTCATTTTTATGCTCATTGCTGGCATCTGCACTGGAGTACATGATGATTAAACATTTCTCTGTGAACCCACACTTGATCTTCTCTTTTGTAACACTCATAGGAAATCTGTAATATACATTAAAGAGAATCTCTGTTGGCAGAAAAAGACCTATTTCTGTTTGTGAAGAGTGTTACAAGTCTATTTTAAAGACTATAAAAATCACATTACATAGTTGTGAAGCATTGCATACTAAGCCTTTGTATGCTCAACAACACTGAAATATTTCTAACTTAAAAAGCTGTTAGCATGAGCATTAGCCTGCCAACATTAACTTAGAATAAACATCTGTTATGAACATGACACTAATCAGTTGTGGACCTAAGTATTAGCATAGAATTGTAAAGCTTATCATATGTAACAATACCACCTTTTAAGCTAAATGGGATTTGACATTAGAATTAGCCCACATTACATTAGTTTAGTGTAGTAGTGTGATAATGCTAATGTTAGCATTAGCATACATTACATTAGATTAGTGTAGAATTATCAATTTGCTAACATTAGCATTAAAATGCTAATGTTAGCAAATTTAATGCTACACTAATTTGCTAACATTAGAATTAGTATGCTAATGTTAGGAAATTTAATGCTACACTAAAATAAATGTAATTCTTACACTAAACAAATTTAATACTACACAGTGTACTAATGTGCATCAATATGCTAATGTTTGCATTAGCATATAGCCTTACTTGCTGATTAGCTGTTAATTTTAGCAACAGCTGGCTAGCAAAATGAGAAAGTCAAATGAATTAGCTTTAGGCATTAGCACTGACTTGCTAATATGTAGCGTTTGTTCGCAATTTAATTTTTTTTTTCTTTTTTTACATATTTATTAAAACATTTTTTTCTGTTTCAACACTTTAGGGCAACCAGATCCATCACACTATATGCCTAAGCTACAAAGTAAAAATGAAAATAAATAAATGAATAAATGAAACAAAACAAACAAACAAAATAGGCTTAAGGCCAATTTTCCTGTAGAGGAGATGCTGAAAGGATGTCAGTTCAGGCCAGCTTCTTTTCTTAGATGACATACCTAATTAAATAAAGCTCAAAAAGAAACACATGATCACGTTTCAAAAACTTTACTCATGCTCTATAAAACAGGAAACACACACACACACACACACACACGCACACACACACGCACACACACTGTGAGTGCAGTGATAGAATATTTATGATTCATGATTTTCAGTCTTTCCACCACACCTCACCATTCTTTCCTCCATCTTTCTGTTGTTACTCTGTCTTAATTACATTTAAAATGTTAAATTAGAAAGAGAGCAGAGTGCAACCCTGCCAAAACACACAACCACAATTACCATAAAAAGTGTAAAATCCTTTCCTTCTTTCTTTTTTATTTCTTTCTCTCTTCCATTCGTCTCCCTTCTCCAGGTCGTATTATCGATCAACATCTGAGCTTTTCTCAGAACTGCATCATGAAATTATATTACCAGCAACAGTATCTCCTCTGCTGTCTGTGTCTTAATGCCCACAGAGTGCTAATTGAAATGGAGAGCTATTGATCGGCAGATCCACAGGAGTTGTGGCTGTGGGTTATTAGCGACCAGTCTCTCTCTTTGCGTCTGTTTGAGTTCAGCCTGTTGAGCTGAAGCCAATAATAGAAATAATGAAGCAGCCGACATCAAAACTCACTAAGAAATAATTGATCCGATTTGTCAAGAGCTGTGCAGAAAAATGCGGGGCAAGGCCGGAGGAATCCGTGGATCTCCAGGCAGATGTACTTACAGTTTAGCTCAAGAGGAGGACTGTCAGTATCGGCGTGCCCACTGAGCATTAGACCTCCCATCTGCTGTAATAGAGATGGTCTACGTTACAACAGCCGAAGCTCTGACAGCCCCAGGGTGTGACGGTGTGTGGCGGTGGACCTGTCAGGAAAGGTGCAGTTGATGAGGAGCAAGTGTGCTCACTGAACCCTTCTATGAAAAATAAAGATTTCCTACAGAGGGTCGGAAAGTGTCTACTCAGTGCTGCCAAAGGCATAAAAGCATTTTAGTCCCTCTATAAATACCGCATGGTTCTCCATCTCCTGGTTCTTTCCCAAAAGGAAAAGGCACAAAGAAAAGGCAAAATATGGTCTTGAAGCACAACTCATCTGATCGCAGTTTAAAATCAGATAGCAGAGATGCCAGGCTGTAACTCAGTGTTTTGTTAATAATAAATGAAGTGATCTGAGTTTAATTTGAGTGTGGTTCACTCTCACACATGTCTATGCACAAGTTTTAAGTCATCCTTATTTCTGTAGCTTACAATAAAGGGAGGCCATTTTTCTAAAGTTATTTTTATCTCTGGTGAAACTTTTCTTTTAAAAAAGAAAAACTTTTGACTGGAGGATTCAGAATTGCATTTTTTTAAAATCAATGCAAACAGTCAACTGATTCTTTCGGACATAAAAGTAGTGACCAAATTCTGATTCTTTCTTTTTTTTTTTTTTTACTTAATGCGACTCGTATCTGATGTTTTTATAACAGTCTGAACAACACAGATCAGATTTTTTTTCCGAATATGACCCAGGCCACTTAGATATCCGATACGTATCCGATCTTTTCAAATGTGACCTGAATCATAACGGTCAGGTCCTGAACGTCACAGATACTCGACAAACGTCACAGATACTCGACAAACGTCACTGTTCTGCGTCCTGATACGCCCATGCGGGAAGAAAAATAACAACCATGACGGATCATAACGAGGATTAAGTTGTTAAAGTGCCGCTCCGGTCGGAGAACAACTTCAAATGTGTAAGCTAAGCTACACCGTTAGCATCCATGTTTACTTCCGCAAATACTGAGCACTTCTTCTATTTATGGCGGTGGGCAGAACACTGAGAACGCTGACAGTAATGCGCCCCCTACTGCGCATGCGGGACACTTTCAGGTCACACTGGAGAATACGAAGTGTGAACGACCACGGCAAAAAATATCAAATCACAAAAGGCTGCAGTGTGAATGTAGCCAAAGTTAAAGCCAACATGTCAAACACTTCGATGTGGAAATAAGCCAAAAAATCTGGAAGGGAAAGTTGGGTTTGTCTTATGTTCAAGGTGCCACATCCATTGTTTTAAACAATTACACAAAAGTTTAAACAGCATGGTTTGTGTGCAAAATGTTCATACCAGAACGAAACTGAAAGACCTCATCAATAAACTGGCTAAGGCATTAATATCCACAGTGAAACCAGTCATTACTTGCATATAGGCTGAAAAGTCACTCAGTCATAAATCTAGATTATAGTGTCAGTACATTTAGTGGCAATAACTGAATATTTGGAGATATACAGCTCTGGAAAACATAAGAGAACAATTAAAATGATCAGTTTCCCTGATTTTACTCTTTATAGGTTTATGTTTGAGTAAAATAAACATTGTTCTTTTATTCTATGAGCTACTGACAAGATCCAAAATTCCAAGCAAAACTTTAGTATTTGCAGAAAATGAAAAATGGTCAAAATAACAAAAAGATTCAGTGCTTTCAGACCTCAAACAATGCAAAGAAAACAACTTCATATTCATTTAGAAACAATTCTAATGTTTTAACTCAGGAAGAGTTCAGAAACCAATATTTGCTGGAATAACCAGGATGTTTCCAATGGGGTTCGGAGCAGTGGACTCTTAAGTTTTTCCAGAGTTGTATGCTCTGGTTTGATAAAACTCAAGGTTTGATCATACCTTTGGTACATTTAGATAAAAATAATAAAGGCTTAAAAACATGAGAACACTGATGGAGCTGTAAATTATGGAATTTATTGTATCATGTTTGTTTTTCTGATTGATACACCTCAGAAATTAAACAGCATAATGAAAATTATATGCACATATTGAAGCAACATCTCCAGGTTTGAGTCAAGTATTTTAAACTGAGGGACAAGTAAACAGTCATTAGTGGCAAAGTTGTGTTTTAATTTGATTCTTTTTATTTATGTGGCGCCAATTCACAACACGTCATCTTGAAGTCAAAGTAATTTTAATATAATCATCCATTTCAACTGATCCTAGTTATCAAAACCAGTTTGTCTTATTTCAAGTGTACACTAGACCAAAAAAAATCCTTCAAGATTTTGTGTTTTTGCAGTCTAGATCTTGTTTTGGTGCTCTATAGTTGGATTTTCTGGTAATCTAAAGCAGATTCTCACACCCAAAAGCACAAGAGTTGGATACATTATAAGAATTACAACCCAGATTTTAATGTCTGATCGTCCCTCCCTCCATGATGACTAATGTGTTTTGTTGTTTCCTTAGGTTACGTCAGTGATTATCTAAGTCCGAATCCCTATGAAGACGTGGTGGGAAGCGATTCCTCAGTCATCTCTAAAGTGCCCTCTCCCAGCCACTCGTCAATCATCTACGGCCACATTAACAACACCTATTCAGGTATCCACAGCGACATCCATGGGGACTCGGACCAGCCGGACAGTCCGAGGTCTGAGGTCTCGTCCTCAGCCGGCGGGTACATTAACGGAGACGCCGCCGTGAGCGAAGGATACTCAGTAGACGCCTTTTTCATCATGGATGGACGGTCACGAAGAAAAGCAGCGGCAAACCCACGAGGGGCCACCCAGAGGCACACATGCAGCGAGTGCGGCAAAACCTACGCCACGTCCTCCAACCTGAGCCGACACAAGCAGACGCACAGAAGCATCGACAGCAAGATGGCCAAGAAGTGCCCAACGTGTGGGAAAGTGTACGTCTCCATGCCCGCCATGGCCATGCACCTGCTCACCCACGACCTCAAGCACAAGTGTGATGTGTGCGGGAAAGCGTTCAGCCGACCGTGGCTGCTGCAGGGTCACATGCGCTCGCACACCGGAGAGAAGCCCTTCGGCTGCGCGCACTGTGGGAAAGCCTTTGCTGACCGGTCAAACCTGCGTGCCCACATGCAGACTCACTCAGCCTTCAAGCATTACAAGTGCAAGCGGTGCAACAAGACGTTTGCACTCAAGAGTTACCTGAACAAGCACTACGAGTCTGCGTGCTTTAAGGGGGCTTTTTCCCCACTGAGCTCACTGAGTGAATAAGAGTCTCTGAAAGCACATCTAGGGTTTATTTACTTCATTTACATCCGATTTCTTCTGCTTTACTCCAAAAGATTAACCAGAGCGCAACAAAGGAGGAGTTTTTTTTTTCTCGTTTCGCAAGCCTCTCAGTTATTTTTATTTGAAGGTTTATTAAAAAGTTTGAGAGAACCTGATAGGATTTATCCCCCAGTGAGGTAAACTAAAGCACAGCACATCTGGTGCTTCATACTTTGAGATCTATTTGTGTCCTTATCAATCCACGTCAGATGTTTTTCTACCAACGAGGAAATGACACAAAAGCACAATTGCTCTTCCACGTCTCTGTCTTTTCTCAGAGTTCATGTGATTAAGCACAGAACCCACCGTCTGAGCAAATTATTTTCAGCTTTTTCAGACACAAACATTCATAATCTAAGGATAATTCTCGTGTCTTGTTTTCAGTGAAACTGAAGCTTACAAGAAAACGCAAAGGAATCAGAAGAATAACCAGTGTTCTGCTTTTGACGATGAAAAATATGAACAAAAATGAAACTCATACATTACGTAGATTAATTACACATGGAGTGATATATGTGAAGCATTTTGATGATTATAACTTGAAGTGAATGAAAACCCAAAATTAATTTTCTCTTATAATTAACTAAAAGTGATTTTTAATGGGAAAATGTAAGTTCTGGCCTTAAAAGTCCTGGTAGACTTTATAGTTACACTTCAGACAATCATTGGCATCTTCCATATGGAGAATAAGCCAGAAAAAGTCACTGCACAAGAAGCTGATTGTTCACAGAATGATGCAAGCATCCAAAACTGAGTGGAAGGAAAACATTTAGCAGAAAATTGTGCACAATGATTTAATTTGAGACGAATCGGGTTCATCATAATGAGCAGAAATGAGAATTTGAAATTCACTATATTCAGAAAAACATTTGAATTCAGGTGTTCCAGCAACGTCCATGGCCAGAGGTGTATGAAATCAACAAATTAGTGTATACTGTTCTCTGTGTAATACATCTACACATTATATGAGTTTCACTTTTTAAATTGAATTGCTAGGAACAACTTTAAGTCCATTAATTGAGCCACAGTATCTATAATATTCTCTTACACCTCAACATGATTTCATCCCTGGTGAATCTTTGAACCACAATGAATTGTGAAAACAAGCAAGACCCACTTTTCCTACAAATGCATTGAAAATATTGAAGTGACAGGAAAAAAACGTGAAGTTCTTTTTAATGTTTAACACCAATTGGCTTCTGAATAATAGTAAAATGATCCTCTAGTTAAATATTAGCACAAAACACAAACTGAGCCATCAGGCTGCTCCAAAATGATCTAACGTTTATATGTTTTTTCATTATTTATTTGTCTTTGTTCAAAAGGAATGTGGACGTTAAAAATGCCTGCCATTCCTTTAATAAGGTTAAACCTTTTCCAGTGTTATAAAATAATTTTTTTCATGTTTATTTATTTATTTATTTATTTATCTTGTATTATTTTGCACTTTATTGCAGTATTTTGCCTTTGTTACAAATATGCCAAAGCATTTGACACTTTGTAAACTTTGAGTATCTTTTTTATGTTTGCCACTTTAAGTATCCAAAACCTTTGCATGCAAAAAAAAAAAGCAAAAAAAAAAAGTTGTCTAAATAACAGAAACTATGCCAATTTTATGAGTATTTTTTTTTAAATATATTTTTTGCCAAACTGCTTAGATAAGAGGCAAACGAAGCAGCTTTTCTGACACGGGCAATATTCCGTTCACATCCGACTGAGCAATAATGCATGATATGTTCAAAGAAGCGCTGGTCATAACTGCTTGTAATTTTATTTTTAAACCTTCAACTACTTTTATTCTACATAGTTGCAAGAAATTAAATTTCAGGGAGTTAGCGAACAAAGCGTTGAATAATAGATGGGTTGGGATAAGAGCTCTAAATTTGCAGGAATTGTGCTTCTGTTGTGACTCCAGGGAAATTTTCCTAATTGGGGATTCTTTAAATATTTACAATAAGACCTCAAGTATTTACTCTCTGTTACGAAGTCTGCTTGTCAAAATTAGGTGATGGGATCATTAGCTTTTTGATTACATTAGTGTTACTACAAGCTGCTAGATGCTGCTGGGATTCACAGAAATGAATCAGCTCCTGTATTTGGAGAGCTCTGGGTTGGGTTGAGTTGAGCCGGGTCTTTTTGTACGTGGGTTTTTGCACTGCCTGCCTTGTATTAATATTCTAAAATATTGTAGAAAGTAGAAGGTAGATCTCTGGTGCTGAAACATGGATGAACTTGAACTTCTGTCACACTGTATCTGGTTACAACCACAACTTTTTGGTGTTTTATTGGGATTTTATGCAAAGTTATGAAGTGGAAGGAACTCAATACATGGCTTGTAGAAAACCTGGTAACACTTTATTAGACAGGGTGTGAAAAAGACTGACATGACACTGTCATAAACATGGAGTCTTTATAAATGTCTATAACATTTGTCATGAAGTGTCATTCAGTAAATAATGACACTTTTAATGCAAAGTTGCTCTAAATGTTGCATTGAAAGTCCATTATAAGTGCCAACTTTGCATTAAATTGTCATTATTTGGGACTTTTAATGGACTTTTAATGCAACTTTTAAAGCAACTTTGCATTAGAAGTGTCATTATTTACCAAATGACACTTCATGACAACAGTTATAGACATTCATAAAGACTCGTTCATCTTCACATCAGATGTTATGTCATGTTTATGACAGTGCCATGTCAGTCTTGTGCACACCCCGTCAAATAAAGTGTTACCGAAAAACTTTTTGCTTGAAAAAACCCCAAAACAATTAAAAAGTTGCTTTTTGGCGTATCTGTACCACATTTACACACCTAGATGCTGAAATATCGTCCAATTCTTCTTTCCAAAGTAGCTGGAGCTTTGTCTGACCGAACTGAGAGTACAAATGAACAGCAACTTTCAAGTATTGCCACAGATTCTTGATTTTTGTGGATTGATTTTGATTTGTGTCATTCTAACATGGATATAAGCCTTGATCTAAACTTTGTGTGTTTAGGGTTGTTGTTCTGCTGGAAGTAAAAATATTACAAACTATTTTTTGGTCTAGTTTCTAGTTACATTATCACACTTGGAAAAAAGACAAAAGTAACTTCTGAGTAATTTTTCAGCAAGAAATAAGAGCTTTTTTAAAGTCAGTAAAAAGTATTTGTTGCAATTGCAGATTGTTTCACTTAAGGGGAAAATGTCTTGCCATAAGTGAAATAATCCACCAATTTAACTGGAACCTTTGCATCAATATTAAGGAATTATTGACTTAAAACAAGATGCTATATCTTACTGAAAAGTCACGCAAGTTAGTTTGTCTCATTTCATTTGTACTAAGATATTTGAACTAGAAACTAGACAAAAAAAATACTTGGTAAGATGTTTTTGCAGTCTTAGTAATTAAGTTTACTTAAAGAGCTGCCCTGATTTTAGCTCCGTCCAACTACAACCAGTTTGCTTTGAATGCTTAACATCCACTCTGTTTAATGCGATATTGGCACAAGATGCACTATTTGTTTTCTGTCACACATAATAGTTGGTAAGTAGGCTAAGAAAAGAACAACTTAGTGTCAAATGAACAGGTCATCTTGTTTTATAAGTGTGATGCCACCATGTGCTGCTCATGGTAAACCATCAGGAGTTCTTCAGGTTTTCTGCCGTAACGTAAAGGTAGATAAAGTTTACGACTAAAACATATCCTGTCCACAGATTCTCTCACCTGAGCTGTGGATCTCTGAAGCTCTTCCAGACTCACCATGGGCCTCTTGGCTGCTTCTCTGACTAAAAGTCTCCTCCAGTCCGTTAGCTTTAGAGCTCGACCATGTCTGGGGAGGTTTGTGACGTACCGGCCCCTTTCCATTTTTGCATGAATGAAGCTTCTCCATCACTTCCTCCCTGGCTTGTCTGTTGTGCTACTGTTGTTGGTTCACCAGCGTTCTCAAGCAAAGGTCTTCACAGAACAAGTTATACCAGTTAACACGTGAAATTAATATTAACATTTTAAAGCACATATTATACAAAACTTAGATTAATCAATGATATTTTGACCTAGAAGCCTGTCTCCAGCAGAGCATTACACATGGGGTGTGAAAAACGACAACGAAAGATGAACGAAGAACAAAAGTTTAAAATTTTTCAGGTTTCTTGTGTTGCGTCGCTAGCCCACACATCTGTTTACATCTACATACACAAGCTACACATTTCACATGCACAAATTACGCCGGTGGTTTTCCTGGAGGAGGACAAGCGACCGTCGCCTGAACGCACAAGTTCGATAGGATATTTAACGTTTAAACCAAAATGGCTTCCTGTAAACCTTCTTGAACATAAAAGCTGAGGATCTTCAGACGTGTTTGGTTTGAGACAATAAAACATTTTTTGAAAATGTGCAGACAGGGGAGATTTTTTGATATGAGCATTTATCCAGGGTGACATCACTGATCCTTTCTGTCAGTTTTCTCCTCCTCGTATACGTGTGCAGTGGCGTACGTTCGCCTTACTTGCTGTAAAGTACTGGGAGACATTACCAGCTTTCTGCAGCTAAAATACCAATCAGATAATTTCTTACATTTTAACAGGTTAGACTGTGGCTAGTTGGGCTTGTACAACTTTGTGCGTGTTTATATTTCAAGATTACAAAGTTGGTTATAGTGATTAATCATTAATCCCAGACTGTGATTAATCTGGTACTTTTTAAATCAATTGGCAGCTGTAATTTATACTGAGATTAAATTGCAAATAGGTGGATTCTGTTTGCTAATGAAGTGACTTCCCACTTTATTTAGTGGTATGTGATTTAAGACAAATACAAATCCCTACCCTAATCATCAAAGTTTCTTTAATTAAAAAAAGTACATGTATCTTTCTTTCCACTCCAGTTATCTTCCAGTTAACCCAATTTAATGTTTGTTTACCACATAAAATTCCCATAAAATGTATTAAAGTTTGTGACTGTAACACGAGGCTGTTAATAGTTCAACAAAGAGCAGCTTTGCAGTCGGTTTGTGCTGATTGAGGGTCTCTGAGTCTTCGAACAGATTCCAGATTGGACTTTTTTCAGATCTAAACGTTAAAGTGTGCGACTCCGTAGACGGAAATACGTCTTTGCTAGTGTCTTTCTGTTTGAATTTAACAACAGAAAGAGCAAACACGGTCAATATTTCAGCACCAGAGAGCATCTCCGAACACTTAGACTCTACTATGAATTACTGTAGCCTACTATAGCCACAAGGTAGTTAAACTATTCTTATATAAAAGCACTTCCTCTTATAAATTATATCTCACAACTCTTTTTGAGTCAAAAGTAGTAGCACAGTGAAGGAGTTTAGATTCAGGTAGAAAATGCCTTGTATGTAGAAATAACAACCTCCTTCTCCCTTTTCTAGTGTGATGAAGAAAATGTAAAAAACAAACAACAAAACAAAAGAATGCTGGCAACACAGGCTGCACTGTCCTTTAATAACACGAGAAAATATTCAACAAAAAAAGGAAAAGTGACACCTCCAGTTTGCAGAATGCTGTGCCATTTTTGGAAATATTTCTGAAAGCATCAACACAACACCTTTTTTAAGAGCAAACAAGAATGCATCTATTTTGCAGCTAACGGCCTTGTACATACGAACTGATGTGACTTTGGAGTCGGACTATTTCTACAGATCTGTACAGGTGGGATGACGACGAAGACGATGATGATTATTTTTACTGAAGCTTCCTGTTATAAGCTCTTCCTCTGAGGTCCGTTTGGACCTCCATTTGGGTTGGTGGCGATGTAAAGCACAATGAAAACACTCAAAATTGGTTTCACTTCCTAAATAAAAGCTACTTTAAAGAACTGGAGTGTTGGGTGTTTTCATGTAGAGTCGTGTTCTCTTTCTTATCGTCTCGTCTTTAGACTTCACCTGAAATATTTTCTTACAGGATTTAGATCTGGGATCTACTTTTTGTGTTAGTTTGAGTCTTTGTTTGGATCGTCCGTCTGTTTCTCGTCTTACTGGTTTGATTTGTAAAAAAAAAACAATCTGACTGAGTTAATCATCGCAAATAAGAAGTAAAACCAGCGTTTGCATTTAAACTTTGGTTTTGGACCTTTGTGTTTTCATAACTAAGCATTTATTAATTTGAGCTTTAATGAAATATTCATTACGATAAATAACCTTCTGTTAGAGAAACATATTTACAAAACTTTTTCTTGCAGCTCGACTAAGGACAAAATCTTGTTTTTTTTTTCTTATTCAGGGACATTTTTACATCTGTTGCAGTTTGTGTAGTGTAGTTTGCATGCTTATCTCTTTGCCAAATAAATGAAAAAATGTAGCTGGTATCACATTTAAGACAGAGATGCAAGTAATTTCTGATATAGGTTAAAGATTTCTGAATAAATGTAAGTGATAAATTGAAATTATGCAAATATTTTGGCTTCTTTCACAACTCAGCGCTTTAATTTGCTGGTGATAGAAATTATTCATGTCTAACTATTAATGTGTCGTTCTAGAAATAACCAACTCCTCTGCCCAATGTTGCCTTTGAAGTGTTGTACACTAACTAAAGATATAAACCAACTTTATGGAGATTTTCCATCCATATGTGAAGATATATGATGACTCTGAGTTGGTGTTTATTCAGAAACACTTAATTTGAAGAGCTGTGCATAAGATTGACGTCACATCTGTCATGAAGAAGTCATTATGAATGTTTGTAATGTCGTCATGAAGTGTCATTCAGTAAATAATGACTCTTTTAATACAAAGTTGCACCAAAAGTTGCATTAAAAGAGTAAATTTTGCATTATTTGGTCAATAATGACCCTTTTCATTCAAAGTTCTACCAACATTTGCATAAAAAGTCAATCAAAAGTGTAAACTTTGCATTAAAAGTGTCTTTAAATCTTCATAACAGATGTTATGCCATGCTTATGTCAGCCTTAACACTTCAAATTAAGTGTTACCGTTTATTCAATATTCTTTTTTAATTGCTTTAAACATATATTATTTTCCCTTTTTCAGATTAAATATCTTAAATAAGGCTTTAAGAGTGTTGATGACTTGAGATTTGAACTTTCATCTGGAAGACTCATTGATGTGACACGAAGTTTGGGTTAAAGAAAAGAGTCACTAAACTTTCAAATTCACTCACAAATGAATTTAAAAACATACTAGAAATTATTTTAACATCGTCATGATAGGTGAAAACAATTGCCGAAGTTATTTTAACAACAGAAGTAGTAATATTTTCTGCTTTTGGATCTGTAAATCTGCAGGTTTTCTGAAAATGTTTAGATCTTCGGGTTAAACGTTGCTTCCTCTCTCGATTCAACACTCGGCTCACCGTCAGCCACAGAAGATCCCCGATACTTAATGGCTACCATCTGCCACTACTTTAACTCAAAAGACAAATGGTCTTCTATTAAAGGGTGATTGATTTTCTCCTATTGCTGCTAAAAGTATTGATTTTATATGTGCTGGCCTGGCCCTTTAATGATACTAATTCTAATATTCAGTGGACCTGAAAAAGGCTTTCCAGGAATAATAGCCACTGTCAATGAGTGTGTCTCTCTCTCTCTCTCTCTCTCTCTCTCTCTCTCTCTTTCTCTCTCTCTCTTTCTCTCTCTCTCTCTCTCTGTGTGTGTTGTAATAATACTTGATGGTTAAAGTGGAGATTTTAGACCACAACTGTATAAACTTTACAAAGATTCCTTGTTTTCTTTCAGGGACACTTTAAAAAATTGAGGTTGTAAACAAACCAAAACTTTGTGGGAACAAAACAGTCACATCTCAGAGGATTATCAGTTTGAGTTATTCAGTATTTCTGGATTTAGTCCTCTTCTCTGCAACACTAACCGATCAGAAAAGCGCTCCTTCAGAACTAAATGTTTAGATTGGAAAGCTACCAGAAATACCAGTGTGGATCAACACTACATCATGTATTTGGTTTATTTTGAGATTCAAGGTTACAGGGTTTTACACGTTAACCAATATTTAAAGTTTAGGCTTTTCATTGATTATTTCAAAGGTTTCTGAATTGCTGTTGAACAGAATCTGATATGTCAGGAATTTTAAGGTCATTAAGGCATTAATATTTCAGAGATGAGCCACACTTCTTACTCTACTCTTTTCTAATGATACAGGCTAAAACCTGATCTGCTTCCTCTCAGTGAGCTGCATGAATATGGTCTTTCCTCACAGCCACATATTCAATTTTAATAATTATTTTTTTCTGTCTTAGCAAGAAGGAATATTTTCTGTAAAGGTTTGCAAGTGCTGCCAAAAGTTGCTCTTTTACAAACGGCTGTTGAAACATACAGGGATGATAGTCAGTGTTAAGACTTAAAATATATAAAAAAGACAACATGTAATTTCCTCACAAGATATCACCTTCTGAGATGATTTGTATGAATTCAAGATGATTATTTAATGTTATTTGGTTTAATTTTTCATCTTTGATAGTTGGAGGACAAAAGATAGGAAATAATGTAAAGAAGTAGCGCATACCTCTCGCAGAAAATATTTTATTTATTGCCCAAAAGTATTTAGATATGCTAATTTCCTTTTCCTGAGGTGACTGACCTTCCAGCCTTAAGTAGGTGGAGTCTTAAATAGTTCATATACGGTCCCTGTATACCTACCAAACTAAATTATTCATGAATCTGCGAGACACTGGAACTTTACTACGCACTGAACGAGGCAGCAACAGCTTCGGTTCAGACCTACGATCTGCGAAAGGACGCAGATATGACAATTTCAATGACCGAAACTGTGAGATAAAATAACAGTCAAATAATGAAGAGGAATGATTTTCAAAACAAACATCAGACATCTATCTTTTAATCTGTTACAATAACAAACTGGATGAATAATAATAATAAAACTGCAGCACTTTACGGCAGTAAAACAGCCTTGACTTTGTGTCTAAAACCATCAATAATCCTTTGTTTTTAAACAGTAGACATTAAGAATCTCTAATGTGAAACATTTCAGCCAAGCTTGCTGTCATTTGTGTCTGGTTCTCCTGCCTTTGGACATGTTTACCTCACAGACACCACAACATAAATGCGCTTTATAAAAATATGGATATTTATGCCTGATGGTATCGCAGTGTCACTTTAATAGGACCTTCGAGGGCAAGCGACTTTCAGCGTGGCTGTGTTTGTGTGTGAGTGCAAAAGGATGAATATGTATATCAGCTTAGAGTGTAATATCACGGATCACCAAACTGATAGAGAACACAGTCTATGGAGTGCTTTTTATAAGCACCTATACACTCGGTCATGTGAGCACCTATATGCAAACATCTGCAGCATTAAAGTACTTAGATGTGCATGGATTCACTTGGAAAACATGCACATCTAATCATGTTTCAAGCACTGCAGTCGCCAAACGCAGAAGAGGGGCAGCTGCCCTGCAACAACACTTCATGTCCACTTTTTAAAGAATTGCTAACTGACCTTGCTGGAGTTATTGGCCAGTTAGTTAATTAGTGTTTAATAATTCATTTTAATTTTTAAATTAAAGCCCTCAGATTTAGCCATAACCAGGTTTTTAATTGACTCTTTTCTATTTCAGACCTTTTAATGAAACTTAACTCCTGGTATTTTTGCAAACGTACGCTATGTATGCTATGTATGCTAGCTGCTGGGCTGGGATTTTCACGCACAACCAGAGAACAGTCCGAAAAAGAGAAAACATCCAGTGAGCGGCAGTTCTGTGGGGGCAAAGGCCTTGTTGATGCCAGAGGTCAGAGGTCAGACTGGTTCAAGCTGCTAGAACGACAACAGTAACTCAGATAACCAATCGTTACGATCGAGGTTTGCAGAAGAGCATCTCTGAACGAACAACACGCCTAACCTTGAGGCTACAGCAGCAGAAGACCACACCGGGTGCCACCCTGTCAGGAAAGAACAGGAAACTGAGGCTACAATTCGCACAGGCTCATCAAAATTGACCAACAGAAGATTGGAAAATTGTTGCCAGGTCTGATGAGTCTCGGTTTTTGCTGTGACGTTTGGATGGTAGGATCAGAATTTGGCGTCAATGACATGAATGCGTGGCTCCATCCTGCCTTGTATTTATGCTTCAGGCTGGTGGTGGTCCAATGGTGTGGAGGATATTCTCCTGGCACACTTTGGGTCCATTAGTCCCAAGTGAGCATCGTGTCAACGCCACAGCCAACCTGAGTATTGTTGCTGACCATATCCTTCCCTTCATGACCACAGGGTACCATCTTCTGATGGCTACTTCCAGCAGAAAAACGCGCCATGTCATAAAGCGCCAATCATCTCAGGCTGAACAATGAGATCACTGAACTCGACTGGCCTCCACAGTCACCAGATCTCAGTCCAATAGATCTCAGTCCAATAGAAAACCTTTGGGATGTGGTGGAACGCGAGATTCGCATCATGTGTAGCTGACAAATCTGCGGCAACTGATGCTATCATGTCAATATGGACCAGACTCTCTGAGGAATGTCTCCAGTATCTTGTTGAATCTCTGCCATGAAGGATTAAGGCAGTTCTGAAGGCAAAATGGGGTCCAACCCGGTACTAGCAAGGTGGCCGTTGAGTGTATACCTATCAAAAGAAAACCACCTGCTAACTAAATGTGAGTGTCTGCTACAAAACAACTTTATTAAAAAGCCAAGATGTTTTCTTTTTGAGTGGAAACCTGTGCTGTTTTCTGCCCACAAGCAGTGAGCTGTAAGAGCAGCAACCTGTTCATAAGAGCATCTACGAAGGACTCTGATCCACTAAGGCAGCTGGATGGTTAGCTTGTACAAGGTTGTGTTGTGCTGAGACCGAACAGAGCAGAAGGTCAAAGAAGAGACAATGAGAAAAGACTCACTGAAGACAAAGAAGAAGGAGGAGAAATAACGAGACAGAGACGGAAGAAGGATGGTGGAAGTCAGAGAAGAGGATAGAAGTGACAGAAATGCAGAGGAAACTCAACCTGAGCCCTAAATGGCTCCCTAACAAGAGGCTGAGACGGCAAAATGAAATTATACCCCCTCCATGCAAACATCCACTCAGTCTTGCACTCTGGACGTAACTCCTGTCTGTACCGTTGTGTGTACAAACATGTAAACTCCTATATTTATGTGTGTGCTCACTTTGCCCTCATGCATGAGTTTAATTACTACAAACATGTCCCCTTCAGACATGCTCAAACGCTCAAACATTTGCATTTGACACACACACACACACACACACACACACACTTTGCATTTCTTCTGTAGTGAAAAGGAGTTGGTATGCCTGACACACACACACAAAACACACACACGCTTCACACATAGTGATAGGTCTTTTAAAGGGGTGTTTCACACCTCATTGCATTTCAATTAGAAGGTGGGACACACACCCTCACTCACACACATACATACATGCACGCAGAGCCTGACAGGCTGTCCGTTGGGTGAAGAAGATTCATTTGGATTCTCATCTCTTCCCGTCCGTGTGTGTCCTTTCTTTTCACTCTTCCTCTGCTTACCTCCTAGTGTATATTCACTCTCCTTTTTCCCTCCTCCTGTCCATCTTTCTCTCCACATCAGTGTGAGTGACAGTGGTTTGACCTCCCTGGTAGTCAGGGGAGACTGTTGCACAGGCGGCCAGAATGGGAGCCCATTTTTCCTGCAAACAAGTCGGCTGAGAGAAGGAAAAACGGGAAGTTTACAGTGCACTCGGAAAGTATTTACTTCATTTTTGTTTTGTTGCAGCCTTACAAACCTGTCTTGTGATATTTTTCTGCCTTTTTTCTCTGTTGATTCTTTCGAACTCCTATTGTTGGGGTGTCGGTAGACAGACATGTTTTGGTCTTTCAAGAGATGTTCAGCTGGATTTAAATCAAGGCAAGTGGCTGAAGGCCATCGTCATTTTGTTCAAAGTGTCGATAAAAAATGTTTCTCATAACCCAGAGTATTATAGAGAAGGTTTTCTCTTTAAAAAAATCTGTACCATCTTACTCTGCAGGACACTTTTTTGCATGTTTTGGCCAAACGGTTCAATTCATATAACCAGAAAATTCCTAAATCTCTGAGGTAGAAGTAGTGTGTTTGTCATGTTGTGTTAAGAAGTCTCAATTGCCTAGATAATGAATAACTTAATAAAAATGAAGATCAAAACATACAAGCCAAAACAGAAATCCAGGAAATGAAGACAACTGAGATATAACGGCGTTTTGGAGGAGATAACAGGATTTAGACTGGAGGAACCAGCAAGGAGTAACTGAGAATGAGGTGCTTAAGTACTGGGAAGCTGAATGCTGAACAAAAGACCTGGGCTGATGAGCAGACAGGTTGCAGGTGTGTGGAGAAAGAGAGAAACAGGAAGTGACACAGGGGCCGAGGGAAAGCAAACTGGGGACCAGGAAATGAATCTAACTAAATAACTAGTGATAAGAAACATAATAAAAACTAGAGTAGCTAAGACACAAGAAATAAACATTACTAATAAGGAACTGAAGTAAAGACAGAAACAATGGAAACGACAGGAGGAGTTGCATCTGATTTTTATTTGTATTTATTCCACTGTTACTGATAGTATCGATTATTGGTTGATGATGATAAAAACTGCTGGCCATGGTTGCCTGACTTCTCTCTTTCTGTCTCCTTCTGTTTAGGAACAATGGAGACCAGAGGGCTTTTCGGTTCAGTGCTGCTACATTTTGTTGCATTCTTGTATTTTTGCCTCGTCACTCTTTGGTCTCAGATGTCTGCAGACAATTTCTGTCATTTCACTGCTTGGTTTCTCATCGTCGACAATGAAACCTTATGGGCAGATTGATCCCAGTGCATCTCCAATCATAGCTGCGAGACGTTTGAATCTTAAGGAATTTCTAATGTAAGTGTGAGAGCAAATGTGACTGAATTGTTTTTCTCAAGAACAAAACATTTTCAGTTTCCATGAAAACAGTCAATGGATTTTTATATGCACTTTGTCGCAACTGAAATTAAATCAGTCTTAACCAGAGGTGGGCAAAGTACACAGAAGTTTTAATCAAGTAGCAGTAGCACTACTAGACGTCCAAGAAATTGCTCAAGTAAGAGTTAAAAAGCATTTGGGAAAAAGTGATCAATGATCAATCATTTCATTTTTAAAAATTACATCATCAGATGGACTGAAATATAAAGTTAAGTGGAAGTTTTGTTGTTTTAAGGTCAAAAATGTCAATAATTCATATCAGTAAAACATGAAAAATGTTTCCCAGATCAGTTTCTTTCAATAAAAACTTATGAAACTTTAACAAAAACTGCAGGTGTGTGTCTGTGTCTTTTGAATTTTTTCGTTAAACATGTTTGTGCTAAGTTCAGTGGGTAGAAAATCCAGAAATTTTACTCAAGTAAGTAGAAATACTTCATTATAAAATTACTCAAGTAAAAGTAAAAAGTACAGCATAGTAAAAATACATTTTTTCCAAAAGGTTGCTCAAGTGAAAGTAATTGAGTCAATGTAACTAGTTACTTTTCCACTCGGGTCTTACCTCATCATATTCTTCTATTCTTCTTACTTTTCTTTAAATTCAGTAGTTTACTCAAACTGCCTCAGCGTTTCTCTTTCAGAGAACGATTTGAGTCAAACATTTACTGGATCCTTTAGGAGCTTCTCACAATAGTTTGCTTTGATTTTCCTAAGCCGTGTAATTAAATCAGCCTCTCGTTCTGATTTGTGTGAAACTGATTCTTACTTTCCACCTAATTTGTTCCACGTATTGTACACCTTACCTCCTCCAGTTCAGATCTTGAGATGTTGCTTTGATATTTCCACATGATGCTGTCTGTTCGTGAAGCGCACCAGCAAAGCACTCCTGCAGCATGATGCTGCCACCCTCGTGCCTCAGTTAGGCATGTGAGATTTCTCCCTATTTGCATTTTTATTTCATCACTGCCAACTTGTGGTTTGTAAGGATGAATAATTTCACAGGACATTTAGCTTTTCTTTGCTTTTTGGGTTTGATTTGCACATCTGGCTCCTTCAGACATCTGGAAATTGTAACCAAGGATAAACCACCTGGTAGAAATCCACAATTAAACATGAAGGATTGAGTTAGATTTAATGAGACAAAAAAGGTTCTAATTGTTTTACAATGTTTGTAAACATATGCTTTGTAAATAAATTATTTACTAATTACGACTGTCTCAGTCTTAATCGCTCTTGTTCACATGGCATTCATTTTCATAAATTTTGGGAAAACCATCCAGTGATCACAAAAGGAATATTGTGCAATATTGCATATTTTGGTATTGATCCAATGCCAAGTTAATATAGAAACTGTATCGCCGATACCGATTCTGATACTTTTATTGAAGTTTGACATAAAACCAAACTTCTGACCTTTAACTTTTTTTGTGATTTTTCCTTGAAATTTTTTTTTTGCTAAAATCTAGGACAGAATTTGGACAAAGTTTGGAGTTGTCTGTTTAGAGCCCTGAAAATATGTTAGGAAGATGATAGCGTTCAATTAATTGGTATATTATTGATCTGAGTGGGTAAGCATCTATTTAATTTAGTATTTGGTTGGAAAGATTAATTTGGTTTATGGCTAAATATGTGCTAAAACTACTTCGTTTTTTATTTCATAGATTTCTGTCATAACAATGCCACTTTAAGAGCGACGCAATGCATGATGGGAGTAGAAAGTTCATGACCCGTGATTGTGCACTGTAAAGAGAAAACTACACACTGTCTGCTCGAACCGTGGATTTTGTTGAATAAAGCTGAAAATCTATGAGCGTTTTTAAGGGTGCAACATCTGCAAAAATATGTTGCACCCTTAACAACATATTTTGTTATGTTGTTAATAGCATAACAACATAATAATATTCTATTTTTGTGCATTTTTTCTTGTATAAACAAAATGCAAAGACAAATGAGGAATCAAAACAAAATCTTTTTTGGTAGAGTTGAGAAACTGTCAAGGGAGAATCTGAAACTAAAGTATTGATTTTTACCATGTTAGTATCCATTTTGTACCAACTTGGTATCAATATTATCCATATTTTAGACCAATCCGCCCAGCTCTAGTGAAAACTTTAGCCTTGTTAGTAAAACTCTCCTCCCGTAACTTTTGTCCGGACCAGCAGCAGACCAGAAGCGTCAGCCCGGAGCCGTAGAACTGACAGGCTCAGTAAGAGGAGGCAAAGTTCACACACCAGCACAGAGGGAGTCCTGCATGTATAAGAGGAAAACAAAATGCACTGAGAATAGATTTAATCTCCTTCCTAAGTGGTGACTGCTGTCTGCTCATCACATCTAAAGGCTCACACTGTAAGGCTGAGACGGATGACAGGCGGATTGATTCCAGCTCTCACCACAAACGCGCCACTCTTCGTTTTTGAGCTCACACATCTTCAACCCACCAGCTTCAATCTCACCTGTCTGTCTTCATCCTGCTTACTCAGGACCAAAAGTTAAATCTCAGAGATTTTAAGGACTGGGCCCAGAAAACTGAAATATACAGCTCTGGAAAAAAACCAAGAGGCCACTTAAAATGATCAGTTTCTCTGATTTTACTCCTTATAGGTTTATGTTTGAGTAAAATGAACATTGCTCTTTTATTCTGTGAACTACTGACAGCATGTCTCTGAAGTTACAAGCAAACATTTTGTATTCATTTGCAGAAAATGAGTCAAATGATGCAAAGCAGACAAGTTCACATTAATTTAGGAACAACACTAATGTTTTAACTCAGTTCAGGAATCAATATTCAGTGGAAAAACCAGGAGGTTTTTAATGGGGTTCAGTGCAGTGGACTCTTCATATTTTCCAGAGCTGTACATATTTTTCATAAAACAACTGAAAAATCGTCTACCTATCTAATGCTGTACAAATACAGGCCCATGAACCCATGTAAACATGTAATTTTGGGCAGAGAGTTATATCGCTTACAGTTAGTGAGTATTTTCTTTCAGACTTGCTGATCTGTTGAGTTACTTTGTTTGGGGTTTTTCAACAGTTTTAGGGTCATGTTGATGTGCTGAATCCAGAAATCTCATTGTTTTTGTTCAATCAGGTCAACTTCCTGAACTACGGAGCAACATGAGCATCAAAACGCACGACTTGTTCTCACATGTGGATTGGTTTCCTGAGGATCTGTTATCAATGATTGATGCAACGGAGAATTTAGCACAATGAAGACGTAATGTTCATTTTATATGCACTTGTCCTTATCAGTGTTTATTACTCAATTTACAGAAGTCCAAGTTTGTAATTAATACACTCTGTTGGAAAACATTTTCTTCTCCTAAAACCTTTTTAGGTTTTAGGAGAAGTTTTAGGAGAATATTTCTTTGAAATATTGAAATATTTCAAAGAAATATTTCAATATTTCTTTGAAATATTCAAAGAAATATTTCTCATTTCTTTGAATGAGAAATATTCCTGGAAATGAACTGACAATGTCACAAAAATGAAATTGATTTTGTCAGAAGATTGAATTTCTCTAAGTCACATTAGAATAAAACCCTGACCTGATTGACGTCATTTTTGGATTCAGCAGAGCAAAATAGTCATAATTCAGTGGAAAAAACAAACAGCTTTAAAAAATATATTTTCTATAACCCAGTTATTGATCCTCGTTGACTCCACATATCATTGTTTCCACATCTGCAGTTTTTTTAAACTAATGTTCAGATATAAGACTGCATAAAGCAGGAAGCCAACCCAAGTGCACATTATTGATAAAATAATCAAAATGGAGAAAATAATGGATTTTTCTTTTTACATATATAAAAAACTCACTGCTTTGTTCCCAGAAATATACTTTTGTTTCCAAAGCAGCTGAACTGAAGGCAGTAGGATTTTTTTTCTTGGATGAATAAAATCAGTAAGATGGATAAGTTAAAGATCTCCAACAATCCAGGCAGATTTCTGAAAACATTGTTGAAAATAAAACAAAGGGACTCAGTTTTTTAAAATGGCTAAACTTGTCCATGTCTTAAGTTAAGATCCAGTGTCGCCCCATAAGGTGTATTGCTGCATTCATTCAAACTCGTTAATAATTGTTGTATAAATCAGAGGTTTTGGTTCATTTCATCTGAAGAAAGCTCAGGTTTCGTCAGGCCTTTTGTGTTTCTACGGATGGCAAAGCCTCTTCTCCTCACCCCGATATAAAACGTGTGTTCACCTCAGCGCCTTTACAATAAATGTCAGATTCCTCTACGTTGCATTTGCTGGACTTCCAGGCAGATGCATCATGTGAAATCTTGCTCTGTTGCTTCGTACTCCCACACAGATTTATATATTTTTTCCATCAGCGAGAGGGAAAAAAAAACACATTTATGTGTGATAATGTTTTTTTCTGTAATCTCTCTCTTTCTTTAATGTGTCTTTTATTGCACCAGTACAGAACAAAGCCCCCAGGCGCTGCTTACACACAAACACTATTCTCTTTTCTTGCTACAATCACACACACACACACACACACACACACACACACACACACACACACACACACACACACACACAGAAAACAAGCACATGGGAATTATGGAAACACGGCGCAGTATGTCTGACTTAATCTGAAGAGATCAAACAATATGTATATACACCTACTATCAAGCGCAAGCGTGAACAAGGCAAACAAGGATAATGTCATGATGTAGCTGTCAGAGAAGAACTAACTCTGCGTCGTTCATCACTTCGCTGACAGTCGCTCACACAAAACAATAACTGGTTGAGTGTTTTAAACTGGTTTTATGAGCAGGAAGCTATATCTTCCTGTTAGCCGTCGGCTACAGAGCAGGCATGCAGACAAAGCAGCAGCACAGACATAAAGTGGAAGAGACAGAGAAACCAGACGTTGCAAATAAGGGAGGAGAAAATGGCTGGGAGTGAGTGATAGAGTGCGTGTATACCCTGTTGCCAATGCTATTAAAGTTGTATTGCACAGGGCTTTTAGAGCATCGACCATCAGCCAAGTAACTTTAGCTAATAATTTTTTTAAAACCTCAGTGCTTTGTGCACAGGGGGGGTTCCCGGCGTGTGCTGCGAGTTATGTGTGGTCATGGTTGGGGATTGTCAGCCTGTATTTGTATAATAAAATCTCCAACGACGCACATGTGAAAATGCATTACATTTGAGGCTACGAAGCTTAATTTTCTTCATGTTTAGGGGTTTCTTTCTTTCTCGTGGACTTCCTGTCAGGTAGAGCTCAAACATTCAGACGTATTAAGTCCCACTGCCAACAAAAGTAGAAAACCCACCAAGAGTTTAATTTGCATAATAAGATCTGATTAAACTCTCGTTTCTTTTCTACTTTCCACTATACCAACACTTGATTAAGGTTTTAATTTTCGAGGCATTGTGTTTTCAAGCATTGTTTTGCTCATTAAGTCCATGCGGCTGATTAAAGTAGTTCTGTATCTGTCATACTAATTAGGGAAGTCTTTGACCAGAAGGGGCTGGACAAATCAACGTTTTGTTTGCTCTGTTTTCCTCAGAAAAAGTTTAAAAACCTTAAAGTTTTCCCCCCAGGAAAGATAATCCTCAGTCATCACTATTACTATATAATGCTGTTAGTCATTCGGTTGTTGTAACTGCTTAGACGATGGCTTTGTCTACGGCGATGCATTAAAAGTTTGAAAGGCATTATACGACTAAGAGGGCTGTGTTAGTGGCTCCCTCTTCTCCCTCTATAGAATAATTTCACCTACACACTCACTCACAAGAACATGAGGTTGTCCAGGAGCTTTTAAAGCTTTTTTATTAACTCAAACCACAGTCTGCTTTTAGTTGCCTACATCTAACCGTGCTCCAGTCTTCAAGTCAACACTACAGGGTATGGGAGTATAATTAGAAAAGTGCTAAGTAAGTATGACTTGTTTGGCTGCTGCTTTTCTTTTTCGAAAATGAATTAAAAATTAATACTGATGCACAAATAAGCATCTGTTTCTTTATTAAATGAGCCTCTGGTTGTTACCGACATGTTTGGTAGCAGATAAAACTCCTCACATTAAATTAGAGGAAATGGTGGGCTCCTGAATTCGGACTTCCTCCTGCACTGCTGTTCACAAATTAATAACTTTCAGAACAAGAAGGTTGTAGTGACTGTGGATCTGCAGGGAAATGCTGCTACATGTTCCTCTCTGCTCCGCCTGGAAGCTGCTACAAGCAAGAAGAGAAACTTAACTCAAGACATTTTTTAAAAAATGAACTTGCTTAGCTCTTACATTTACCAAACTTCTCTTAGAATTAGTTTTCAGAGTTTTAATTGATTAAAAATGCTAACTATTTAGAAGAATATCACTGTTATGCGATTTGAAGGTGACACAAGGTGTAATATCTATATTTTAATGCATTATAACACTCAGTTTCTGTTAGGAGGAATGGGCCAAAACTCCAGCAAACTACTGTGAGAAGGAAGGAAACACAAAACACTGAACACATTGACAGAGTTTAAAAGGCAATTATATCAAATACTAACTAAATTTAAATGGCTATCTCCTCTTATTCTGGTATTTAGCAAAGAAAAAATGATTTCTGTACCTGACCTAAATCAGAAAACATTTAGTTGGATTGAGATAGTGTGTAAAAAGAAATATTTAAGTGTCTTTTTTATATAGTGGTGTTAAATAACTGCAATAAACACTGATTATACACTGTCCTTTTGCCACGTATTTGTTTTTTACCTCTCCTTTTCACTTCTGCAGAGTTTAACTGTGGTCTCAGTAAAAGGTAAGAATCCCTCACACCGTGTGTTTTACAGTTTATCAAAGTAAATATTCATCTTCCATTTGTGCTCAGTCATACTCCACACACTCCCCTACAAAATGATTAACATGGGGACCAATCTCCACCGGTTGCCTCAAGGTCACTCTTTCCAAAAAATGAACAAGCACTGCTTTGTCTTTGAGATAAAGAAAAAGGACAAAAAGAGGGATGAAAATGGAGGAAACGAGAGATTAAGAGACAGGCAGAGAGGAGAGAGAAGGAAGCAGTGCAGGCAGCAGCATAAAAGAAAAGGACAGACTGAAGTCATTTAGGCTTTTTCTTCTGCCTGAATAATCCAAGTTTTGTCCAAATTTAGTTTAAGGAAATTGTGGAACATCCAGTCCTTGACATTAGCATGAAAGTCAAGAGACGGCAGCAACTAAAAGCACATTTCTGAGCAGGTTTCTATATTTGACAACGCTATTTCTTTCTATTAGTTTTTTTTTTTACATGTTTAGCTTCCCAGTAAATGTATCTCTGAGGCCGATGGCTGATTACTTTCCCTTGTCTGAAAAGCACAAACGTTTTCACTCAATAATGTGATCTGACAGATTAATATGTATCAGCATGGATGGGCAATCTTGAATATTGTAGCTGATTCTGCATCAGAATGCTGAGTTGTTTATTTATTTAGGGTTTTTTCTGCTACAAAATTGATTTGCAAAAGAAAATCAGCAAATGTTTATTTTGCGTCTTTAATAATACTTAATTTTTTTATATCAACCAATCAATCAAATTTTATTTGTATAGCACATTTCAGCAGAAAGGCATTTCAAGGTGCTTTACATAATTAAAAAACAAAATAAAAACAGCATGTGACATTGAATAAACAGTAAGAAAGAGAAAGAGATATAGGAAAAAAAAACAATAAAAACAAATTATAAACCAACCAAATTATATATGATGAGACAACGATAACATGAGTTAATGTAAAAGCTGTTTCCCATTACGATTTTATTAATGAAAAGCGCCTTCCAAGCCTACCTGGCCCTACTGTATGTGAAAAAGCAATTACACACAGACCTGTGCATTCAAAAATCTATTCAATAAAAGTTATCTATCGATACGATATGTAGAATATTGTAGAAAGTACACAAGATTTCCCAATGGAAAGAACTTCAAGTACAGAGAAGAAAATGATAACTTTTCTGCCACCACTCAACACTGGAGGTGACAACAGAACGACATGCAGGCGTCACTTTCCAGTTAAGATCAGGATTCACGACTCAACCATAACAAAAGGACTGGGAGGAAAAACATGAAACCACTGCTGACCACAGTGGGACAAGAGTGAAAGGCCTGCTCCACATTTGTCAGAAATTAACTTCAATGATGCCGCAGATTTTTGTAAAAGTATTTTGACTGACAGGACAAAACTGGAACTCTTGTTACATGTTGTGTAAAAATAGAACAATATTTCATATCAGCATATCTGTCACACTGTGACCGGTTTATTAATTATGCAATGTTGCAGTCGCGGCAGTGGACAGGATGCACGAATTACATAGTTTTAGGAGACGTTTCCTCACAAGAAGTTTTACTTTTGCACCATTGCACACAATAGATATACATATACTTTTTAATATTTTGTCCAGTTCTTGGCTTGTCTTCCCAAATCTTCCTGCATCCTTGTTTGGGTTACTGTGTAAGCCTTACATTTTTCAGGAAGTTGTTTTGGTTCTGCCATCACAGACGTAAACAATCAAAGTGTGGAGGTATAGTTGTAGCATTACATACGTTTCCAATTGTCTATTGGAACATTATTCTATCCAAACATTAGCTACCAGATGACAGCCTGCTGTTAACCCTGACGTTACTGTTTACAGATCTGAATATTAGAGTCATCTATTAAATAAATAAGAAGCCATATAATTAGTTTTGTTGGACCTCAGAAATCATTTGAGAAGCTAACTGAAGCCACAGCCCCACTAATCTATTAAATTACTAGTTGGATGTGATCAGATAATAAAAATGAGATTTCAAAGTGTTACATGTATATCAGTGCTGTTTCCAGTGAAACTGACAAACATAAGCAATGACTTTTACTCCAATGTTCCAGCTGCTCTGTGCAGTAAGACTGCAGGCCGAACCGAACCGAACAGACAGCAATAACAACTGTTCCAAAATACATTCATATTTTCAACTTGGTTTAATTTCTCCCTTTTGCATCGTTGGAGGAAATACTGTTCAACAGCTTCTCACTTCGCAAACTCCTAAATAGGTTTAAATAAAATAAGTTCACACCTCCTTCAGGTGTTCGAAAAGCCACTGAAGTTTACGTCTGATCCAAAGATTCCAGCTGTCAAATCAGGAGCTACTAACGTCAGCCTAGAGGACGACAGATGCGACTTGTAAGTGTTATTTGACCAAAGTGCAATAAAAAAAAAAGTAAGTTACATTAGGAAGTTGGGTGATATGATAAGGGTTGTTCATCACCAAAAAAAACCAAGCATGGAACCAGTTTGGTGGAACCTAATTGGATATAAACTCATTTCAAAATCATATTTCCGTGTAAATGATGTTGTTTTGCTTCACAGCGTATTTGAAGTCAGCCAAATAAGCTCTGACTTTGTTTTGTTTGCCTGTGGGCAGTTGTAAACCGTCAGACCACTGAGCTAATCTACGATTCCTGCATAAAAATCACGCTTTTATCTGCTTTCAACAAAATAAACCTCATGAAAATCCGATACAAATATCCCTCTGCATTCTTGATCCTGCACCTGTTGCTGTTTATGATAGATAAGGTCCAGTTGCTTCATTTATCTCCTGGTGACACGAGAGTGCACAGATAAATCCATATGGGGGAAAAGTGCAACACAACCTTGAAACTTCAGATACTAAAGCAGCCTTGAACTCAGCAGACTTCCTCCTATTTTATAACAGGGGCTTTACAGCACAGTCAGAAAAACATCCTTCTAAAAATACTTAATATATGAATATCTAAATCCAGTTACTGCACTCTAGCTCAAACAACTGCATCAGCATCTTGAGGTACAACACAGTTTGCATGCCACCTGAGCTGCTCTACAGAGTGCTGCCAAGTGCGTCTCTTGCTCTTGAGGAGCAAAGGAAATCGACCTCCGAATAATCTTATATACCTTTCTCTTCTTTCATACAAGCTCGTCTTTTTCCATAATATCACCGCGCTCCTCCGCAGGGAGCTGCGGGAACTCGGCACACAAAGCGATCTCCTCCACGCGCTGCAACATGCAGCAGCAGGCCTTGCAGAGCAGCATGTCGTACCTCAAGACTCTGATGCAGATGCTCAGACTCGTTGGACCCTTGAGGAAGAAGCAGAAGAACAGAGAACTTCAGATGTGCTCAGATTATCAGCTTCTTCATGACGTTCATGCACACTAGACTTAGAGGCACCGAGAGAGTTGGTGGAAATTCAGCCGAGAGTAAGCAGCATCATTTCAGCGAATATACACGGTGTGCCAAAAACCTTTTGGTCTGAACGGCTCGCAGAGGCGAAAGTAGAGCAAATAAATGTAATAAAAATATTTAGAATAAATATTATGATTTTCACTAAGGAGGGAAAAGTTCAACAGAGCAAAAAGAAACTGAAAACAAACCATTTATCCATCCATCCGTCTTCTTCCATCGCAGGGGTAGCAGCCTGAGAAGGGAGGCCCAGACTTCCCTCTCCCCAACCGCTTCTTCCAGCTCCTCCGGGGAAATCCCAAGGCGTTCCCAGGCCAGCCGAGAGACATCGTCCCTCCAGCATGTCCTGGGTCTTCCCGGGGCCTCCTCCTGGTGGGACATGAACACCTCACCAGGGAGCCGTCCAGGAGGCATCCTGACCAGATGCCCGAGCCTCAACTGGCTCCTCTCGACGTGGAGGAGCAGCAGCTCTACTCTGAGTCTCCCCCAGATGACCGAGCTTCTCACCCTATCTCTAAGGGAGAGCGCAGCCACCCTGCGGAGGAAACTCATTTCGACTGCTTGTATCCGTGACCTCGTTCTTTCGGTCATGACCCAAAGCTCATGACCATAGATGAGGATGGGAACGTAGATCGACCGGTAAATTGAGAGCTTTGATTTTTGACTCAGCTCTCAAAAAGCTGAGTCAAAAACTGTGCCAATCCGTCTGTCAATTCATTTTTTTTCCCTCATTCGAGAACAAGAACCCCAGATACTTAAACTCCTCCACCTGGGTCAGGACATCCTCCCCGACCCGGAGAAGGCACTCTACTCTGTTCCAGCTCAAGCCCACGGCCTCAGATTTAGAGGCACTGATCCTCATCCCGGCCGCCTCACACTCGGCCGCGAACCGCTCGGCCGCTCGGGTGGGATCCGTTTCGGTGGCCTTGGGATCGCGTCTCTGCTTTTTGCAGATGATGTGGTCCTGTTGGCTTCATCAGGTCGTGGTCTTCAGCTTTCACTGGAGCGGGTTGCAACCAAACCATAGCTTCCCTATTTCTCACTTACGTACCTGGTTCAATTATCAAAATCAACTAAAATAAAATAATTAAGCTGATTGCAAGTGTAGTCTTAAAGTTACCTTATTTGTAGTAACAAAGTGACCAAATTTTGACCATGAATTAGTACAAATAATGCAAATGTGAATAAACATCAGCAAAGACAAACATGAAGACTTATTGATTTAAAGGAGTTGAATGCGTTTAATGAGTTTTAATTTTTATTCACAATAAAAGTTGGCTACAATTCAACGAAATGTGAAATGAGTTTAAAGCTATGAGTATTTTTGGAAGACACTTTAATTGTACTTTTTTTTAATAACCCTACCCAGGAGAATGTTGCAGTACTTTGGAAGATATTCTGCCTTTTTCCAGCACCAAATAAAGCCAGTTCAGGAGTCCTGAGTGACACCAGATCTGTTACTTTGATTAAGCCAAAATGAACTCCCAGAACCCCCTGCAGGTCGTTTCTCACTGTGGAGTTGGAGTTGAAGATGCCATCATACTCCAGCTTCAGCCGTCTTACTGCTATCTGAGCAGAGCAGGCAGCATGTTGAGGATCATGTTCTTTAATTTCTCCAGTGCATTTCACACAATTCATCCTGAATTAGTTTGTCAGAAACTCTAAAAGACACAGGAGGCTTTCAGACTCACCTGGATCAATAGCTGCTTGAGAAACAGACCAGTTTGTGAGGCTTACTCTAATTTATTTGCTAACTTGTTTTTTCTAATTCAAGAACTTCTGCCAGGAGGTTTAAATGGTCCACTATTCACTAAACAACTACATAAAACATCACAATGTTCTTCAGGAATTAATGTCATTTAAAACAAATAATACAGTTTAATTAAATATGTATGTGCTTAATTTATATAATGTAAGTCTAATTCTTTCCCAATTTATTTCAACTCTACTAGAGTTGGAGGTTCGACACACAAGAAAGAGGTAAAGTTTTCCTTCACTTCAAGTGAAACCCAACACACGGGACACGAGGGCGACGTCAGGTACGACAAAAGTTTAACACGTTTCAACTTCTGTGTGCTGCGTCTCTAGCCTGCGTGTTTACAGCTCCAAATTTCACATGCACGAACTTTGCTGGTTTCTTGATCGGAGGAGAACAAGCGACTGTCGCCTCATTGAGCAAATCTCACGGGAAATTAACGCAGCAGGAACAACGTCGCCTCCTGTGTGTCAAGTCCAATGATTGGTCGGCTGTGCAGTTTAACCAATCAAGTGTTAGTTTAGATGCTACATCAAAGCCGAAATGGTTTTCCAACGTGTCACTCTGAGTGCATGAATTTAAATATTTGAATTTCATTACTGACATAAATTAATATTCAAGTAAGATTCTTTGTTTAGATTACGTGCCAAAGCCATAGCTGTTTATGTGGCCATCTAGATTAAAGACTAAACATTAAGTCTGCTTAAATATAATGTCATCAATCAAATCAATGCAGGTTTTTATCTGCTTGCTGCCAAATTGTATCAATTAGCCTCTCTAGTTTCTTGAGAATTATTATGGAGATCAACAAATTGTGCTTATAATCGGGAGTTTATTGCAGATTCTTCTCAAAAATGGACAAAAGCTTTCTTACTTGTTCTAAACAGCTGCCTCAGCTTTCATTGATGTCAGACTTTAGTATACGATCAATACAGCGAGTAATAAAAAGTCGCATTTACTGTCATAAATAAGCACAAATATTTCCAAATGAGTACCACAAACACTTTGATTTTTATTGCAAAAAATCACAAAAAGAATCACAAAATCGTGGAGGGATTGAAAAGATGTTCAGTATAATTTAATTTTAACAATTTATTGAATATTTTAACAGTTTGTGAACAGGTTTTATCAATACATTCTGGCACAACCGGCCCTTTAAGAGCATTCATGATCTTGATTTAGTCCAAAATAAGTTTGCCATCCTGGTTTGGATATTTCTCATCTTCTATGTCATTATACAGTCTAAACTGACCTCCACAAGTAGAAAGCGCTCACATACAGTTCATTCTCAGCAATATTCTCCCTTTTTAGCATGCTAAATGCCCCCTCACCGACTGGTGAGTCTGTGCCTGGGTTACTGGTGGGGGCTTTCGTCCCCCATGCTCCCGGTATGGGCTGACTGTCGGTGTCGGGGGCTTCAGAAACTGATGTGCCTGGAGGGGCACCGCTGTCAAGTGGGGTGTCTAAGTGGACACCTGTCAGTGCCACCTCCCTAATTATTTCTTGAATTGTTGGGTCTCGTTGGGTCTGCACTGCCAGCCCCCAGCTGTCCTCCTCCAGTTGTCAGTGTGACGGGGATTCTGGCTCTTTTTCCTCTTGCAGCTCAGCGTTAACCTTGTTGGGCTCCAGAACTGCTGCCAATTTACTGCCATATCTGGCATTTTCACTCATCAATTTTTACATTTTTTGAAAAGCTTGAGTATTTTTTCATCCAGGGCTGCTAGGGTAAATAATTCTATAATTTTAAATTAATTCAGGTGAGTAAAACATATATTGTCTGATCTGTTTGTGAATTAAGTTACTTTATTTTTTTTGCTGATTTTTACAGCAACCCTCATGCTGCGGTCTTTTCTTCCCTCATTTACAAAATGATCTTGTAAACCTTTGACTCTTTCATGTGGGGCTTGTTAACTGTAAAGATACTACCAAAGCTTATTACACATCTAATTGGTACTGGGGTCCAAGTCTCTAACAATGTTTTATTGATAACCGTTATATCTTATTGATAAGAAGATGATTTAGAAACATTTTTTCTATGCCCAGCTAAAAGTACACCTCATCCAAAGTTGTATTCTTTAAACTGTCACCTAGAAAATCCTGGTTCAGGGTGGACAGAGGAGTCAGGAGAGCTGCAGACAGAGGAAGTTTTCCACCTTGCAAACCAGTTACAAGTTGTGATGCGTCAGTGGCGACTGAGCCGCCTCGTTTACGAGGACAGTGGGAGTCAGCCCCCGTCTGAGAGCTGCACACAGACCCAACCCTTACACTGAGAAGCTGATGATTCTGCAGTGTCACAGACTCTTTTCATTTGAAAGTCCTGAAAACAATTAGTAGACGGTGTAGCCTACAAGAGTGGTTAATCTGGAGTATAATCTCTAGATTAATAAAGTACTCTTTCATGCTCATGTTCTGTCTTTGTCTTAACAACTCCGATGCTCCCAGATCTTCAATATAATTAGAGTAATTACCCAAGCAATTGGGTAATTATTCCAAAAGTATTAAAGGGGATAAATCCTGTAAAATGCACATTTTCAGTCCTTAAATACATTTTGTTGTGCACTTAGAGTGCCAAAAAGTTTAATTCAGTATCCTGGTGATGCTACTTGTTACATACTTTGAACTACTATGTCACAGTATTTTGGTCAAGGTCATCGACTACTGGCTAACCAACTTTGCACCATTTTTATTTCTCACAGAGATGTTGTAGTCGAAGTATAAGGATGCAGAAGTTACAAGTGGATAAGTCAAAATGTTTGGTTGCTGCATGTATTGACCCACACGACTCATTGCACCATCCAGGAGCATCAGAACTTCTGCTTGGTACCTGATTACACTTCTTTTCCTTAGAAATGTACCGACATCAGTTGAGACATCCCATTACTGCTTCAGTAACCTCTGCCGAAAGACTTATTTTGATAGAGGGGTTGCTTCCTTCCACCTATAGAAATTACGGATACAGCAAAGCTGCAAATAGTAGTAGCAGACTTTGTTTTAAACATTAATTTACTGTGTTGAAATGATGTCCTGGCCTTTGTTTTCATAGCATTTTAGCTCCTAAGGGACATAACTGTGCTGCATGTTTTGAATAGGCATTGCTTTTGCAATTTTTGTCTTGGGGAATACATGAACCGAATGCACTCAGTAACTATGATGACAGCGCTAGCTAAGATGTTAACTATGTTGAGGTCTCGTTTACAAGCTGTATTCGTTCATATAGTTGTACTATATTCTGGTTTGAACATGTCAGGCTGGATGGACACGTTTTCCACTGTTGACATCTGTTAATAAATTTGAGAATAAAACATTTTTGTGCTGCCAATCGAATCTCTGCCATCAAACTATAAAAGTGGCTGAATGGGATGGGAGCGGTCTGTGACCTGGAGGGTCAGATCAGGGGTGGAAGACGGGCATTTAACAAGAAATTCATACCAAAGCATTTCAGTTCCACTTTACATAAACCACAAATGAATGACTTACATGTGAAAAGACAGGATTTAAATACTATGTTCTCTTTAAATGACTGAGAAACTATTCTTGGTCATGTTGGACCTCTTTCAAAAAATTTTTATAAAAAGCAGCAATCCATCATGCAGACAGGTGACTGTGCTTTACATTTACAAGTAACCTATAAGGTTCAAGTATGCACTTGGAAAAACATCCAAACTCCACAGAAAAAGGCTGCAGCAGGAATTTAAACCCAGAATCTTCCTGCCATGAAGCTGCACTGCCAATGAATAATCTACCATGTTGCCCTCAAGAACAAACCGGTAGATAATCATCGTGCTCTAAGTAAAGAGCCCCTGAAAAATACATGTAAGATTTCACTTTAATGAAATGAAAATATTTGTGGCTGTGAATTAGGGGCATCCCTAAAACCAAAGAGTTTTTAATTTCATTAAATTAACTTATTAAACTGATAAACTGAGGATGCAGGGATTTCTTTCAAATAACTGTCTTTCTAATGTGTCTCGAAGGCTAAACAACTCGGAGTTGGATGTCAAAACATTCAGCGCAGCGTGAGCTGAATATTTAAAAAGGCAAATGCATTTTTCACTGCCCCACCAGCAACAACTGCGACTATAAATAACTCAGAGAGGCTGATTGAGTTGTTCATCAGAACCAGTGACTGACAGGCATGTTCTGCATTTCTGTCTCTCTGCAACTCAATTTAGAGATTTGGATTTTCGACATAATTGCTTTACTGCAGTCAGTCGCTGAAGTTTCAGTAATTGAAGGAGCCAGGTAGTAGTCGTGCATTTTAGCAACTTTTCTGTCGTGATACTAGCATTACCGTTCAGCTGAAAATTAGACAGTGTTTAAAGCATGTAAACGTCTGGAAACACTTTATCAAAATGTTTTTCATACTGAGTATTTATAGATCCAGTGTTTTGAATGGAGATGTCAGAAATGACTTGGTGACTGGAATCTCTTCGTTGGCCATTGATAAAATTTGATCTTAAAATGCATCCATATACTCATAGCTAAATGTGAATATGTTGGCCTAACATCAACATGTTTTGCTATAAAATCTGCTACTGCGGAAAAAAGACACCATCCATCCGTCTTGCATACCGGCTTTTCCTTGCAGGGTCCTCCTTCTTTAACATTTGTTATTTATGATATTACAGATGACATCAGCAACTGAATGGATCAAGAAGGAACAGAGATCTCAAACTAGAATGTGTAAAGAATAACCAAAGCTTCATTCAATGTTTCATACATTATTGGCATGTTTTGCTTCAAAGTTGTAATTTTTACGTGTTTGTTTTCTTTTCTTTTCTTTTTTTTTTCAAGCTGGCTGTTTCCAGACTGCTGTGTCTGAGGATATTACTGAAAGTTGTGGGAAATTGAGTGGAAGAAAAATATGTGTTAAACGGTTGTGCATGCTGCATCACATGCATATGTCTTCATTCCTTTCTTGTTTGTTTTTGGTGAAATTAATATTTTTTTAAGCCCCAGTCAAACAAGATGATAACTGTGATGTGAAAATCAGTCAGAAGAAGCATGCTGACAAAAGTCTAGACTGAACTACCTTGCTCTTTCAATCAATTATGATTTTTAACATGAGATATTTACAATTTGATTATGTTTTCACAAAGCCTTTAAAATGTTACTGGAATATAGAATTTTATTGCATTTATTATTATCATTCTTGGGCATTATTAAACTGTGCAACTCAAAAACAACTTCTTGCCTTCTTCCAGCTACCAGCCTATATGCGCAATTTGGAGATGTGTGCATTTCTCCCAGTCAAATGCTCTGTTCCACGGAAACCCAGTACATGTTGGTCTTTATGTGTTTAAAGGTGCAGAACCGATTGGTGTGAAGATTACCGTACTTTCTGGACTATAAGGTGCACGTAAAAATGACCTGAGCGTCTTATATACCGTATTTTTCAGACTATAAGCTGCTACTTTTCCCCCACGCTTTGAACCAGGTGGCTTTTCTGTGGATTTTTCTTCAACCACCAGGGGGCTCTTTAGCAGGAAGTGAATCATTGGAAGTCAAATTGGAAATCAAAGAAGAAAGCGCTGATTTTTATTTAGAACAAGCACATGCTAGCAGCAGGCACGGCGGAGAAATGTTTTCAAACTCACACCTGCTCATCATGGAAACAACACGAAGAAGTTCATATGATGCACCTTTTAAGTTGAAGGCTATCGACCTGGCAGTACAGATTGAGAACGACGGATATACCAGCGGTTTATAGCCCGGTGTGGCTTATATATGTACATTTCCAGTTAAAAAAAAAAAACAAAAAAACTTTGTAGGTGCAACTTATAGTGAGGTGCGCTCTACAGTCCGGAAACTACGGTATTGTTCTGGAGGAAAACAGCCCCCTCTAGTGGATTAATATGGATTGATTCTGGTTGTGGTTACTGACCTTCAAGAGGTTTTGTGTGGTACATGGCTCTGTCATAATGTTTTTGTTACATTACGGCTACCATATCAGGAGAGTAATATGTCCTGTGCTTTGACTGACTGGCTTATCTGTCTTAAAGTCCGATTTGCTTTATACATGAAAACGGATCAAAAATAGACCATTCATAGACAGTATGCCTTACAACCTAGTGTACCTTATAGTGTGGAAAATACGGTAATGACTGCAGCCGTGGCAGCCAAGCAGCCATTATGCCGTGACGGCCAACATGGCAACCCGTCCTCCAGATCCTCAACTTAATGCCTGGGTCACAATGAGCTGCTTCTATGGCTCATCTGTGGCAACAAACCACCAAAATCTGACAAGCAGAAATAGTAGAAATGGTTCTGGTGGTGATGTGCCGCCAGCTACGCTTCGCCGTAAGTAATGGAGACCATCCAAAAGGTCTGTCCAAGATTCAGAGGAAACCTTTAATATTCTGACTGATTTTCATTGTAATAGCCAAATCCTAAAAAAGAATAAGACGGCTACTATCATAATTGATTGAAAGGGCGAGGTAGTTCAGTCTAGACTCTTCTTAGTGGGATTGTTATGGTATTTGTGGAAGTCATAAGTATTCTGTGTATTACTGTTACGTTGAGCTGATGGATATCAGTTTCTATTGTGGATAACTCGGTTAAGCAAATAGCCAAGACATCGTAGAAATAAACGTTTTTATTGACAATCAGCATCAATTATTTTAAAAATGATGGGCTTGTTTCTCAACTCCAGTATATTATGATAGTCAGACAGAGTGTTTTCCTCCCTGTATATTAGTAAATCATCTGGATGAACACAACCACAGACAAACTATCTGCCTTCAAACGCAACATCAGTCAGGAAAGATTGTCGCCATAAATTTCCCTTAATGCAATAAAACTGAAATAGAGTCGTATTTGTCATTTTTCCACGCGTTACCTCCGTCTCTTGCGATGCTCCCTTTGTGAGATTAATCAAGCGCAAGCATGATTAACAGTAATTTTCTCTAAACAATCCTCCTGAGCATCTCCAAGTCATTATGACTAAATATGACCTAATGACTCTAAATAAGAGCCTTGATACTGAGATTTTTTTGCCATTCATGAGGGAAAACAAAGACACTGAGAAGAACAGAGAAATTACTAGACACTAATGAAGATGTATGTTGCTGACACAATTTATTGTTTGTGTGTGCATTTGCATGCTTTGAGAAAATAGACCTTATTAGGATCTAAACTGCCTCTGAAATAGCCCTGATAAATGCACCAAAAATATATAAATTATACTTGTCAGTTGCAATTTATTCAGCTGATAAAACCTCCATTGTTCCATCATCCACACTGTGCTGCGAATCTACTTGCTATTAGAACATGCTTGCAATTCATAAATTATCTCCAACTGACTGTTGTCACAGAGTGCTTAAATTAAATAAATCAATTACACACAAAAATGTGAGTCCATACTCCGTGTTTTATGTGGTAAAATAATTTTTTATTGTCCCTACTACTGCTTCGACATGTCCGCCTGCTGCTGCAATCTGAAAATATAAAGGTTTTTTTGAGACTTCTGACCTTTGTGTGAAGAACAGCCTGCAGCTAGACTTCATTGTTTCTATGCAGCAAAGTCAAAACTCTGAAGAAACTTCAGCCAAATAAATTGACCTACATCTGAGAGACAGTACAAGAGTCACAGATGACCTCAGCAACAAAACGAATCAAGATTTAGTTACGTAAAAAAGGAACAGAGATGACTGAGTACAGAATAACTAAAGCTTCATTTGTTTCATACATTTTTGGCATGTTTTGCATGAAAATTGTACTCTTTTATTATGTTTTTTCTTAAGTTGACTGTTTCCAAGGATATTGCTGAAAGTTGTGGGAAATTGAGTGGAAGAAAAAAGTATGTTAGAACATGTTGCATCACAAGATGATGTATTCATTCCTTTCTTGTTTGTTTTTGGTGAAATTAATAGTGTTTTTTACAAACTATGGTGTGAAAATCAGCCAGAACAAGAATGTTGGCAATTTTATTCAAATGTTTTGGGCAATATACTGGTGGTTTATTTCCATAGGAGGAGCTTCATGGTGGTGGCAACAAAATATTAATTCAATTATTTTAGCCACACACATCTGTTACTGTAAAACATTTGAGAGTGTGTTAACTAGAAAATAAAAGTCCATCGTTTTGGTTTTAACTCAGAAATTAAAGTTCACAAAGTTTATTTAACAAGAGACAAGTTGTTTAAACATTGTTTTTTAAGTTCATTAATCTTGAATTGTGAGTTTTAACTTAATGCTGTAATTTAAACCAAATAATTATTTCACAATTTGCAAGAACATAACTTTCCTCACGTAGTTAAAGAGCCACATTTCTCTATTATTTTCACTCACAATGCCAAGTTAAAATACTTATTTCACTTAGAATAATTTAAATTCTTGTTTCGAATTGCATGAACAAAATTTCTGATCTGAAGATGAATTTTATTAAAAATCACAATGAATTCAGCTCAAAAATATTCAGTGTGGACATCATCCTCAAGTTGCATTAAAATAAACATTATTAATAAAACACAAAAGTCAGATCAATGTAACGCACTTCCATCTCAGGATACAAAAACATGCCGCTAAGCATTCTGGGAAATAGTTCCCACTGCTGTCTTTTACTTCTTTCAGGGATTTTTTTTTGTGTTAACATAAAAACTCTGCTTTATTCAACTCCTGGAGGTTTCACAAAATTAATAAAAAGTTAACACAAGTTTGTCTTTCACAAACTCACAAATTTAGGTTCAAAATCTAAAACTCACAAAATTTATTTGACCTAACCCAGTGTTTCTCAGCCCTGGTCCTCAGCGCCCCCCTGCTCAGCATGTTTTAGATGTGCCTCTCTTCCAGAACAGCTGATTCAAGTGATTGCATGACCATCAAGTACTGCAGAAGCCTGTAAATCACCCAGAGATACAATTCAGGTGTGTGGCAGAAGGGAAACACCTAAAACATGCAGGACAGGGGGGCTGTGAGGACCAGGGTTGAGAAACACTGACCTAAACAGTAAAAGATAGTAAACACAACTAAATGCGGCTCAAATGTTTTACATCTCAACAATAACATGCATTTAATTTTTGAAAAACAAAAAAGTGATTAAGTAAAGTTTAGATAAGCAAATCTATAAAACACATATTAGACACATCATGTTTACTGTGAAGCATGACGAAGTCATGAGAAATCCAGGATAGAAAGCAGTTTGATGATTGCAGGTAAAGACGATATTTAAAAATTTATCAAATACTGTAAAGTATTAATGCACTCAAATTGCACCATAACACCTCAAATTCTGAAAACAAATGAGTCCCAAATGTGAATATTTCTGGTGCTTGTGCAGCAGGATGCAGCATTAACTCTTTTCTCCGGTCATCTTCTGGTTTTACTCGGTAGAAATCTGGCTCCTTTTTAAAAACTGTCAGAGTTTCTCTTAGGATGTGAAGCTGCAAGGTGGAGATGAATGTTCGGCAACACGAGTTTGTACTTTCAATAAGGCAGTTTTTCCTGCTCTGAGCGGTTTTAACGTGCGTTGAAAAGGCACACTAAAAATGCAAAAGGCATCAGAGTATAAAGAGGAAAAAGTAGGTCTGTGTTGCTGCAACGGCTCTTTAAAATAGGCAGAAAAGCTGATGGGGCAGAAAAGGCTGCACTCTGATCCATATTCATATTTCCATTCATTTAACCGACAACTCTTCACAACTGTTGATTCATTTTGAAGAATCACTCGTTCGCTTTCAGGAGAGAGTGCAGTCGGCTTCTTTTGCATAATTATGCAGTTACTTTGAGGGGTTTTCCTGTAGCTCAGCGAGCGCATTAATCCGTTTTATGAAGAAACACGGAAAAGGTGTGCGTCTCCTCTGTACTCGAGCTCAGGCTTCACAGCCTCCTGTGGATATTCAGTGCATGGGGGGTTGTTTTTCATTAACATTTATTTGTCTGAGTTAAAATGGTTGAAGGAAAAAGAAACATCTTTCTTTATTACTTTTTGATTATACAGGTTCAAAGTGGTAAGCTGAAAAACTGCAAAATCCCCCCTGAGACGTATTCAAACAGCTGAGAGAAACTACTTTATATTCAGAAAACAAAAAGGTTCCCCGTTTACAGTGTAGTCTGTCTGTGAAGCAGGAAGTACCATCCATCCAGCTCCAACACAGGAACCAGACCCAAACCAGAGAGACGGAACACAAACAGACCCAACAGAAAAACCCCTGTGACCCGGTGGTTCTGTTTGTGTTTACCACTTATATACAGCTCTGGAAAAAATTAAGAGAGCAATTTTACAAAGTTGAAGATCTGGCCCACTGTTCAATGGTCACGAATAAAGCCTCAATCGTTTTCATGAATGGAAAGTTGTAACTTTTATAGTTGCAAAGAAAACCAAGAAAAAAAAGCTTGAAATCAGAGAATCTAGTAGATTTTACTGCCTACCACTCTAAAGACGATGCTTACATGTCCAGATACAAGGCAAACAGACTCATTCGGTTGTTCTTTTTCCCCTAATTTGTGATGAATCGTCGTAAATCAAAGCACAGCTGCAGCCTCTTTAAGGAAACAGCAGCAGCAGCGGCAGCAGCAGCAGCCTCTGAGCCTTTTCCTCTGAGCAGATCAATATCACCGTAATGAATTGTACTCAAACACAAGCAGGTATTTTTCATTATTCCAGCTCTGTGTTGCCTTTCGAAAAGCAACAGAGTCTACCGGAAAGCTAATTTCGCGACGCTGATGGGAAGAAAAACCCAACAAAGGACATTTTAAGTGGTGATCGCCACTGATTTGAGTCTCAAACTTGTGGAGGGTGAAAAGAAAAGAGCTGGACAGGCTGACGCATGTGTGTGTGTGATATGTGCGAAATCAGCAGAGTGCCTCCGTGTGTGTGTGTGTGTGTGTGTGTGTGCAGGTGTGTTGCTACAGGTGTGTGTGTGACTAAGAGAGTAGGGCTCGAGGGGATGTAGCTGCAGATTCTTGCTTCTCTCCATTACTCCCTTGAGAAATCCATTCCAGATGCTGCAGAGCTTCTCTCCTCCTTTCACCATCTTACAACACTTTACACCTAAAATGCATTCACACCTCCTTTTTCACCTCGATTTGGAAAAAGAGAAGCAAAAACAGTCTACAGTATTACAGTATTATTTAATGTTGTATATTAATCCATTATTTATCGTTTTTTCTTAATTTAGTAAACTTCTGCAATTTAGAACAAAAAAGCAGTTAGTGCAGGCATCAGAAATAAACAAACTTGATGCGCATTACTGTGATTACCGGATTAAAAGTGTTAAATGTTTAAAATCAGCCAGATTATAGAAGGTTTACAGCAGGATCTCCATCAAATCTCATGTGACTGTTTGTTTTCTGGATTCTTACATTTACTCCACCAAAGTCAAAACAAAAAGCAAAACCACTGATATGCACAAGATCTCTGGCCACTGCTGAGTCCAAGCAACTGCAACAAAACAATCCACACTTTTGATGCAAATAAATAGCACACCACCAACAGCTCTGCCTGCACAGAGGAATCACATGCACCCTGGAGGCCCAGTGGAGCACCAAGTGGAGCGGCACAAATCCAAATTTTGGCCGTGCTGGTTGTTGTGAGACTGAAGGAGAATGAAACATGCGTCTGTCAGGCTGTTAAAGAAAATCTTACATTGATGTTTCCTGATAGAAAGGGAGAATGTGAGGATGAAAGTGGCTAAGTGGCTGCTCATGGTTTTATAAAACAATTTTATAACAACCTAGTGCAACTATTACAGTCCTACAACATTTATACGCATCCCTGCTGCAACATAAGGATCAAATAACTAAATCCATCTTATGTCATGCCATGCAGAGACCAGGCAGTGACCCATTCATTTCATTCAGATGTATTGGACAAGTGAGGCAGGATATTAGCTAACAGGGAGTTAGCTGGTGTTGGGTATGCTTGTATTAAACTGATTAGATATATTTTGACAAAAATTAAAACAGCTTCAGTATTATATCCATTAAGAGTTATGGTTCTATCATCTTTTGTATTTGTGAGGAGGATTTCTTTAATTTCTTTAAACCGTCCCAGCAGAAAGGAAACTTTACTGAAACTAAACCTTTGATCACTTCTGTGGCATTTTCAACATGTCTCTTATTGAAGACATTAAACATTTTAGGAGGGTATGGAGTGAAGAATTATCTCCAAAATTTTGTTGTCCTAAAATGTAAAGTTTATTAATTTTTCAGAATGTCTTCTTGCATTTTGATGGAATTACCATTATATTGCTTGAAAATGGTCTCAAATCAATAATATTATCGTTTATCAATAACTTCTGGGACAATGTATCGTCCAAGTAAAATTCGTCATGTTTATCTGCAGAGTATTTTGTATTATATCTGTGAAAAGGGATCCGATGAACAAAGTTTGATCAAGTGATTTCTTCAAGTAAAAAGACGATAACGCTCGAAAAGAAACAAATCCAAAACTATTTTGTGTTATTTTAGTGCATTACAGCAGCCTAATTAAAAAGCCTAATATAAGTAATGAACAAAGTGAGTAAAACCTGAGCTCTCCCTTTAACCATTTCTCAGCGTAGTGATTTTTCAGCACATCCTCGTCCCTGAGCTGGCTAACAAACTGTTCCCAAGCCGACTAAGAAACCGTTACTGTGGCTTAACAGGCAACAAAACAGCTGACACGACGACACTCACGCACACACAGACACAGCACTATATTACCGGTCCACCAGGGAGCTAAACTGCTTACAGGACACACCTAAGTCCTTAATGATCCAAAGTGTGTGTTTGTGTCTGTGCATGCACAAGCTGTTTCTTATATCTGCATTTTCACAGGTTGCATACAGTGAGTCCTTCCGGGCCCCAGAGAATAGCGTAGCTGCATGCAGGTGTTGTGTCTCTTGAGTACCTAACCAAGGCATGCATAGGTGAGTTTAGGTGTGTGTGTGTGTGCATGTGTGTGTGTGTGTACAGATCAATAAAGCTATTGCTGCAATAAGCTTGGTAGGCTTTTGTGACAGTATTGGTTGTGTCTCTGGAGAGCAGAGAATGGGTTGTGTAATTTACCTCGACAGCAAAATTCAAGAATGGTTTACTTCCTAAAAACACACACACACACACACACACACACACACACACACGCACACGCACACACACACACACTCATGTACAATGTAGCTGCATAATGAAGCAGAGGTTTTGTATTTATCGTAAAGTGACAAAAAGATCATCAAATTGGGTAAAAAAAAGTTCATCAAGTTGAGGAAATAAAAGAAACAGTCATTAGAAATCATCTATTTCATCTTCCTCTCAAGTCTTTATCATCCTCAGACATTTTTCTTTCAATTTAATTTGACCAGAGCATTTTGGCTCATGGTTAACTGGAACCAGGATTTCTTATGACTTTTTTCCTGCTACTCTTTTATAAGTACCAGATTTCTGAAGTGCACAACTAATCGTCTTGTAGAAAAGTCCTTCCACTTGAGCTGTGGATCTCTGCAGCAGAGTTAAAACGTTCCCCTTGACTACTTCTCTGGTTATTACTCTCCGTGTGGCTGTCTACTTATGTAGCGCTTCCTGGTTCGTCTTCTCCCTTTTCTCTGGGAGAAGTTCAAATCTGGGGATTTTGTTTTATAACCTAATCCTCCTTTAAGCTACTCCATAACCTTCTCTCTGCCCTTTCTTGGTCTCCATGATGTTTTTCGCTCGCTAATATTCTCTAACGAACCTCAGACACCTTCACAGAGCAGCTGGTGTTTATACTGAGATTAAATCACACACAGGTGAATTATTTTATTATTTAATCGCACTGGATTTTATTTAATAGCATCAGAGTAAATGGGGGTAGATGCATTTGCATGTCACCTTACTTCTTTCTATTTGTAAATAGAAAATTAAAAGAAAATGTTCAAGATGTAAAGAAACAAGAAAAAAAACTTAAGGCATTTTGAACGTCCTTTTATAAATATAATAGCATAATTATGATCACACTGCAATAAAACGTTTAGTTAAATTCATAGGCGACAACTTCAACTTCTAATTCAGCAGTGGAAATCCAGAAAAATTAGTATTCTTCTTTTCCCTCTGTGTTTTAGTCTGGAAGGCCAAACGTATTCGTCTTATTAAGGAAAGCGATGCCACACACTGATTCTACTGAACATAACTTACTGTCTCCCATAGAAATGAAGTATTTTGACAGCTGTGAAGCCTACAGCTTCTTATTAAAATGCACATTTTATGTTGTCGTGCTCAGTTGTTGCCCTCTCTCTCATTGATGATCATTAACCTGAAAACCATTAGCCTGTAGGCTGTATAACATCTCTGCCAGCTACCACGCGAGTCAGAAAACGGCTGGAAATTAACCTTTTACTGTCAGTCTGAAAAGAGTAAAGTAGACGTGTGTAGCTGTGAGGCTCAGAGCGTAAAAATAATGGCAAAAAAGTAAATATGTATTTTTTAAAAAGTACCGTATTTTCTGACTATAAGCCGCTACTTTTCCCCCAAGCTTTGAACCATGCGGCTCATAGCCGGTGCTGCTTTTCTGTAGATTTTTCTTCAACCACCAGAGGGCGCTTTAGCGGGAAGTGAATCGTTGGAAGTCAAAATTGGAAATAAAAGAAGAAAGTGCTAATTTTCATTTAGAACAAGCACATGCTAGCAGCAGGCATGACGGAGAAATGTTTTCAAACTCACACCCCCTCATCATGGAAACAACATGAAGAAGTTCATATGACGCAGCTTTTAAGTTGAAGGCCATCGATCTGACAGGACAGATTGATAGCCGCTGCACGTAAAGTCACCATGAACGAATCCATGGTTGGAGACGCAGGGCTGTGTCCTTAATAGCAGATTTATTTTCTTGTGGAAAATCGAGAGCAGTGGAGATACCAGTGGCTTATAGCCCCAGTTTCCAGTTTTTTTTTGTTTGTTTTTTTTTAATTGTTGTGGGTGCGGCTTATAGTGAGATGTGCTCCATCGTCAGGAAAATACGGTATTTATTCCGTTTGAAATATATTCCATTTTCTGCTTTGTCCGGACAAAAATGTCTAGCAAAGACAGCAACCTCTCCAATGTGCCTGAATTATGTTTTCACATTGGACTAGACTGATTTAGACTAAGCTTTTTCCCCTTAATAAATTGAATCATCATCTGAAGTAAAAATCATTTTAAGACAAACTATCAACTCCTCCGTAAATGGCAGCAGCTCAAATCCATGTGACTGTTTACCTGAACAATAGAAATAAAAATGATGAGAGATTTTCAATACTAAAAAAATAAATAAATATCTTCAAATCATAAGAGACATTATCAGAGGGCAGAAACAGTTATGTGAGTTTTTAATCAACTATACAGCCGTAGTCTGTCTGACCAGTTTATGACGCACTAACACAACTCGGCTTATTGATGTTGTTAAATCCTTAGTGTTAAAATCGAGTTTCAGTTCTCTTCCGTTCTTTATTCCCCTTGTTAAATTCAGAGGTGAAACTATGATTCCCTCACTGAAGGGAACAACAGATCTATTTCCCACAATTCTTCTGATACTAAAATGGTCCCTGGTGAGGATGTGTAAAACACCTTAAAATTAATGTATGTTTAATTACTGTCGCATAATCTCACTGAAAACTTTTCCACTTCATAGCAACTAGAACAACCCTTCAGGGCTTTAAAAATCTCCAATTTCCAGACAGTGGGTAGGAAAGACTGCCAGCTCCTTTGAGAAAATGCTCGGCCTGTTGTTGTTGTAAGGAAAGAGGTGACAAACATGTATGTTTCCACATCGCATCTTTTTAATTTCAGCTGGAATTATGTCTCAATTAAACAACAGATGAAAGGAAAAAACGTTGCTTGTTTTTAGATTGAGTCACAGGAGCTTCACTTGTGACTCAACTCTGGAGTTTTCTCTGACAGAAAGGTGCACAGCAGAAAAATTGTGGTTGTAATCCTGTCAGGCCTCAAGGCTTTCAGCTCTGCACACCCCGAATCAAAATAACTCTTTTTCACACCAGAATGTCACATCTTTAAAGGAAGTCAGAACAGAATACAGACAATTCAATTAGTAATCCAAGACTTCCTGCTTCTCTGAGGAAGTTTATCAAATTTTGACGCAACTCAAGATAGGAAAGACAAGGAAAAAGGCCATTCCAGTAAGGCAGATTTGTGCTTATTTTCATTTAAATATTTACTAATTTTAAACAATTTTACTCAACCATATGTCAGTATAAACTTCTCATTTGTAGACATGAAGTCTCCAGCATTTCATTCTAATGGGAAATTAAACAATTATTTTCCTGTGGATGTGGATTTACACATTGTGTTGTTTTTTTCCACATAAAGACATGAGAAGCTTTATGATGTGAAAGTCACTGCATAACTAGGAGTCTTGGAATAACAGGTTTAGTCACAGACCTGTTGCTGAAAATTCTTCTTCACATCAATTTAATAATTTCATGCCCTCAAAATCAGGTTGAGTTCTAATATTAAATACTTAAGGGAAGCCAATCAATGTGATTTCATTCACGTGTTTGTCCTCAGTGACATTCGCTATGAGGTTCTACCTCTCTGAGCAGTTCCAGTCAAATCCTGCAAACGGTGAAGCATGATGGCTGCTCACCATCCCTGCAGGTGCATTTTATGCAGACATCAGAGTTATTACTGAAGAATCAGCACCTGTTATATGCTTATTATTCAAGATTTTTTGTTTTCTGCTTTTTGTGCTGAGCAATTTGCAGTCCAGTGCAAGTCCGGGTCCAGGTGTTTCAGACCGCTGGTGCAGAGACTTGTTTTTGTTTTTTAATTTATTTAAAAAGACCTGTCCAGCAGCCAGCGGGTGACAGGCAACAAAGACTGGATGTAAAATATACAACAAAGGTCAATATCTAGAAACTTCTAAAGGACAAAAGTGTAAACAGACCTTCAGGTGGATCCTGTGCTTTTTATTTTAGTTTAAGCCACAAACCACATAAAGGAGTGCATAAAGACAGTAAATCATATAATTGCCTTACCTGAGAAATTTCACACTTCCTCATAAATGCCTTTTGTTTGGCACAGTGGTCTGGCTGCTGATTCCTCCAGACGTTTGTCATAAACTATCTTCTGTCCTCGTCGTCTTCTTCCCATAATCCTGTTTCAAACAGATCAGTTTTCGTTGAGGAATATGTTTTCCCATATTTTCTTGTAATTGAGTTTATCTCCATCTTTTATAGAGTAGACATGTTTTAGTACGTACCTGGAAAGTATTTTTGTAGAAAACTTTCATTTTTTAAAGAAACAAACTGAAGCATATCAGGTTCAAATTATCTGATGATCTTCAAAGCTGCACATTAACTCCACATTTTATTGCAACAGGTTGTCAGTATGCCAGAAAGTTTTTTTTTTTTTTTGACACACAGGAAAGGTGCAAAATTATTGCAATACAAAGCAGATGCAATTTGGACTTGGGTCTGATGCTATTTTTAAGAAAATAATACAAATGTGAAAACCTCCAGTGCAAACAGAAATGACAGCTTTGCTTTCCCCCCTTATTTTGGGAAGACTAATGATTGCAGGAGGAAAATTAAACCAAGCAGAAAATAATATCGGGGTATTAGAGGAGAGAAAAATGAGGGCAGAGACTGTGATGGATGGTGAGAGTGTATCTAGGAGAAACAGACTTGAAGAAGCTGACACCTGTGAGAATTCGTATGGAAACTGATAAGCTTGAAAGAACATGCGTTAACATTTGAGTAAAAAATACGGGGGGAAAAAAATCTAGAAATAGACAACTCCCTGCTGGACATGAGAGATGTCTGATGTAACGATAAGAAATACACAGCGACGGGTATCTGATGGCTCGTCCACTCTCTCCTCCTCTCTCCTCTCCTATGTTCGGCGTTTCTTCTCCTTCTTCTCTGTGCATTGTTGTGTTTGTCCTCAGGCTAATCTTAGTCACGGCTGTCTGTTTGCGAGTTAGGACGAATCATCCGAGAAAAGGTCTGGCGGTTTATTAAAGGAAAACCATTTGCTGTCTGTTTGACTCCATTCCCACACACACATATATATGGACACTCCAGTTGGACTATTGTTACTCTGCTCTACTTTTATCAATCATAGTATATAGAACATGTTACTTTTACAAGAAGAGGAGAGAAATAAACATCAGGTTGTCACCATGTGGGTTACTTTCTCATTTTAAAAACATGTTTTTGTTTAAGAGGTATAAATATATATAATTTTTAGAGATGCCGATTAACCACACTGTCAGGTGAAATGAACAAGATTGATCGTTATCATCAGTGCAAATTTCCATAAGGAGAAATCTTGGCTCTCATGCAGATGTTGCTTTAGCTAAAGCTGAACTGAACTGCCAAAGTTGATTTAAAAAAAGAAGAAAGTACTTTGCCAAAGTTTTCACACCACTTGATTTTGTCACAAACCTTTTTGGGGTATGTATTAGTTCTGCATATGTAGATATTGACATGTCTCGCCAATCTTTTTAAAGCAAAACAGCTCAAGTCTCATCAAAATGAAGGTTGGAAACAACTAAATCTTTAGCAACAATTCTCCCACAACGTTGTACTTTTATCTGAATCAGTTTGTTGTGCCTCGAACCCTAAAGCTTCACTTGATGCTTCCAAACGGCATTTCGCTTTTCTACATACAGTTTACTGATAAATCACAACATCTACTGACAGGTGGGGTGAAGAAGACTGATCATCATCGTCAATGCAAGGATCTTCAGAGAGACATCTTGGCTCGTGCATGCGCTCGTGTCGATGTTAAGCAGTTAAAATCTCTTAAAGAAACAGATGCGGCTCAAGAAATAGAGCAAAAAGCCGAAGCCAGCAGCCAAACACAGATTTAAGTACGGAGGTTTTTTGATACCAAACATCATCTGGCCATCAAAATTGTCAACTCTTAAGCTTTTAGGGATTCAAGATCATTTGGAAGTTGAATGAGGGTTGTTATAGATTACCAAGGCAGGTGTTGTGTTGTAATTAGGGCTGTTGTAAACGAATATTTTAGTAATCGAGTAATCTATCGATTATTCTTACGATTAATCGAGTAATCGGATAAAAAAAATTATAAAATGAAATATTGGTAAATCTGGCATAATACCGGTGTTACTATCAGATATCAGTATCAGTCCAATTTTTCATATTTGAGCATCCCTAACAGTTGCTTTTTTGTAGTTTAGAAAACTAACCTGTAACAATAATAGCTCACTTTCTAAGTTAACCAGAAGAAAAGTTATAGAAAAATCTGAAATTATATTGAATTTATTAACAAAGAGGCAGGCTCACAAATATGCTTATAAAAATGTCTACAATCCAGCTTTTAGTTTATGTATTCATCTTCCGTGAGTTTAATAGATTAATTAAACTCACCTTGCCACCTAACCTGTCACGCTTTGTGTTTGAAAATACGGGAAATGCCGCCTGGAGTGGGAGGAGAGGGCGAATGAACGAACCTAAGATGGGGTGGAGGGGAGGAAATAGACCAGCGGACTGACGAACCGTTAGACCGGGGGACGAACACGGGGGGAAGCAATACGGGATATTTACGACACCTTCACTGGTCACACTCAGAAACTCATCTACCAGCCATGTACGATGCGCTCCGCCACCCGTTTCTTCAGACCGGGATATGAAATTTATTGTGCGGTTCGTCGGTAAAGCTACATTTACACGGTAAGCATCAGCTACTCAGCCGCCCGCCCTGTTCAGTCTATCCGCTCACCTCAGCGCTCTTCCCGCCGTTCGCTTTCAACCAGCAGCCCCGGAGGAGAAATACTGCCGTACTCCAGGCATTCCCCCAGTCATTTTAAGGATGCTTATTGGTTCCCCAAAAACGATAAAAAGTCGGGCATTATCATCAATCAATAAAATCCCCACGGGCCAATCTTGAAGATTGGACTTTATGCCGCTGAGACTTAGCTTTTGTCAACAACTCAGAGGCGGAAGTGAGAGCTCCGCGCAACGCAAATGAAGTCCCGGCCGGAACATGGTGCGCTAACTAATAAAACATAAATTAACGAAGCTTCGAGGCAGGTAAATTTTCCTCGAGGAATTTTAGTAATCGAGGTACTCGAATCATTCGAGGAATCGTTTCAGCCCTAGTTGTAATGTTATGTATTTATTATAAGACTTTCTTTCAACATGTGAAACGAATTCATGTGTTTGCTGTGTAACGTTGCGCTCGCTGCCTTAGGTCTCAACCAGGAGTGAAAGGTCACAGCTCACCTGGGTTAGCTGTAACAGACACGGAGCTCAGATGTGATTTATTGAAATATGGATTCTAACAAAATCATAAAAATTATTTTATTAAATTCTTAATTTTTTCAGTCCAAGGCTAAAAATCTAGAATAGAAACACAGCAGAAATTATTAGTAGCTTTTGAAAGATTTTTGTGCAGAATAACACATTTTTGGTGCGTTGTTCTTTACAGTGGCTAGCTGCTATTAGCTGGTTAGTTGAGTCATATGTTCTGTGTCCTACAGACTGCTTTATAAATATCCTGCATACAGCCACAGAAAAGTCTTGCACTTTCTCTGGGATCTTATTATTAGGATGTTGAACCGTAGGAATTGTTTGATGCAAAATTTAAGAGGCTTTAAACGAGAGCTGCAAAATATTCAGAGCACATCTAATATGCAATGCTGATGATAAATGCTGCTATGATGATATAATAGGCAAATAATCAAGATTAATATCTTTCTGCTTTGGATTAATTGTAAACATAGACACCAGATAGATATTAGTCTGTGCAGTTAAAACAAAAAAAATGAAGATATTTTTGTCCCCAACAGCAAAGATTGACAAGTTACATCAGCTGTTAGTTTTATTTCCTTAACGAATCGGAACATCTTGATGCCCTGCTAAAATATTTTCTGGTGCAATAAGCAACAGCCTGAATGCCTGCATCCTACAAAATTAGCTAATCTTTACTGTGATCTAAGCGGTTCTTTGTGGCGCTGTGTTTAGTGAAAGACTGTAGATTTGCTATATGGTGCGGCCTAGTTTGAAAGCATTTTAAACTTTTGTATACCAGCATGGAGAAGAAACTGTCTTTGTGGTGGCTCGTTTTTGCAAATAAGTGCTGACCTGAAGGGAAATGTTTGTGTCCAGAATGTGTGGGGTCTGCAGCAATGTTAGCTTCCATCTATATCCTGGATTGAAGGAAGTTCAGTGATGATAATCCTGTCTGTAGACATAATTCTTCCTAGTAATTTAGCTGCAAATAGCTTGGAACAGCTACACTTAATTGTAGGAACGATTAAATTATATTAATTTATTTAACCTTTGTTAAACCAGGAATACCATCTCTATTTTGAGGAAGATGTGGCCACACCACCGCATTATTATAAGTTACAAGATAAAAAGTAGCATATTAAAGTTTGAATCAATGCCAGAGATTACAAAGTACAAGACAATAATACTGTATACGTCTGAAGCTTAGTAGTTGCACTTCTCAGTTGCACAGAAACATCCCAGAAGCTAAACAGCATGAGAAGCAGTGTGTATTGGGTGCTATGAAACCAACCACAACCACCTCAGTCCACACTCTTAATTTTACCATCACACTTTTGTTCTGCTTTATAATTTTGGCACATTGTGAGAGTTTTGTCACAGAAAGTCATTTTACGTCTGTGGTGTTAATTATCATGCTATTCATTTGTTCCAAGCCAAGTAAAAAATAAGCCACACAGGAAGGCAGCTGTGAGGTTTATGAATGTGTGACTGCATATTTACAGAGACGGAAATACTGGTTTCAAAACACTAACTTGTTTACAATGCATTTATAAAACTAAACAAGGTCATTTCTTCTCAAAAAACTAACATGTTCATGCAGAGTCAGCCAGAAAAATTGTGCAATATTCCTGCAGGCGGTCTCTGCCCACTTAATGAGCTGGAGTTGAATCTACAACATTCTTCCATCAAATCTTTACTGAGACAATTAGTTCAGTGACACCAACATTCATGTCAACGACTAGTAAACCATCGAGGCCCGTTGAGGTTCTTCCTGATTTATTTCTGCGGCCTGAAGACACTCGAGGTCCAAATCGAATCAACAAATCAGATCAGCTCAGTTTTAATGTGCAATCACAAAGGCAAACTTACTGAAACGAAACCGGTCACGCTAAACGGTTCAATTTTAAGTTTTATCTAATTATTCCACTTCATTTAGCTAAAGTTTCTGTTGGGCTAAATGGTATAAACAATTATCGTGGATAGCCTCCTAAAATGCCTTTCCCAAAACCTTACAGCTACAATTTTTTAACACCAACAATAAAAGTAGCAAGATGAACACCTGCAACCTTCAACTTGTGATTCCTCTCTTTACTTCTCACCTCTCGTCTCTGTTGTTTAACAAGAAAAACAAAGCTTTTCCTGTGACTGACGTTAATCTAATGGTGCTGTGCCTGCAGCATTAACTCGAAAATTTGCTCGCAAAACTTCACTGCACTGCATCCGACTCTTTATCATTCGCTGCGGTCTCTCAAAAGTGGATGTGGTTTTATTACGCCACTAATTACATCGAGGCCACGGGAAAATTAACATCAAGATGTTGCCGCATTTTGAAATAATGCAAAAAAATAAAATAGGAAACTAGAAAATAGCTGCTTCGTCTGTCAGTAATCCATCTCGTGTCTCGCTGTCATTGCAATGTGAGATATCAAGTGAAGACGTCCACAAAATCAAAAACATGAATAAAGTGAACCTGCATGAAAAAGCAAATTTCTTTCTAAGACATTCATTATTTTGGACTTCGGTCCTGTTGATGCCTTTAAAGCCTGTAGCCACAAATCCACACAATGCTGATTATGCCAGAAGCAGCTGCTTTAATCAAAAGTGGCTTTCTCACACTGCGGCACAAATGCACAACAAAGTTTCTGAGGCAGCGGAGGAAACAGCAAAACTGTGAAATCCTTATTTTAAAGACGGATTAGAGCCTAATGTAATAAAGCAATCAATTCCAAGAGGATTATAACACCTCTGGCATTTCTTCTCTCTTCTGTCCAAACTTGTCCAAATTTTGTTCAAAGGAAATGTTTTATTTTTTGTCTTTTTCGAAGAGCTGTCCATATCTGTAGGTTTGTAACAGGCAGGTGTAGTTTCTATTACATTGTTTTGGAGAAAGACACTAATTCTCACCTGAAAGTAACAGCCTATGCATATTCCAATGTCACACAAACTTATTTTTTGTTTTAAACAGAATTCCTAAGTCTTGGCGCAGCGGTGGCCATGTTGGTAGGAGCTCACCTTGTAGCTGGTGCAGGGCAGCCTCTCCTAAGGGCAGCTGTGGCTACCATGTAGCTCACCACCAACGTGTGAACGTGTTGCATGAATCACTGAATGTCATGTAAAGCAGTTTTAGGTCCTCTGGACAAGTACAGGCTGTTCGACATTGAAAGTTATTTACACCGATTTTGTTTGTCAGTGCTCTGTGGCAACGTTTCCTTCATTTAAAGCGTTTTGCAAATGAAATAATGTTTAACAGAAGCCAACCTAAGTAACTTTCTGATGCATAATCAAATATCACAGTTTCACCATAACAAGATTTTCTTTATTCTTATGTTACTTTAGGGTCAGACAGTTTCTCTGATGGTTTCAGTTAAATTTAAACATATGTTTAACTTCAAATAAGTGCTGTGCATAGATTTATTTGTATGAACACATTATAGAGATTTTGAAGCTGTTACTGTTGAGCAGACATTAAACATTCAGGAGCCTTAAAATATTAGCGGCCTCACTGAAGTGTCATAATGTTTTTCTTGATAAGATCCATATATTTCTGAATATGGGAACCTGTTATTAATCTAATCATTTGCATGTCTCTTATTTTAAATTTCACCCTTCAAACTGAAGATTTATGCCCCGACTTGAAACATTCGGCATGCAGAGGTGAGAGAATCAGGAGCGCAGACAAAGTGTCTGCATAGTGTAGCATATTAATATGCGTGCTACACTACAGCACTACTGGGTTTGTTGTTATTGGATCACTTCTGTGACGTGCTGATATTATCTTTCTAAATGTTGTGCAGTAAGTTCACTTCTTAATTTCTCAAAATGTTTTAAAATATTTTGCTTTGCTGGAGATGTAATTGAAAATTAAATGAAACACAGACAACATGGTAGAGGGAAGATGGAGCTTTTTCTGCTTTTCCGAACATCTACTGTAGTAATATGCCTGTACTTTAGAAAGATTGAATAGTTTTGGTGGAGTTTTCAAATGTATTATTACACTTTCCCTGGTCTACCCTGTTTTATATGTATGCAGAAACTAAAAACGCTGTTGCTAATTAGCTTTATAAAGAAAAAAACAACGTCCAAAGACAGGGTTAATTTAACTGATTCATGACTTTTTTTCCTAATAGCGTTTCTTGAACTATGATAGCTGTTTCTTCCCTGAAAACCGTTCAACTTATTTATTAGGATGTCAGCACTGAGAGAGTACATTTTCACTTTACTAATTTCATTTAACATGGTTCTCTGTCTGCTGTTTGTTTGCACTTCTCGGCTTTTCATGATTGATTAACCAGGTTGATTTAATTTCAGCAAATCTTTAAAAAAACAAGCCGCTGTTTAAATTGTGATTAGCTTACTGTGGCGCTGGCCACCTGGGAAGTCGAATTAAAAGAAGTCCATTTGTATTATTTTTGACAAATAGGCCCTGCTTTAATGAAGTGGGGATATATTTCCTTTAACATTCATCACATAAGCAGATCTGTGTAGCGATTTTGTGCTGGGGGTCTGTGCACAAAGCACACTCCTCCTGTGTGTTTAGACTGTTGCTTTTTAAAGGAAATACACATTTTGCTCAGTTGCACATGCTGCTCCCTCTGCTGCACAGCAGACAAAGTGGGTCAGAGCACACACTCACAATTTGGTACACATTCCTAAGCAAACATGGACAAGTAAAGAAACTCACCCGCATATGTTGTTTGTAGAGGTACAGGTGCAAACGAACCAACAAGGATCTCTGTCTGACTTTGGGAAATGTTTGCTGTCCAACAATTGTTCCTGCAAATGAACCCTGTGGTAAGAAAGAGAGAAGATGAAGGTAAAGAAAATGGAAAAAAATGGAGGCAATAGAAGTGATACAGAGCAAAGCAGGAGAGCAAATACTTTGACGATGATGATTATGATATTATTATTAGCTGTTATTGTTGATCTGATAGTGGTAGAGGAAATAAAGTGTCTACTTATTTTAACAATTTTATATATACAGGGTGGGCCATAAGCTTCCATACATAGGAGAATGTAAAATGTATATTTATTTTATATTTCAAATACCCAAGAAGATGCGTTTGACAAAAGAGCAAAGAATTAAAATCATACTGATGGCTGCACGAAACATTAACATAAAACATGGAACAAGCATCACACACGACACTGTGGCAAAACTTATGTGGAACTGGAAATGTTGCAGATCAACCACTAAGTGGTCAAAGACATGCAGCGATTACACAGAGTCCCACAAAAATAAAAATGGTTGTCCAGCATAAAATGTTAACATTTTCTATGTATGGAAACTTATGGCTCACCCTGTATGTATATGTGTGTGTGTGTGTATGTATATATATATATATATATATATATATATATATATAATATCGTTATTAACCATGGTAATGGTTGCATCTAGAGTGTATTACTTTTTAATGAACATGCCTATTTCCAAATGTTTCATATTTACCATAATTATTTGGTGATGCTAAATATTTTTTTTATATTATTTGTGTTTATAGTTTAGTGACTGTAGCAATGGTAATGTATCTTTGTAATTAAATGTTTAAGAATTATTGTAACTTTAACTATTTTAATGAAATTGTATAAAAGAATATGAAAGGAATAATTACAAGGATCTTGATTAACTTATAGCTGCATAATTTAAAAAAAAAGAGCTGATGGCAGTTTCAGCAGTATGTGTCCGTTCTCTAATTAGATCACAAATAAGCCTGCGAAAGCTTAAGCACGCTAATGGAGTTTATTGGAGCACAAAAACCAGTGTTGCATCATCTCAACACTCACACAAGCATACATCTGCGTGCGAAAAGTCACTACACGCCCCAGAGGTTCAGGAGGAAACAACGAATACATCAGACGCCACCAGAAGACGCATCTATGAAGAGCAAACAGGTGGGATGATACAAAACACAAACACAAGTAATGTGAAAACAAACAAACTGGCTTTTGCTGCATGTCACTTTATGAAATCTGCACACAGAAGCAGCATAAAAGCCAAAAGCCACTTGTTTTCTGAGAACCACCTATCAGCTAACATAACAGAACAAGGTTTCATAACAAATGTAAAGTTAATCAAAAGTGGTTTAAACACCCAGACAATCACTCACATGCAAATTTTAGCAAGTTTGCTCTCTGTAAGAGCTATGAAGGCAAACCTGCTCATAAAATCGCATTAGAGAGCAAATATTGCTGCTGCACAGATGCAGGTTGCCACATTTAAAGACACCGTTCAGTGGAGTATAAAAAACTAAAAAAAAACACTGGAAAAACCACAACAACATTTCACATTAGTTTAGGTTATATTTAAAAAGTGCTCTGAGGAAAAAAAAGAAGCAGTCTGCTTTGTGTGTGTTTGGTGTGATGACATCACAAGAGGTGCAAAAATGTGGGAATTTCACCTCTAAAACATCTATTAACCAGCAACTTACAGGCTCTGGAGTAACACATTTATTTTTAAGGATCCTGTGTCAGAATTTTTAAACTTGTTCGCTTTAATAATGCAGGGTGAGGGGTTGCTTTGTGAGGCAGGATAAGTAGATTAGAAACAAAAATGTTACGTGGGACAATTATGTCAATAAATGTAGAGATAGATGAAGTTAAATTTCATCTTCATGTCCCAGTCTAAAGTTAGACTAAACATAAATACAGTAACTATAAATTGTTTCTTCCTAATTAGGAGTTAATAAAAGCACTTCATGTAACATGCAGGAAAAAGTAAGTAATTGTCTTTTAACTACTTTATTGTTTGTATTTGGTGTTTGTAACACCCTATATATCAGAGAAAAAATGAGTTTACTTTTCTGAAGTTGCTTCATTTTTTTTTATCTGTTTTGTGATTTTATGTTTTCAACAAACAAGAGAACCAGATAAATAAAGTATAATTTCCCTTTTATTTGTGTCTTAATCAAAATCCTATTTACTCTACATCTTAACCCAAATTGAAAGTATTTCCTGCATTTCGGTTGGTGGTCAGCAGACAGAGAGGTTCTCATAAAAAATAAAGACTGTTTCTGTTTAAGACATTGGGATAGTATTTTCCTAACGTTTGATTGCAATTGTTTGAAATATGGAACAGCATCTATGAACTTAACATTCACAAAAAGATTAAAAAATAAGCAAGACATTTGAAAAGTGGCAGAACTTAGCTAACCTACAGTTATCCATTTTCAAATTTCTCTCAAAAATGTCATTGTATTTTCACCGATCGTTGTCACAACTACTCGTTTCCTTATCCAGCATACACTTAAATTGGCTTTTATGGGTTTGAGTGTCTCTCAGAAAGTCCATTCGATCTGTGTGATGTTAAAACTGACATTTCCTCCACTGCTGTCTTCGTCTTTCTGTCCCATCGTGTCTGCAGAAAAGATACCAAAGTGACATCCCAACTGCAGCCTTGAAGAAACTGACATGCCCAATTAAGAGCTTCTGGTGCTCAGTCTCTTCACCTCCCTTCATTTCATTTCACTGCTCCCTCGGTTTCAGTTTCATTCTCTGTTACTGTCACACTGTTAAATATTCCTTGAGCAGTTTTTCTTTTTGTCCTTTCCATTTCTCAGTGTTAGATCCCGCTTGTCTCTTTCACCCCAACGTCACAACCCCTCCGTCAGCTGATCACTAAAATTAATGGCTCTATTTCCATCAAACCACCGTGGTGATGAATCATGTCATTAATTTATCGCTGGGGTGATGGATCATGTCATTAATCAGGACTTTTTTTTCCCCCACCGATACAGCGGCATGTTAAAGAAAGCAAATCCAGACGATGGTGATTAAAATTTAAGACACACACTCATACACACACGAGGTGTTTTTTTTTTTAGAAACTCTGGGATGTTTGTCTCTACTTTCCAAATAAAATTAAGCGGTGAGTTGAGATTATAATAATAAATACAATAGAAGCCAGTGAGAAAAAAGATGCAGAAAATTCACAAAGTTGAGTCAAATTCATTAAGCATTAGACAAGAAATATGTCATTTTGTCAGTTTCATTCTGGGATTGTCAAGCAAGAGGATAATTTAAAAACATTTGCTTCACAATTCATGACTAAAGGAAACAAAAAGGAGAATATAAAACAATATTATCTCCACCTTTCTTTGTGAAGAAATAAACTTAAACTTTGAGTCTATAGGTTTAACAACACGTCACTTTGTGAGACTGGCATTGAATATGAAATGTTTTATTTCCAGGTTCATGACTTTTCTGTTTTGTTTTGTGCAAGCAAATGAAAAATGTAGACTGTGGGAGAACATTCTCGCTGCAAAATATATGTCTTGTTCCAGGTCTTACATCGGACAAGAGAAAGTCTGGAGTTTTAAACACGACATTCGAACAAGAACCCTAAACTAGTATTTTCCGCAACTTGGTACTTCTTATACTAAGACTAATTTTAAACCACTTTCACTTTATTTATGTTTGTATTTTTGATGATTCCCCAATTAATCTGACACTGAGACGAGAAAGGGCATCCATAATGACGTTAAAGAACCAAAGCAGAAGTTTGGTTGTTGTTTAAAAGAAGATTTTGACTTTCATATAAAGTTAGATAGTAACTAATTACATTTATTCAATTACATTAACTTTCTAACTTTTCTTTTTTTTAAATGTACTTACGGGAGTACTTTTACTGTGCTGTGCTTTTTACTTTTACTTGAGTCGTTTTATTTTGAAGTATTTCTACTCTTACTTCAGTAAAATTTCTGGATTTTCTACCTGCTGAATGAGAAACAAACATGTTTAAACCAAAAATTCACCAGACACACACCTGCACCTTTTGTTAGTTACATAAGTTGTTTTTTTTTTAAATAAAGTGATTTGGAAAAATGTGAAAGTTGATTTTGTTATTTTTTTGTTACTTATTGAATGATTGGTATTTTTGTTTTTAAAATATTAAAATTTCCACTTAAGCGGTGAGCTGAGATTCTAATTATAAATATAATAGAAGCCAGTGACAAAAAAAGATGCAGAAAATTCACAAAGTTTAGTCAAATTCATTAAGCATTAGAGACATGAAATATTTTGGTGAGTCTGATTATGTAATTTTTAAATATTAAATTAATGATAATTTGATGATTTAACAAGGTAGTTAATTACTTCCTCCCAGAGAGTTAGCTTAGCTTGGATTTTTTTAATTTAATTTTTATAAACTGACACATTTCAGTGTTACAAAACAAGTCAAAAAGCAGGAGAAATCTCCTTTTTTCACAGAATTGTAGTCCAAATTGGTCTGGCTTGATGCTTTAGCTCCTCCTGGAAGTCCAGATTTTCCCTGTCAGGTCAAACACAAGCAAACTAATTTTAGTACAAATTCACAGCAGCTCTTTTCAAGCCCTTTCTTCATTTTTGGACCTCATCAAAACGAGAGGGATTTCACAGACTTTCCAGAGGAGAAGTTTGCAGTCTGCAGCCAGTCATGGCCTCAGCCCAGAACTCATGACCACCGGTGCAGAGCTTATTGGGTGGTAAATGAGCGCTTGGCTTTCAAGTTAATCTAAAGTCACTTTAAACATGAAAAAACTCCGCACACCCTGAGTAGATTAATTAGTTTCAAGACAAGCTCCTGCGAAACAATCAGACGGCTTTATTTGGCTTTCCCAGATGAGTTTTCCAAACCCACATGTCAGCAGTCATTATGGAGAGTCATCTCTCCTCTGCTGTGAGGAGGTTTACTCTTAATTGCCCCCGACCTCATCATCTGACTGTCCCCGTTGCTAAAAGACATTATTGCATCAGAGGTCTTTTTAGTTAGCAGGTGAACATGCTGAATTCTCACTCTGTTGGATCCCAACGAGGAATTTACTGAATTATTACTGAGCAACATGGGGAGAAAGTACCATCATGTAGAGAAGATGCCTCGTGCATCGAGTAAATGTCGTCTCGATTGTTTTTCCCAGCCCCCCGTCTTCATCCGCCAGCATGTTCTGAACAAATCGGACTCCCACGCTGCTCCGAAAAAGGTGGGAATTGATGAGAAAAAGTGCTAACATATCTAAATTGCAGATTAAAATCAAAACAAAAACTGTGCGCTGAAGCAACACATTTGACAGGCGCGCACACGCACGCACACACACACACACACACGCACACACGCGCGCACGCACACACACACACACACACACACACACACACACACAGATATGCCTCCCCTCGATGATTTCAGAAAAATTTCATCTGAGATCATTGCTTCATTAGTGGAGCTCTAGTTGTTCAGATTGATTTAATTATCAAATCATCTATGCAGCAAGTGTGTGTGTGTGTGTGCGTGTGTGTGTGCATGTTTATAAAAGAGCGAGATTATGCAGCGATCTTGGCTGACATTGATCAGCCCAGTCTAATTGGGAGCATCTAGCCGTGTAATTGATTCTGCTACACTTCACAACTAGATGAGTTAAGCAACATCAACAACACTGATTCACACCGATGAACCAAACTGAACTGAACCAAACTGAGCTGAGCCAGGCTAAACTATTAGGCTGGATAATAGCAGCCACAAACGATCAGATTACAAACCTTTTGTTTACCTCTGCAATCATCCCAGCAGGCGTATCAAAACTGCAACCCTGACTAAACCTACAAACTCCTGCTGATGAGCTCTGGGATATCTGCAGGTAGGTCCAAACAGAATAGAATAGAATAGACTTTATTGATCCCCCAGGGGAAATTGTATTTATTACCTAAGATGGAGTTGCTTGCAACAAATAAGCAAAGTTTGTAAAATATATATATATACCTAAGAGTGACAAGTTCAAAATGGCTAAACAAATAAATAAATAAGCAATCACATGCAATATATTAATCAATAAATAACCTATAAATGAGCGCAGAAAAAACTTGGATCAGTTAGCAGACGTGGGCATCGTAAATGCAGAAGAAACATTGATCCTACTTCGTTACTGCACACAGATTTGATATCTTTCAAATTTTGTCATGTTGATGTTTGAATGAACAAAATTATCTAAATAGAAATGTAAAAGAATCACCTTCCAATTGAACTACAGCTGCAAATCTATGGTGTTTGTCTCTAACCAGCTTTACACATTTAAAGAAGTTTCTGCAACTTCAGTCTTTATAGCAAAGATGAAGCTCAGTCGGACTGGATGGGGAGCATTTGTGAACATTAATTTTGAAGTGTGGCATGGATTCTTAATGAGATTTTGGTTTGGACTTTGACTAGGCCATTTAAATACATGAGTATGTTTTGAACTGTAAACAGGTGTGTTTTTAGTCTGGATTTAAAGGAACTCTGTGTTTCGGCTGTTTTCCGGTTTTCTGGAAGTTTGTAGAAGCTGAATGCTGCTTCTCCATGTTTGGTTCTGGAAGGTTGATAAAACAACAGCAGATCTTTAATGTATTACGGTGCTAAGCCATTCAGTGATTTATAAGCCAACAGTACTATTTTAAAGTCTATTCTCTGAGTTATATGGAGCAAGTGTAGGGACGATGTGCGCTAACTTCCTGGTTTTAGTCAGAACGCCTGCAGCAGCGTTCTGGATCAGCTGCAGCTGGCATTTTGATTTTTTTAGGCAGATCTGTGAAGACGCTGTTGCAGTAATCAACACGACAAAAGATAAAAGCATGGAGGAGTTTCTATAGATCTTGCTGGGACATAAATCCTCTAATCCTGAAAATGCTCCCTAGGTGACAGCCTACCATGTTGAGTTAGTTTTCTGCCACACGTAGCGTTCTGTACGTCAGCCAAGAAGTTTCAATCTTGTCCTCATCCAACCACAAAACCATCTTCCACATGTTTTCTGTGTCTCTTTTAGCGATAATGAAAGATGGGTTTTTTGTTTTTTATTTAACACGAACGTGATTTTCCAGATCCTAAGGACACTTTAAAGTGGAGTACTACAAAGTGCCAGCATTCACATCTGCTTTGCGCTTTTGGCCCAAAATGCTGGAATTGCATCACGGTGATGGGCTGAGACTGCCTTTTCAAGAGGCTGCCATCTTTATGCACCTGGTCAATTTGAATGAAAAATTACCTGGGCAGCAGCTAAGTACACTGGCAGGTCAGCACAACACCAGCAAAATGGGATTCATGCAACCGCCAACCTCACTGTGTGTGTGTGTGTGTGTGTGTGTGAGTGTTAATCTGTGCATGTGTGTGCGTCTTGAGGATTAGTCATGCTCTTCTGCCTCTGCAGTACTTCCTGCTTCACACACACACACACCTGCATCCATCTGGCCGGTCCCCTCCGTTAGCAGAGGTGTGAAACGGAGAAAATCAGTCCGGGGAGGGAAGAGAAGAGGAATGAAGGCTGTGGAGGAAAAAAAAGGGAGATGGAGAGGGGGGGATAAATGCACAAGATCTGGTAAAAGAGTGGGAGAGTGATATTAAACACGAGGGAGCTAGGCGAGCAAATTCACCTGCCCACTTCCTCTTTTTTCAAGCGTCCGCCTTCCCTCCCCTCCTTCTGTCGTCCTCTATCATGTTTCTTCCCTCGTCTCCTACTCCCCTAATTAGCTCCAAATCCTCTTACATCCTGCGCTCCGCTCATCTTCCTCCTCTTCATCACTGTCTCCCCCCACTCTGACCAAAAAAAAAAAAAAACAAGGAGAGGAAAAAAAAAATCAGGTTGACCTTAATGAACAGATGAAGAGAGGAGGGAAGTGATGCATCGAGGGAGCCCAGGAAGTCTGGATCAGCACTTTTTGGATCAGTGTTTGTTTACTCAGGACTCCCCCATGTGAAGCTGTCAGAACAGTTTTTGCACTTTTCTCTTCTTCTGAAGCAAAACCATTAGGTTTGCGGGATCATTTTGAAGTTTTATCCCTCTCTAAATCTCTCTCTCTGCTTTGTTTAGACGGAGAACAGGAGGGGAGCCGTTACTGCTTGCAGTGAGCGGTGACAGCAGGGACCGGTGGAGGTGGGGAGGAGATGACACAAACCAAAACATGAAAAACAATTTGAATCATAAAGAAGACGTCTCAGTGTCCCTGTAAGCAGCCAAATATTGGTTCCTCTGGGAAAGATGCATAATTCTTTAGCGCAAAAGCATAATCTTAACTCTGAAAAATTGGCAGCTTTTTATTTTTATTTTTTGGCTCCTTTGTCGTCCTCCTCATTGTGCGTGGCGGCAGGATCGATTTGGATCCTCGTCCAGCCTTGTTTGTCAAAGTTTCAGCTTTTACAAACTTTTAAAATCATTGGTCTGATTGGAAAAGTGGACAAGCTCAGAAGAGCTTAATCCAACATGTTCTCTCCTCCCTCCAAATAAAAAAAAATGGGCTTATGTTTCAGGTCACACGGGAAATCAAATTAAGTATTTCTAAGCACCCCGATCTACTTAAACAAAAAAGTCAAAGAAAGAAAAGATTCAAATAAGGATGCCAGTATTTGGGCTAAAAGTGGTTTTACTGCTAAAATGTTGTCTAATCCTGGGAGTTTTGTTTTTGTAAAGTCACAAAGTGATTATTTTCTGGTCTAGAATAGTATATTATCAGGTATACTCACCCAATCTGCAGCAAACACTTCAAAAACACAAAATCTCACCAAGAACTTTTGATCTAATTTCTACAGCAAATGTCTTATTACACTTGAATTAAGATAAACTAACTTAAAAGCAACTGCTCAGCAAGATATTGGAGCTGGTTTCAAGTCAACAATTCCTTGTTATTGATGAAAATGTACTTGTTCTATTGCCAGATTATTTCACTTATAACAAGATTTTTTTCCCATGTTATGAATTAATTTATCTGCCAATGGAACTACTACTTTTTCATCAATAATAAGGATTTATTTATTTAAAACAAGCTTCTATATCTTGCTGAAAAGTTGCTTCAGTTTTTAAGTTTGTCTTACTTCAAGTGTAGTAAGATATTTGCACTAGAAATTAGACCAAAATTAATTGGTAAGATTTTGTGTGTTTGCAGTGAATTTTTTACTTTGCTAAAATCCTCCTTATTCAATTATGTCTTCATTTTGTACTTTGGGTTTTTGTTGTAATATTTCGTTGTAAAACTGAATAAAGAAATTGAACCAGAGTCACCAATAATCCAACCCCAACAAACTATAGGTGCTGGTATTGTTCTGACACACGAAAGAGACCTCCAGCCATTTTTTTCTTTTTAGTTAAGATCTAATCTCCACTCTGTTTGATTTTATGACAGGTAACAATAGTTCTTATGAAGACTTAGATCTTCTGAGTCAAGTTTATTGGCTGTAAAGGTAACTCAGTCACTGACAGTCGATAACCCAACCCTCTCAGAAGTCCTTCACAGGTTATAACAGGTACAACAAATGCAAGAACAACTGAGTAATGACTATAAATGAATTAAACAAAGAGAGAACCATGCAAATGTTTTAAATGTTAACGCTTAACGAATGCACAAGCTTCAAATTATCCTCTTTTATACATCCTGCAGTTTCTTTAATTATATTATTTACTTCTTACATGTCCAACCTGTCCAAAACCTCTTTTCTTTTTATTCTGCAAATCATCCTCTCCTCTGAGTCATACTGTAAGGTGATTTCCTCTCCTAGTTCTGTACATTCTCCATCCTGAGTTAGTCTGCAGTGACCTTACCAAGGCCTGGCCAGGAAGATAAGCCCACACCTTCCTCTCCTGTCCAGCTTTCCCTCTTCCCTCTCTCGTTCATACCTCCTGTTCTTCTCCTCCCTCTGCAGGTTTTTCTTCCCTCAGCATTTTCGTGTTTAATTTTTCACTTTCTCATCTCATCCCTGTCATGCCTCTATCTCCTGTCACTTGTTTCGCAATGTTTTATCTCTTCACCACTTTCACTCTGTTTGTCTTTTTTTTTTTTTTACAAGTTAACATACAGTGAATCACAGAAAGTGGAAAAAACATCCCCGGCGGCTGTTTTTCTTCCCTGTTTTTTGTCCGTGTTTGTCCGTCTGAAGGGGGATTTGTGCTGACTGGTAAGGGTAAAAGATTCATGACCCAACAAAGTCTGTCAGGGCCACACACACACACACACACACACATATGCGCGCACACGCACACACACACCCACACACATTCAGAGCCACATATAAACATTTATACTCAGTTTTAAGAACAGGTGAATCTGTAGATTTTGCCTTCAGTCAAACCCAAATGTAAGAGGAGATTTAAAAAAAAAAAAAAAAAAACTAGAAGCAAAGAGAAACAAGAAACAAGGACGCGATTAGAGAGAAGAGACAGAGGAAAGGGAGGTTGTTCACAGAGCAGAAAGGTCTTTGAGCCATTTTACACACCAGGGAATCTTTGGCTGTGATGATGCATCAGAAGAACTAAAGCAGAGGAAGCAGACCAGCAGAAAAAGACTCGACTCACCTTTCAACTCGAGCCCCTGTGCTGTGCTTCCTTCTGGTTACATCTGGGACGTCCCATGGTCACTTTTTCAACTGCTTCTGTTAGACAACTTCAGATCACACAGACTTTAAGGCAACGTTGAGGCCAGCATCAGGTGTTGCATTTTCTTTCAAATTACAATGTTCAGGTTTGGTTTTGTTTGTTCTGGATGGTGTGTTTTTGTTTGTTGGTTTGTTTTTCACCTAGAAAAATGTAAGCTGCGGCTCCATTATTTTAGCTGTAAATTTCTTATCTTTTCCGACACACCTTGCCAGCATTTGGCTCTGCTCATCTTTTGGATTAAATCTATATGGAATAGTTGCCACCAAGTCAAGTTTATGCTGCATGTATTCGGCGGTTTGTCAGAGGGAAGAAGATATTTGCCCTCATTAGTGATGATGAACAGGAAATAGTACAAGCAGCGGGTCATGGGGTTTATGCGCTTTGCAGCTTTTGCCGCCTGACTGGTAAAAAAAAAAAAAAAACAACTTGAGGATTAAGACTCGCTCACATTAAAACTGATTTTGGATTTTATGTCATGATTCCTTCTTTCTGCACTCACAGAGGTGATCCTCACAGTACCTGCACCAGGTTAAAATCATTGTGCAGGACAGCAAACTGAGCACAGCGGAGGAGAAAAACTTCACTTCTACACTGCAGACAGAGAAACTTTCTGTGTGCTACAAGGAATGGTCTTCATACATTTGTTGTTGTTTTTTTTTTTATTTCTCACAATCCAGCCATGTTTCTAGACGTCTGGACATTATAGGATGGCTTTGATAAGGTGAGGAGGGAAATCCAACAAGAGTTAATTTGGAGTCTCTCAGAGTTCCAGAATAAGTCTTCTTTTGTTTATTCTAACACGGCAATATTAATATGAAATATGACTTATATTTATGTTGATGACAATTTGCTTTATGTATAAATGACCTAACCCTAACCCTTTCTGGTGAGAATTGGGTCCAATGGAGTCTTTCGAACTCATTGTCATGTTCAAGAGAACAGTTTGAGAGAATTTGAGTTTTGGGGCATACAGATGGATTAGGCCAGCAACAATATTAAGGAAGGCTGTGGCTTTGAAACTATGAGTACTTGAAAATATGGTAGACAAAGCATGCCAAGAAAATGGGATAGTTCTGATTTTCTGAAATGGGGCTCTGTGAAGTAATTATATGTTGTCAGTATCTTGCCTCTAGTAGGAAAAAGTTAAGTCAAAGTGCTTTTTCAGGAAGACACAAATTGTGCGGGTTTTATTTCAAAACAATTACATAAAAGAGAGGTTTTGGTCCTGAAGAGCCGGTGGCTTGCATGTTTAAACATGTTTCGAATCAGAATCACGATGATTCAGAAGGCTTCAAAAGGGATTCCTTTTAATCAGGTTTGTTGGAGCAGGAATCCAAATGAAATGTGCATTACTTTTGCACTCAAGGACAACAGTTTCTTAACACTGGACTGCAAAAAATCGCAACAACCTTAAAAGGTCTAAAAATCTAAACTGAATCCTAAACTCCTTTTTGTGACACCTGTTGAGTATTGTCTCCCTGTGACTTGTCATTCTGGGAAAATTATACAAATATTGCACATCTGCATCATTACTTGTGTAACAGGATACTTCTGAAGCGCCTATGAACGGCAGAAAAAGCTCATTTCAGGGTGAGAAACCAAAGCATTATTTTATCTAAACATATTCAGCTCCCGCTCTGTCTCAGTGCTCCTACAGAATCAATAGTCATTACACTCAAAGTGAATTGATCTCTCAGCGCTGTTTGCCGATTCCTCGGACTAAACTAACACCAAATGAATTGCGGGCCCTCCGTATATGGGCAGATATTATCAGGTGAATGAATGTCAAAAGTGTGGCGGTTGGCGGTGGAAGTCAAAGAGGAGTGGAGGCAGCGTGTAATTTGGTCTGCTTCTTTTAAAAACAACACTTTGGTTTCTAAAGACCTATTTGGTTTACCTGATTAGACTCAAAACAGGCAGCATAAAGTGATTTACTCGGTTTTACTGGGGAGTAATGAAGGGATAAGTTGGGAGTAAGAGATGACTAATGAAGGAGGGAGACAAAGATGAGGTATGAGTTAGTTTGAGAGTATCTATGTATAACGTAGAAGAGAAGGCACAGGGATCTTGTCGAAAGATTAGAAAATGGTCAGAATATGGACCGTACTTCACTTTATCATTGGAGGCACCATGAGTATTGAACAGAGTTACTGAAATTGTTTTCCAAAGTTGTTTTTGCCAGTTCATTCACGGTTTCTACTTGTTCGAGTCAAGCTCATTTGTCCGTGAACGTAACACACCTGGTTGGGGCTCATAGATGGCGGTATTAGCAAAAGCTTGAAACAGCCATCTTAGAAACCCACCCATACCTCCTCCCCCGTCACGTGTTTATCAAATTACCGACTTTGCCTTAACACACCACGTGATTTATATCACCGTCATAAACAGTGTTTCTCTTTACACCGGAGCAGCATTAAAAACGTACAGAAGACGAGATGCTAACCAGTTTTTTTCATGCTACGCTACATGACGGTGCAGCATTGTATCCGTGGTTACTGAGCCACGTACCTTCTCCATAATGCGATAATTGATATCTTTCTAATCATACTTACTGATAAAGTATATGAACATTAGTATTCTTACCTTGTAAAAGGTGTTCACTGTAAATCCGCGGTTACACGGTTGGAGGACCGACAGTCATTAGCTGCTATCCACCGTTGCTATCTTCCCTTATTAAAAGTTATACAATAAAATAATAAGTTTGGTTTATATCCTTGTCTGTGCAGCACCCTGTGACAATTTTTAAAGTGAAATTAATTTAATAAAAGCGATATTAGGTTGCAGTCGTCTGGGTTAGACTAGCTTTAAAGGAGCTGGTTGGTTGTTTTGACGTCCGTCATGGCGGAGGTCTGGAGAGCGTGACGTTGCGTGTAAAGGGTCAATACTGTACTGTTCCTTTTGGGGTGTTTCCTCAAGAACGCTTTTATGTTTTAACCATGGGCAAACATAACATGCGTTGTCACTTTTATGATAATAAAAGAGAGTTTATAGTGTCTAACATGAGCTATTAATTTTTCTATGTACTATAATTCGAGAGCACACATTTTCAGTCTGAAAGCAGGATTTCATGTCTTTTGTTCTCAAAACTTTAAATACTTGTGCTTACATTTTCAGTTTGAACGCAGGACTTCATGTCTTTCTTCTCAAAACTTGTAATACTTGTTCAATGTGCTTTCTCAACCATTTCTCCTTGTGCTCAAAACTTGTCTCTGCTCACTTTCTGCTTGCGTTTGGAACAAAAATAGTACCGTCGCCTGGCAACCTCTCAGCCAATAGAATGAATGATAAAGTGTTTCACTGGGTGCGATTGTTTCCTTCTAGTGCACATGTGTCAAACTCAAGGCCCGCGGGCCACATGTGGCCCACCATGTCATTTTATGTGGCCCGCCCAGCATTTTATAGGCCGATTATTGACTTAAAATAGGTTTTGAGCACGAATTGACTACAAACTACATCTCCCACAATGCATTCCAATTGTTACCAGCCAACATTACGGCTTCTCGCCACTAGAGAGCAGCAGAGTCACCTCAAGCTGCTTATTGATTTTCCCAGTGAATAAAACTGAGACATCAACAAGCTAACATCAAAACGTCCAAGAAAAGAAAAATCGATTTACAAGTAAGACTGTGAATGAAGATGTGTGTGAGTTGGTGTCAGGGCGGCAGGTGGCGCTAGACTTTTTTTTGTTATCTGTTACCTTGACCGACAACATAAAAAAAATCGGTCATGTACTATTTTTATCCGTGAAATTACAATCATATTAACATCGGATATTTAGTCGCATTTTATGCGGTTTAGTTAATATTCACCGTGAATCCAGATCCCATCACAGATTAAGCAGATAAATGTATCTACATTTTTCTCGTAGTGACAAAAACCACTGAATGAGGCCCCAATAACTTTTAATAAATTAAATTAAGCGACTTCACTTAAATTAGCATCACTTCACCCGCTGGGGTCTGAACAACTTCCTCCTGGTTCCCATCTGCAGAAAAATCTGCGCTAATTCATCAGTCAGTTGGATCTGTCTGATCCAAACAGATCAACTGAACTTTATGAGTGTTTTACCCTTGTGCGGTCCGGTGTGCGCTTTTACCAGGATTTTTTTTTTTTTTTTGCGTGGTTTCGCTTCTCCGAAACGGACAGATGTTACGTCTGCAGCTCCTCCAGAGCGCCGCTCTCCTGGGTAACATGAACCCAGAAGGCTCCATTTCTTAAAGCCGCTGGATGAGTTACTTCCAGCGGTTTCTTTCTAATTCCGCAGTGGTTGAGCAGAGGACTGCGCATGTTACAGTCTAATTAACTTTTGCATCGTCATTTATTTCCTCAAGATAAATGCAACGTTGTGTTAATCCACTTGAGAAGCCCTCAAGTGGATTAACATTGTGTTAATCCACTTGAGGATTAACGTTGTTTTCTTTGGTCTGTAATGGAGACTTGAATTTAACGCACCATTTCAACAAAAGGTTTGTAATGCACTTCCTAGCCATTTTTTATTTGTAAGTATTGATTTTATGGACTGAACAGTTACCATTACACATTTTGAAGTGTTGATTTTATTTTTGAACCATTTTTAATTTTGAAGTGATGATTTTATTTTTGAAACCTTATTTATTGTAAAGTGTTGATTTTATTTTTGAACCCTTATTTATTTTGAAGTGTTGATTTTATTTTTGTATTGATTTTATTTTTGAACCCTTATTTATTTTTGAAGTGTTGATTTTATTTTTGAACCCTTATTTATTTTGAAGTGTTGATTGTCTGAAAGACCTTAGACATGAATTGCCCCATACGGGGTTTGAACCAACAACCTCAGCATTACCAGCACGGTGCTCTAACTTGCTGAGCTAACCTACCTTACAAACTGTTGAGTTTCCATGGATTTAAGAAGAACTTACATGATCTTACCACAATGAAGATTTGATAAAGGTGCTTATATTCTAATGTTTTTCAAAACAACATACATAATATTTTATTTTCCAGAGATTTTGTATTTTGAAGTGTTGATTGTATTTTTGAACCATTTTTAATTTTCATGTGTTGATTGTATTTCACAGATATTTTTTATTTTAATGTATTAATTTTATTTTTGAACCATTTTTTATTTGTAAGTGTTGATTTTATTTTTTAGTCATTTAGCCAAGTCTCTGTAGAACCATTTGTCTCTGCTAATGACATTTTCAATACATTTTTTTGATCCCAGGCTTAGTTTATGGACTGTAATGTGAAATTAGGTACAAGTATAAGTCTGACAGTTTGTTCACCAAGTTACTGTGCTCTCTGAGAGGATCTGTGGTATTTGACATTGTTCCATGCTCGTTATTAGTCTCTAACAAAATGAGGATCATCTACCAGGAACACTCCACAGAGCATGAGTTTCTGTAGTGTAGTGGTTATCACATTCACTTCACATGCAAAAGGTCTCTGGTTTGAAACCAGACAGACACAGATTTTGCATGTTCTATACATCACAGGTGTTTACTAAAGGTCAACAAGGGTTCTGTGGTGTCATGGTCTGTACTCTGAATCTAGGCATCTGAGTGCAACCCTGAGTTTAAATTTTCATGTTGCATTTCACCTCATCAACTTTGGAACCTCAAACAGAAACAAAGCAGAGAAGTTCAGTTCCTGTAGTGTAGTGGTTATCACGTTTGCTTTACACGCAAAAGGTCTCTGGTTCAAAACCAGACAAAAATGGTTTTTGTAGGTTATGCATCTCTTGGGGTGCAGTGAGACAACAAGAGCCTTCCTCTTTTGTGATGGTTCATTTGCCAAATGACTTCAATGTCGGCTTCTTTGAAATCGAAGCTACTTTACTTCAATTACCAATTGGCAGTTCTATGGCGTAATGCACATGTGTCAAACTCGTGGCCCCCCCAGCATTTTATAGGCCATGGAAACTCAAATTCAATATTTAAAACTTCAATACATAAAATCAGTTATTTAACAATATGGGGTGGTGTTTAATTTATTTTTAGCATTGTATTTTCATACATTTATGCTAGGGGTGCCCAAGTCTAGTTTTCCAGAGCTACCATCTGCAGCTTTAGATGCATTCCTTCTCTAACACACCTGGACCATTGACTCATTATAAGCCTCTACAGACCTGAATGAGGGAAGTCAACCTTTTGTCTGGGGTGTTTTAGCAGGGATGTACTCCTGATTTGTACCGTCAATGTGGCCCGTTGAGGGGGGCCAATATGCTGAAGTGGCCCTCGGTGAAATTGAGTTTGACACCCCTGTTCTAGTGTATGGAGGAGCAAAGCTGACATAATAAAAAATAAAAGCATGAATTTTTCCATGTCCTTACACTAGTGGTTGTGCCTATGAATCGGAAACTACTCTGACCAGATTACCTGATCTTGTTTCAGTCCATTTACTGTTGAAAGGTTTTTGTGAATATTGGAGATATAAAGTTTTCCTTCCACTTCACAACTATGCAATACTTTATGTTAGTCTATTATAAGATCCCTTTAATAAAAGGGTTCAAAAGAGAAACAAGTTTAAAAATATGTAAATACTTTTGCAGGGCACTGTAAAGAACTTGATTGGATTTCAAGCATATTGTATGAGTTGCAAATAACAAAGTTGATAATTTTTTAAAAATCATGTATTTTAAAAAATGTATCGATCTAAACCAATAAATAATACATCTGTGTTGTGGCTGAATTAATAAAGAATCAAATTAAAATATTCCTCTGAAGTTCAAACAGAGAGCAGTTTTTAACTTCACCTTAAATATTCAAACGTCTGATATGCTGTACTATTCGCTCCAAGTTATTTCACTACATTCCAGTTTTTTGTTTGCATATAATCTCACATAATAAATAAGCTATGTAGGAGGAAAACAAATCTTTATAAATTCTCAGCTACACTAAATCCATCCGTTAGATGTGGGACTGGGAATTAACTACACACATGCATGTCTACAACAACAGCATATTTTGTCAGTGTTAATCTAAATCAGCCGTAAATAGAAACTTTTAAATAGAAATTTAAGCTGAAAGTCAATTTAAACTTTGACAAGTTATGCTATGACATCAGATGCAAATTGGATTTTAAGTAATGTCTTTTCCAAAGTTTGGACAGTTCAATCAAACATTCCCATGCTTCAGACACTTATTTATAACTTAATCTGTGGTCATGGATATGGCTGTAATGCTTTGGATCTCTCTCTCACAGACACACTGACATGTTAGTGTAATAGTAACCTCTCTGCTCAGAGAAGAACAAGTTTTGATTTTGGTTACTGTCCTGCTGCTTGTGAAATAAATTGATTTTATTTTTATTTTATGTCTCTTCAGGTGCTTTGATCTCTTATTACCAAATGCATTACTCTTTACAATGTATACCTTCATGTTATTTGTAGAAAACTCTTTTCTCTTTTTTTGTATTTTTACAATATGACAGATTAGAAACTCTGGGTGACCTCACTGTAAAATAAACATTTCCAAATGTCCCATGATAGAAAGCCTAATTTTGAACCCAAAAACGTTGTTTACAAACCAAAACCACAAAGGTACAAAATTAATTTTACAGGGGCAAAATGAGCCACATATATGAATTATTCTGTCCTGTTGTTTTGTTGACAGAGTGGACATGAAAACTTAAAGTATCAATGCAACTTTGTACTGAACGTTACACTCAGAATAGAATATTTTCTTAATGTAGTTTAAATCATAAAGGTCATTTTGTTTACAGCTGTCTCTGAAGACAAAGAGAGTCAATTTGATGTGATTTTGCTTTCCCCGCCACTCCTGCATGTGTGTTTATTTGCTCATTTATAGTGAATATAATCACATTGTAAATGCTGCAAAAAGAAAAGGGGGTCACGAGTTCATGACAATAACACTTGGTATTTATTCAAAGCTCTCATCTCTCTTATTTCTTTCCCTGTTGCATCAGGAGCAGAAGAGCATGGAAGTCTGCCTTTGCAAAATCCCTTTAAAATGTGTTAGTTATACATTTCCATGGACTTACAGCATGAGTAAGGGAGTTTCTTTCTCCCACACACAGACTCTGAAGAAGCATTGATCCACACACTACCAATGGCCAAACATCCAAAGTGAATTCAAGTTCAAGGAAAAGCAGTTCCAGAGGGAGAATCCTCTGGATCTACTAGTTGAAATTCACCTCTAAATCCCAAGCCTTCTGCTTTTTTTTCTGGGATTGCCCTGTATTTATCGATCGGTATTTTAAAAAAGGTTCAAAAATGAGTAGAAAAGAAGCCCAAGGTTCGAAGAAAATCTTTGAAAGACTTTCAGAAAACCAATTTCAGTATAAAAAAAACACAAAGTCTGAGTCCTTGGAAGTAAAATGCAAATGACTTATGGCTCAATACCGACTTATTATTTTTAACTACTTCGAACACACAGCAGGTCGTTCGGAGTTGGCCAAACAGAAAAAATTAGGCAGGTAGGAAGTAAAAGAAGATGGCTTTCAGCTAATTATGGGAATCTGTTAGATTTCATTGAACAACCAATCAGGAGCTAAGTTAACCCTCCACTGCTGCGCATCGTCATCTCAAAGTTGAGTCAAGTTAGAAGTGATTCTCAACCGATTTCTTCATGTCTTAAAGGACGATGGCTCTAATGCAGTCTTTCTCAAACTGTGGTCCGCGGGCGCCCCTTGTGGTCCGCGGGGTACTGCATGTAAACGACCGTTTATTTGTCGTGACGTTAACTCGAAGTGCGACGTTGCAGTTAGCTTACCAAAGAATTGTGTTAAAAATAATGATGGAAAACTGACTTAAAACCGAGTGACTCAAGAGAAAAGCTACAGATACCAGTGGAAAGAAAACAACTCCAGGGATATTATGTGATCAGAGGAACCTAAGTCATAGCTGCTGAGTGTTACCGTGTCGTTCACTAGATTTCTTTGAACGGTTAGCGGTAGGAATCGCTCCAGTTAGTCTGAACTATTCTTTGCTTTTTATGACTTTGCTTGGTAATGAATGATGCTCAGCTTACAGGTCAACAGTAACTGTTATTTTTATTTTATCCAAAAAAAAAAATTAAATTAAATAAATACAATTGATAGAAATACATTTTTTTTATATTTAATGGTGCAGAAAGGGATTTTTTTCCCCTGTTAACTCAAGTCTATTTTTCTTTAATTGTGTTTCTGCTTTGTGGTGGCCAGCCACATTTACCAAACAATACCACTCTGCTCATTAGGATGAACAAAGAAAACATCAATACGGGAGTTAAGAGACTAATATTTTCATTTCAGGTCGTATCATATATTAAGATGTGTTATCACAGGGGCAGTTTCAGGTTAGGTGGCTGGTGACAGTTTGTTAAATGTGTTAAGTGGTCCTAAGCCTGAAAAAGTTTGAGAAATACTGCTCCTATGTAATTGGACCGACCTTGCTTTTCCTCACTCACACAAACCAACACACACACACACACACACACACACACACACACACACACACATCAGCATAACAGATATATTAAAATGTTATAGCAAACAGATCCCGTCAGTGCTCTGTGGATCATTTCTCAGCCCAACATTTAGAGCGCCAGCTTCTTGACATTTACCAACAAATTTATTTCTCTCATACACACATACATGCTAACATACACTCACTCTCTGTGCTTGGGAAACCCGCAACAGCACAGAGTGAACAAGTGTTGACATTTCCCAGCTCTAAACGTTTTTTCAGCCGAGCATTTTCAAACGAAGGACACAAGATGGATCCCTGAACATTAAGACAGATTGATCCTTTCCCTGCCATAAAACTTTTTTTTTCGCCCCCTACATCACACACACTCGACTTAGACGGATCCGACTGAAGCATTAAATGCATTCGCTGTCTGTTGTTAGCCTCTTCTCTACACTGCGTGTGTAAATTAGATTATGTGTCCTTGATATAATGGATGGGGACTGAGTAGGCACAGTCCTCTGAGAGCAAGTTTAAAAGATTTACAAGACATCACAACTTGGTTATGACACATCTTAAATTAGTCAGCAGAGGGAAGGGAAGAAACTTTTAACCTAGTGTGAAACTGTGAAATTACTTGGCTGCCATTAAGTCCCATCAAACCAGCTGGAAAACAACTTTTGTACAGTAATTATTTTGAACCCTAAGGACGTGCTGTGCCCTTCACACTGATGTGTTAGTGAAGATCGCTTGTATTTTCACTGTACAATCTGTCATTAACTTTTAACGAATCACACAAAGTTTTATACATTGGTTAGTTAGAGTGATATTTTTGTGGAGTATTATTTTTTTTTCTGTACATATTCTAGATATTTTTCTCAGGGGACATACGGGTGGTTGTAAAGGTTTATATGAGAATAAGATACAAAATATGATTCAGTTCTGAGTGGTACAGTGAAAATGTTTTTAATGGGGAATGGCACCAACTGGCTGCTAAGAACAAGGAGGCTTGCTTACATGATTTATGTGGATGTTCACCTTTTTTTTTTTAACCCTAAATAAAAATATGATATCTCATATTTTGGTTGTTTGTAGGCGAGTTTATGTAGGGTGCAAATCATGCAAGAGCTGCCACTGATTCCAACTTTCAACAGTAACTTAATTATGGTAAAGAAAACAACTGTATTCTCCATATGAAGCTTTGGTCACAAATCTAGATGTATTCATCTTGGACATGAATGTCATTCATTTTTGACTTTTAGTTAACACAATTGTAAGTGTTTTCAAAAACAATAACCAGAGGGTTTTCTTCAATTCACACAAGGTGAAATTAATACTTTTTGGGCTAGTTAACCCTTGTATGTTGAAATGGGGTCCAACTGACGCCACACACGTAAAACTTGTATCATTTTCCATAGTTCTCTACGTTTGCCTCAGTCCTCGCACGCACAAGGGTTAACACGTATAACTCCATTAATATTCGATTAAGTGTACTTTTGCCATTTTTTACATCTAAAACACACTTTTTCTAGGTACTGAGAATCTTCTGATTGGATATATGGCCTATTTTCTTGGTAGCATTTGTGTTTTTAAGTTTGACCAAACTTTGCAGCTGGAGAAGCCAAATAACTTTCTGGAAACAATTTTTTAGGCCCAACGAGACGAAGACTGAGAAAACGACCACAAAGACTGAATGGAGGAGTGAAGATGAAAAAATCAGGCTGATCTGAAGGAGTGAAAAATAACGAGTTCAGCTGAATCACAAAAAACCCAAAACTAATTAGTATGAAGTTAAAACTGATAGTGAGTGTATAACCTCTTATTTTTAAGATACAAAATCAGACACTCCACAGAACATATTCTATAGCTACAACAAACTCACTAGGCAATACAGTTTTCATATTTCTATAAAGAATGGATGAGATTAAGTTCTGAAAATAAACTCCTTTGAGTTATTTTTATAAAACCACGTTCTATTTCTTTTAGGAGTGCTGACATTGTAGAGGTGCCAGAAAGCATTCTTTAATATCAATAAAGCCACTGAAGCTCTAAATCTCAGGAGTTCTGCATCCATGCTCCTTCACCTTTGTTTCACCTCTGCAAATAGAAACCAATAAATCTCATTATGAGCATCAGAGAGTTTTAGGTTGAACAGTTAAATTTACAGAGGGAGAAAAGACCCACTGACAAAGGTAAGAGTGCCAAACAACACAAGGTATGAGGTCTTTTTGGGGAATCAGTTCAAATCGCGATTTATTACACAATTATACTCAGCTTAAATTTATGTTTTTACTCAGCTCTGGAAAAAAATTGAGAGTTCTCTGATTGTACTCCTTCTACGTATATTTTTGAGTAAAATGAACATTGTTCTTTTATTCTATGAACTACTGACATCATGTGATCTGAAATTCCAAGGAAAAATACAGTTTTTATTTGCAGAAAATGAGAAATGGTCAAAATAATGGTCAATATGGTCTTGCAAGTAATTGCAGATCTCAAATAATGCCAAGAAAACAAGTTTATATTCATTTAGAAACAACAATACTAATGTTTTAACTCAGGAAGGGTTCAGAAATTAACATTTGGTGGAATAACCAGGAGGTTTTTAATGTGGCTCAGTCAATTTTTGTGGAGCTGTATGTTCACAACTAAGCACAAGTTACACAAAACGGTTCTAAAGCAAAAGTCACCAAAACTAAAGCAAGAAAGCAAAGTGTGAAGTTAATAAAAGTGAGTAAATGGAAAGGTGGAACAAAGCAATTTAAAAAATGTTATGAAACATGAAGAAAAAATAAAGTTGCCTTACGATTCTTATTTATTTAATGAATTATTTTATTCATGTCTGCTGTGTTATTTATTTATTTTACCTGCTCCATTTAATTATTTGGTTCATCGTTTGCAACCCTTGTTTGTGAAGTGCGACATAAATACAACTGACTGACATTGAAATACAATTTATATATCAACCCATCCTATGAAAACATTAATATTAATCTCAAAAGCATACAGACACAACAGGTTTTTGTATTGTAAACAAAAAAAAAGCCTATTGTAAATAACTTCTAAAGTTTTTCCATCAACAATGTATTAATGCTGGCACATTATATCATGAAAAAGCAACCACAACAACCAGGTTTGGTGAGTATTCACCCCCTCAAATTAATGCTTTGGTTTCAGGAAGCAGCATTTTCTGTGGTTGGAGTCTCTGCACACAGCTTGCCTTGGGACAATTTGTCATTTGATTGTTTACGATCTGTTTATTGCTGTTTGCTATGTGGCAACTATTCGAGCATTTCGCTTTTATAGTGTATTTAGATGTTACTGCGTTCCTGTGGGCATTGGTTTATCATTAGTAATTAATATCCACCACGATAAAGTGTCTTTTAGTAATGAATCATTTGCTGCCTGCGGCCTGCATTAAAAACTTAGATAGCAGCACTTTGCCACTGATGTATGCCTAGGATGTATTTCTTACGTGGAATAGTAATGCCAAAGTTGACTCCTGGATGAAATGCCTTTTAAATGAGTCTAAGTTTAAACCCCTGAGTGTTTCTACCTTTTAGAGCTTCCGGCCAGCTGTTTTATTGGCAACTATAAATTATAGTTTTCTATTTTGGGAATGCATTTCAGCATTTAAAGTTAACAGGCTCTCCTCATAGGTGACTGCAAGTTCTCTGCATCTAATCAAGGGTAAAAGCATTACGAATAATCTTCTGAATACTTCCTAATTACTCTGGTGTCCACGGAAACAGAGGTGAGGTCAGCAGAGTTTGGGACCAATGGGAAGCGAGGAGCCAAGAGGACGAGAGGTCACGGGTGACGAGCTCTGGAGGTCAGTCTCAAGTGTCCGACCAGGCAAAAGGACGCGCACACGCCAAACGTACACACAGTTTAATGAGCGAGATGTATTAATAGAGCTGTATGGATCGGGCCTGGTTTGGCCTAATGAGGCCCGCGGGTTATCAGAGATGCACAGAAATATGACACTTTGTTCTGTGTTAAATGGTTGAAACGGCAGTAAATCACATTTATTGCACATTTGACTTTATTTTTCAAACTTATCGTATCAGTTTCATATTCCCAGTGTGCTACTTTGATGTTTCTATCACAGAATATAAACAAAACTTACTTGATATTTATGTTTAAAATTTTATTACGTTTATTAACTATGGCTACATTTTTCTGGTGAGTGTTCTCATTAACTCTTATCAGTGTTAATGAGTGTAGCATATTGTAGCACAATATGCTACACTTATTGTGTAGCATATTGTATTAAGCTACACAATAAGTAGCATAAGTGGTGTGAATTGTATTTAAATCCAGCTGTATCATTAGATTTAGCTGTTGTTTTTTTAAAGACATGATTCATGACATGATATTTTCGGTTATTACAAGCGACCAGTTGTGACAAACAAATCAGGAAGTGCAAAACAAGACCAGAGCGCTTGTTTTTTTATTACTTTGACAAACTGTAAGGTTAATTTACATTCATCTGCATCTACAAAAACTGACTTATGGGACAGTTGTGATCTAGGCGTTCAAGTTACTTTGTAAATTGCTAATATATTTTCAAAGAAGATCATACAGTGAATATCAAAATAAAGTCTAGCATTAATATCTTTCATTTATGTTATTCAGTTTTTCTTAACAGATCTTAAGCATTTAAGCTTTAGGTTCTTTAAATTTGATTATCATATATAAGAATAAGATGAAAATGTAGAACCCCCCCCCCCACTAAAACAAAATCTGTTTTGTTTATGAAACAAAAATAAACTTATTTTGTTGTGGCTCAGTAAAAATGACTGTATGGCACAGAAAGTCAAAACTGTCAGACATTTATTTTCCTGGAGAAGCTATTTCTGACCAGATTAACACACAGAAATATGCAACAGTTCCTGCGTAAAAACACCAGAACATGGATCAGGTCACATTACCAACTTCCTCTGTGTTTCTTCTTCAGCTGAATGTTTTCGACCTCTGAAACACAGACTCTCAAAAAGGCCTGAATCAAAAACATTCATCGGTGCGTCAATCTTTTGACTCATCCCAACATGGGCATTCAGGAATCTCCATTTAGCATCGGTATTGTACAGTTCTGAGATTAAATTCAAATGTCCACATCTGCTTTCCTCCCCACTCATCTCCACTTTAGCTCATTAGAAATCCTTGAAGAACTGAGCTTCTTTATATTAAACATTTTCACCAGATGTCTCATTCTCAGCTTGCCCTACATTCCTAACCTCCTGCCTGTCTGTGCTTCACCCCGATTGTCTCCCTGGGGGGTCGGATGGACAGACGTACACCATCGTCCTTGCTCCACCTGCAAAAATACGTTTCTGACCTGATTTTGACTAAATCTTTTCATAAACAAAAATAAAATTTTTCAGGAGACAGTAGAAAAGAAGAAAATAGGCAAAAAAAATCTTATGCTCATAATTAAACAAAGAATCTGCATTATTACATTCATTAGGCAGAAAACTATTCAATATGGATTAATGAACTCCTTAAATCTAAACTGAAAACATTCCCATTATTATTATTATTATTATTATTATTATGTAGCCGAGTGGAAAAGCATTGTTTCACAACGACCACCAGAGGGAGCTGTGTGTAGAGGAGCCCTGAGAATGGGATGAAAACCATAGACATAATATAAGGTAATAATATAAGCTCTTATATTATGTCTAAAAACCGTTAGACCGTTAGAAGTCGCTTTGTCCTGCTCGCTACGGTGTGCCTAACGGTTTTCTAACGGTTTTCTACTGTCCTAGAACAGACGATTTCTGTGACGAACTGTGGGGCTTGGTATGTCTTAACATATTGTGAGTTTCTGTTAAATCATATCTGGTTCTAGTTAAACAATCATCTGTTATTTCACTGGATGTATGTTTATCTGACCTTATTACACAGTGCCAGGTAGGGTTAATGGCCCATTACGATTTTGAGTTCTAATTTGAGTTTACTACGGGAGTATTTTGACATGTTACACTAGGTTGACCATATTGTAAGAAGTCTGTGTGATTTTATTTCTTTTATTTCTTTTTTTTTTTATAGAAGCGTTCTGTATAACTCCAAATTCATTTAACAATACTCTTCTTCTATTAGAGTATTCGGGAAATAAAAATACCCATTTATAACTTTGTGTATAGGTTCCTCAGTTTACCAGGCTACAATTATTATTATTATTATTATTATTATTAACGAGCTCTGAAACTTTACTCCTTCTCCGTATCGGTAAAGGGAATAAAAAAGAAAGCTCACTAATTGCACTGAGTGGCTTCAGGTTCAGCTGGAGGTGACTTTTACTTTGTAGTGACTGAAGCTCCTTCACTACAAAGGCTTACACAAAAACAAGGATCAGATCAGTCATATCTGATCCAGAGTCAGTGTGATTAAGAGCTCTACAAGCTGCCAAAGGGCTCAAAAATTACTCCAGTTTTGATTTTGGTTCTGAAAAGCGGCTGCTGTGGTCATTAGCTAAAGTGGTGGGGGTCATGGAAGGATCTAATTGGTTGCCTAGGGTTGTTATCCTGCTGGAAAGTGAACCTAAACCCAATCTCCAGGCTTTTTCATGCTGACAGATTTTCTCATCTCTGCAGCTCCTCCAGAGTTACCGCTGGCTTCCTGGATACTTCGTTTTCCACAACCTGTTAGTTCGTGTCTTGGTAGGTTTGCATTTGTGTCATACTTTATTTTCAGATGATAGGTCAAACAGTGCTCCTAAAAAAGGTGCATTTGAATGCACTCAAACAAAATTAAAAAACCTTTCTGAACAAATTTTCCTATAACTCGTTTTTAAAAAATGCCTGGTTTGGTGATGGTATGAAGATCAAAAGGAGGCATGGAGGCAACCACCGCAAAATAAAAACAGCGTTTAAGCGTAGTCCCTGGAACAGCCAATAAAACCTGACTGCATGACCTCAAGTGTTTGTGTGCCACTCACAAAAACCTTTAAAAGTTCAAATAAATAAGCAGGTGCAAGGCTAAGAGCCAAAAAACAATAAATAAAAGTTTAAAATCAACTCTAAAACAAACACGAAGGCCGAGGAAGGAATATAACACGGGGATAAAGTGTGGAGGGTAAAAGACGGGCGGTTGAATTTTGGACAAGGTGAAGGAGGCGACTTGGACTCGACTGGGAAACACTGACACAAACGACTGCAATAATTATTTTCTAATAAGCGTAGCTTGGGATATTATACGTCTGCTCAATGTCAATATTTTGCATTTTTAACCACAAATGTGTGCGTTACCAAATCTGAATGTAAATTTATAAAAACAGTTCATGTTCTTCTGTCATATTCCTGAGGGAAAGATGATCTAAAAATTCCTGGTGAAGTAACAGAAAATAAACATTTTAGGTCATATGTCAAACACAACAGTTGTAAGTTGGCTGTTTTTATATTCTGGTTATCACAAAGGCCCACAGAGACGTGTTCGCACTGAGCCCGTCACTTTACTTCTCCATTCTTCCCTTCATGCTCAGCATAATGGAAGAAATTTAATGCATCCTGTTCAAAGATCCAATTAGACTAGATCTTTTTTTTTGTAACCAGCGTAAGATCATAGACTTAAATATGCACAAATCATTTGACGCACCATTTTAGTGCAACAATTAAATTAAATGTTTCATGTGTCTTTAAATATATATTAGGCCTCCGAGAGGAAAAGAGCTGCAGGAATTTCACTAAAAGCTCGACTACGGCTCTTTATGGCTCCACTTTCAGTTTACATGTTATTAAAACTGTATTTGATTTTATGTTACTACAAAGCCTCTTTAATGCAGAAAATGCTTCATTTATTTAATGATCATCACAAAATATCAGCTTAAAAATAACACACACACACGTTCGTGTTGCTATCTTTGTGGGGACTTTCCATTGACTTCCACTCATTTCTACCTTTACCCTTTTCCTAACCCTAACCCTATCCAAAACTCAATTCATACCTTAGCCCTAACTCTGACAATCTGAAAATCGTCCCCACAAGGTATTACAAACAAACGCGTGTGCACGTACACACACACACACACACACACACACACACACACACACACACACACACACACACACACACACACACACACACGCACACACACACACACTTTGAGGTAGTACGCATTGAGCCTTTACCCTGGGCTTGGAGAACTGTGGCATTATGGGAGATTGAAAAAAATGAATCTGAAAGAAATAGAAAAAAAACTATTTAAATTTAAAAACTACAAATTAGCACCATCATAATTTCTGTTTATAAAAGCAGCGAGTGCTCAGAGGAAAACCTGAAAACAGGCGTTCATCGTCGTCCTTTTCCAACTGCTTTCCCTCAATCTGAACCTGACAGACAGCAAGGAAGGCAGGCGCTAATGTAGGTGTTGTTAGAGTTGATTTTGCTAAAGAAAGAAATAAACCAATAGGTGAGGAGACTGTTTTGCAGAATGCCAACAGCCAGAGGCAGGAATTAAATCCTCATTAGGCGCTGGCAGCGTCACAGCTCTGTTCTTCAAGCTGCGTGCTGGTTGATCGTCAACATGGTGCAACTGCATCATATGAAGGCATCAGCTGAGGTGGGTTAGATTATTACTTTAGAATATTGTAAGAATTACTTTTGCAAACAGAAGTGCACATTTTCAGTTTGCCTTATGAAGTGCTGCTCTCACACTTTAACCCTTTCATGCATGAATTATGATCCTTTGTCAGGATTTTTTTTTAAATTTTTTTTAGGTGATCAATTGTAATTTTCTCCAAATACAAAGTCCATATTTGAAAAAATACATCAGTAGTATTGTTCTTTAGGGGTTATCTGATGTCACAATATTTTTTTTTTACCTGCAAAAGTCGTCTACAGAAGGGACCGGGTCGGTTGGCGTGCTTTTTTTGTCTGTCGGCCATATTGGATTTAACCAAAATAATTTCTTGCATTTGCAGCTGATGGCCAGTAGTAGTGTGCATTTAGAACATAAAAATCCACAAGAAGCACAAGAAAATGGCTTTTAGATTGCTGCCCACTGCAGTGACCACTATGCATGAAAGGGTTAAAATCCCAGTAAATAAGCTCCGCTTCCCCTCAGAACCAAGTTTTAGCTTTCAGATTTAACGGTCCCAGCACAAAAATCTTCCTACACCTTCAAAGTCTCCTACAGTAAATAAAAGTGTTTATTCGGTTGCAACCATCTCGTTCCATGCAAGATGCCAAATTAAGACACACACAAGAAACTTACCCAATTTCACACAACGCATATTTATTTTAAGTAACATTTTCCAACCCGAAAAATCGTGAGTACTAAAAGCCGTCACAAGTCAGTACCAGCGTTGATATCACAGAGACATCCCAAAAATAAAACTTATACGTGCAAAACTTTTCATTTAATTTAACATTACCAAATATACATCCACAAGAGGTAATTTATTGGAATATCTTCAATAATATATATTTTAAAAATTTGCAAATTGCTTACAGCCAGCAATGAGGCACTGAGTGCACCAAAAAGTTCAACTCAGAAAAGTTGACTCAGAAGAAAAGAACAAACTGGCCTGTTAATTAATAAAGCTGACATTTTCTCTGTTCCCTCGGACACAAAGTTCAATTACCGTCAGATAAACAAGAGTCCTAACTAGCTTTTGGCTCAGCAGAGATGTTGCAAGAACAATTTATTGATTTACCAGCTATTTTCAGCGATAAAAGCCAGGATTCTGAGTCTCAAGGTTGAATTTCTGAGGGTGGAAACTGGCTGTTGGTGATGTTCTCTAATTCGGACGGTGATTTAATAAGCTGCCGAAATCAACAGGGCGGACCGCCCATTGAGCCAAGCGAACATGTGACACATTTATAGATGAGAGAGCAGGTGGAGAGGGGTGAGTGTTACATTTACAGCAGCAGCAGCAACTTAGCTACAAGTAAAAGCCGATGAATATTTCAGAAGGAAAGTTACAGAAAAAGCGGGCGCTGGAAAACACCACAAAGCCCCTGACAGCTGCTCGGAGCCGAGGTGGAAATTTCCCTTCCTGTGTTTGCTAATAACAAATAGAAAACAGTAATGACGCAATATAAAAGAATTGTTTTTGTTGTTGTTGCATAAAAAAAATAAATCTTTAAAATCTACAAAATAAAGCACGTTGGGGGAATTCATGCACTGTTGCCGGCCGTTCAGGCTGGAGTTAGGCTCAGACCTGCTAAATATTTTAAGAGCACAAAAACTAGTGGTGTCTTCCCCCTTACTCATTCAGCAGCAGTTGGTCTGTGGGAGGGAAAAAACCAGCACCAAAATATTGGAAATTTCCTAAAATATTAAAAAAACATATTACAATGCACGTGAAAAAAGCACGAGTGCTGGAAATCTGTGCCAACCACGTCTAATGATCATGTTTTTGAGGGAAGGAGGTGGCGGGGGGGGCAACAGCTTGTTTTTGTGTGTTGAGCTCCAGTGTAAATGTTACTCGCTGACACCTGCAGAAGAGCAATTATTACAAGGCTCACAGGCAAAAAAAGAAAAAAATCCAGCAGTAACCCTCCTCCTTCACTCATAACTAGAGGCTTTCAGCAGAAAACACCGCTCTTTAATAATTTGTGTTTGTGTGTCATGGCGCTGGCTTTGGGCACTTTTGGCTTTTTGATATATAAAGCTGAGGAGCCAACGAGCGAAACGAGTCTTCACTGAAACAGATGTGACACACCGAGTTCATCAATGAAATAATCAGCTTCAAAGCAACAGATAAAAGCGAGGCAGAAAGACGCAGCCTTTATCAGCAGGATGTCAGTGTCTTACATGCATTTTTCAAACCCTTTGATTAGTTTGCATGTTTTTATGCCCACTTTTGCCTATTTTTTTCTTACTTAATGCCATTTCTTTCAGTCTATAAAGTTTTGCTTCATGTCTCATCTGACAAAATGAATGTAAACTGACCAAAATGTTTGAGATTCTTCACAGAAAAGTGAAAATGACCTTTTTGGCACCAAAATACCTCCTTCTGTAGCAGATTTGAGGTCTCATAAAAGCTTTTTGGTTTGATAAAAGGGTTCCTGTCCTGTTCCCATCAGCCTCATCAGAACAGCTGAAGTATCAAGTCGGGTCCCCAGTCCATGGCGGTCTGAGCCACGGCGAACACGGCGGCCCCCAGCGTAGCGGAGAGCCCCCAGACCGCCATCTTCATCATCCTGTTCCCCTCCCTCCGCAGCGGGCCTCGGGCTGCAGGCAGGGAAGCCTCCAGGCCTGGGTGTCAAAAGGTCACGAGCACAGACAAGGAGGACGTGGTCAGATGATGAAACATGCAGGGGTCACAATGTTCAAGGCCAAACCAAAGGAACAGTCCAGGCCACATTTATTGAGTTAAAATCCCTGAAATTAATTCATCTTTTATGACAGTATCATAATCTCACACTGAAGCATTCATTTTATTTGAAAGAGTTTTTTTCTGGGTTTTTTTGCTCTTATGTATCATGTGACTTTGTTTTTTTTTTTTTATGTCTATCTGAACCACGATAGTTAAATATACAAATAAATCATAGGGGCCATAGAAAAATCATTAAATGGCCAAGACAGCCACAAAAACTGTTATGAAATCCTTACTCCTAAACCACAGAGACTGTATGTTTATGTGTTCTGCAGGGTGAGATTACGCTACTGCACAAAAAAAAAGTTTGTTTTACTGAAATCAAAGACCCCTCTTTATCCAGAGTTGCAATAAATGTGGAAAATAATTGTTATTTTAATTATATGACTGGACTGACAACCATAAAAGAGGATTTTGAAGGTAAAAACAGCAGGAGCAGAGAGAACAGGAGAGAAATTTATCACAAAACAAAAACTAAAGTATTAATAAAAAATAAAAAGCTTTGTGTCCTGTGCCCTAAAAACCCTAAAAACAAATTAAGCACATGAATCTGCAGTTATAATGTTCTTAAATATCACTGAGTGGCTGATTGCTCAGAAAGGAAACTGGTTCTCTGTATGCATTAATTAAAAAAACATTATTTAATTCCCTTTTGTGATTAAAAAAGTATTTTTGTATTGAATTGTATATATATATATATATATATATATATATATATATATAAAATCTGTTTGATTGAACTTTATCAGGGAGGGTTTGAATAACGTTCCCTAAAGCTTAAGGTTAAAACGTACAAAAGTATTGTTCGCAATCGTGAGACCTACATGTTGGTTTTAGACGTTTTTCTGCCTTCTGATTATATTTTGATGAAACTGCAGGGAATTATATTCCTCAGGTTTGTAATTAAAGCATTCAGCCTGCAGCTGAAGCCACACAATATTTCCGAGTCCGTGTAAATCACTGACAACATGTCAGACGCCGCTGCTCAGATCTTCACAGAACACAAGGGAGCAATGCATCTCTTTGTTCTGTTCTGGCATATTTAAATCTGCCCTTGATTGGTTTGATGGGGGTGCTACAACATTTGTTTACATGTTATTGATCGTGCCAGAGGGGAAATGTTTACTGCTGCCTTGTTTTGAAGAATTATAACACTGAGGTGGGAAAACCCCCAAAGCTGGGAGCTCTGGAAGGATTTTCGTGGAGGATTTCACAGATAATATTCATTTTTTCTCAACCTTCAAAGGCTGTGCAGCAACAATACATCTATACCCTGTCTCCACACACCAAAAAAAAAAAAAAAAAAAAAAAAATTATATATATATATGCGAGTGCTCTCTATGTGAAGAATAGTAATAAGATTACAGTAACTATTTTTACCATGTCTGGAGGTGGTGGAGCCCTGGGCCCTGGTGAGGCGCTGGAGAACAGAGTCTGGCCTCTGGTGGAGGGTGGAGAGATGAAATGCCTGGAAGCTGCTTATGGACAAGCTGATGCAAGGAAACGAGAGGCAGAGAGAAAGAGAGATGAATGGGAAGGGAGTGTTAGCCATCAATAAGGAAGAAAACTAAAGTCTAGTGACATGAGAAGATGGACTGATGGATAAAGTGATAGATTAAGACAAGTGAGCCAAAGAGGATGAGAGAGAGAGGGAGAATTGCTAACTCAGTGCTTCTTAGCCGTGGAAAGCTAATGTATGTTTTGAGCATTTGTATCTTTCAGCGTGTCTGTCAAGGTCTCGTGTCACTTCCCGCCCTGAACAATGACTTCAGGCGACACTGAAGGATGCTGACACGCAGAAACGCGCTCAGAGCTGCGCAGAGCGAGGGAGCGAGTGGCCCCGCCCGCCTAAAAGGCTTCCCCTTAATAATAAAGAGAGAAAGGCGCTGTGTGGACCAACACCAGGAAATCTGTGGCACATCTGGGTGGTGGAGTCGGGATGTGAGTTAGGAGCGCCCCCTTTTGGTTACTGAAGGAGCTACCTCGCACTTTCCAGAGTAAATATTGCTCCTATCCAAAATATGTTTTATTTTTACACATAAACCAAAAGGCAGTTCTTAGCAAAAATAAATGCATAAATGCAAATTTTAAACAGGAGAAACATTTTGGTTGAAACATTTTATAATTCATTCAGATCGACAGGCTTATGCTTTACCTGTTTTGGTCTAATGTAACAACAAGCATAAAGAAAATATAAAAAAGTGCATATTTATTGAAGCATGCAATCCAAAGACAGCATTTTTCTTTCATTTATTAAAATGTGAAATCTCAGGATTTCCTCAGTTTGTGGCCTGTTTTTTTTCTATTATATGTTGTGGAAATTATACAAGTTAATATTTAGGATCAAACTCATATTTAGAGATAAAACAGCAATCCTCTTTAGCAAGCAGAGGGTTTGTTTATGACACTGAAAAGTGTCAATTGGAGCCATAGCTGTATAAGATCAATATAACATAATTTCACTCATGTATTACCATTCCCATAATAAACTTCATATTGTCTTAATTTAGCCCAGAAAAATGCAAATGTAATTTTTTTAAGCCTATATGTTTGTCAAGTGGTTAATGGACGGAGTTTAGAGAGCACAGTTCTAGTTAGAGTTTTCAGAGAGCTTTACACTACAGCTACATTCACCCATAAAGACTCACACACACTTTTACATACTCATATGAAGACTGCAAGGCAATTTGGGGATGAGTGCTTTTCCCAGAATAATTACATTGTGTTATCTCATGTGACATTATGCAGACACTCTGTCTGCACAGAAGATGATTCACTCAGCTTTGCATGAAGAATGCAGGAATGTGGTGAGACAGCAGGAGGCAAAACCCTGCCTTCTGATCAAAGTTACGCAGGTCAATTAAATATACAAAAGTAAACAAAATATTACACTCTTCTTCCAAATACTCACAGTATGAAGGCAATGGATTTAAACAGCAATAGAAAACAAAACTTGTTTCCCCAAAATGCGCTTAATTTTTCACATTTAGGCAGCAACATACGTTTAATGATGATTTAAAGGAAATCTTAAATAATCTGGACAAAAAAATTGATGCATGCAGTTCCAAGTTTGGTGCAATAGATTATGTGCAAAAGCCAAATTGGGATACTTTGATTAGAAGAGTAGGTTTTGTTTTATTTTGCTCACGAAGCAAACCTCACGCCTTGCAGGGACAGAGAACAATTAAAGTAAAGAAGTTCATCAGCGTAAAACTTGACTGGAACACAAACAATTGAAAGTGAGAAAAGGAGCAAAAACACAAAACAGAACCTCCATACAGAGTGATTTCTAGGAGACTTTACTGCTGTGTGTTCCAGTTTAATTAAGCAGCTATTAAACTGTAGCAGCCATAAACATGGATCTGACTGTTGTTGTTTCTCCTAATAAACAGCTTAAACACCAGGGCTAAAGACACGTGCTCTGAGCAGAGTTACCACATTAACGGCTTTACTTTTATCTGTCATCATTGTTGCTTCACCTCTTGCCAGACTGCAGTGCAGCCTGCTTGGCCAGCATCGACGGAGGGAACTGCTGGAACAGGTCCTGCGCCTGGCCGATCAGGAGTTCATACGGGAGGTCCTGCGGGATGTGGGAGAGCAGGTGGTGCACCATGGCCATGTCACACTCGGTTTGCTTCACCTCCTTCTCTCTGTGCAACACAATCTGAAGAAGAGAAACGGGAAACAAAGACAAACATTTAGAAGAATCTAAATTTAATTTGTTTTATTGTAAATCAACAAGTTTTGGTCTTTTCTTTTTTGCATGGGCAGAGTTTATCCTCTTCAAAAATACTTGTGTTGCATTTTTTTTCCTTTCTTAAACTGTCCCCATTTTTTGCATGCTGTGAAAACAAAACATTTTATTTTAATGATTTAAATTCTGTGCTGGTGGGTCGATTTCTGCCTGCGAACATTTTTCTCAGGGTGCGTAACAACGATCAAATTTAAGTCGTTTCACGTGGGAGGAAATATGAACCGCTTTTCACCAAGAAGCAAACTAGCTGTTAAAAAAGTAGCCTAGAGCAAAGAAGGAGTAAGTTTATACATCTTATTCTCTTAATTACTATGAATCAAGTATGATGAGTTGAAAATGAGGCCCTCCAGTCAGAAATACTAAAGAGAACAAAAGTGATGACAAACAGGAAAGCAGAGTTACAGGTTTAACTAAGAAGTGCCCTGGAGATATCTTTTCTGGAAAATAACACCTTCCTACGAGGATATTAGACAATATACATGCAGATAGAAAGGAAATCTGCTGTCACGCTATTTTTTTTAGATTGCAATGTGTATTTGTGTACCACACATGGGTCTAAATATGGGAAACGAAGCTCAGTTTCACACAAATAAAGTATGTGTTTTGTTTATGATGCATTCACATATTCTATTTACTACTGCATAAGGACAGTTATGTTTGTGTTACTGAACGCCTGACCTTCTAGGAATGAAAGTTTACCACCTTATACATTATCGTTACAAAATACGTCCAGTCTCTATGACCACTAGGATCATATTGGAGCAACTTTGCCCCATTTCAGATTTATTTCAATTCAAGCCTCATGTTGCGATCTGAACTTAGCTTTAGAGGACGAATAAATAAATTTCTACTTTATGGTCTCAGATACTTCAGAGTCCTTCCTTTATTTAGCTAAAAAAAAACAAACAAACAAACAAAGAGAAAAGTAGATACTGAAACATTCTCAACAGCAACTGTTCCTACTCTGAAAAGTTTAAAAAAGTATTTTAAGAAACAAACTAACCTTAGCATAAATTATCCAATACACCAACATTCCTGCTTTTAACAGAGCCTCTATTGAGAAACATCGTAAAAATAGTCACTTACACTCGATTTTTCTTTCATTTAAACTAAAAGTACCAAACTGCCCTGCAGACAAGGTCGCATGCGAAAGCAGTCAAGCAGTCTTACGGTAGCAGCAAGGTAGATGGGCATCAGTGGATGGGAGGCCAGGAAGAAGTCGTAGAGCCTCAGTGTGTGTCTGAACTCTGACAGGACGTGACCGTACCACGTGATGAGCCAGGAGAGAGCAAAGATGGTTCCGACCTCCGCTCTGAAACAGACGCCACATCGAACAGATGAAGACAAGCTGCTCAACGGCACAGGGAAAGAAATTATATTCAGGTTTTTTATACGCAGATTTCACATGTGCTCCAAGCGTTTCTTAAACTTAAGCAAAGATTACTTACTTTAAAAAAATAAAGTGATCTTTATCACTTATCTCAGTTGTAACATGAAACCTGATTCTTTTTTTTTTTTTTTTTTTTTACATGCAATGACAAATTAGCTGGAATCTTTATATTTAAGGCATTTACTAGTTGGTACATTTTGACCAATTTAGAAAGTGAAGTTTTTCAAAAATTTTCTGAAACCTAAATAAAATGAAGTAGTATATGTGGAGGGTTTTGGTAAATGAAATTGAAAGAATGGGGATGGACAAAAGGCAAGAAGCATGAGCAAAGAACAGCTGGAGAAATGAGATAAAATGGAGGAGAAACAAACCAAAGAAAGTGGAAGAGAAACGCATGAGAAGGCAGGAAGAAAGAAGAGGAAGAATGCACTAAAATCAGTGATCCAAACGTTGAAGTAATCTTTTCTTTATCGTCTTGTCTTTTAGTCCAAAGTTCAAAATTAGTTTAATGATGCAAAGACCTCAGTGAGACAAACAGGCCAGTAAAACCACAACATTTAACTGAAACTCCCCAAATTAGACCACAAATAATGCATCCTCAGTTATATTTAAAGACTGGCTCTCTGGTTCCCTCTAGTGGCAAGTTATTCTAAAACAATCCCAGTTTTTAGGTGATTTACTTTACCTGACCATAAAGTCGTGTAGCTCTGCATCAACTTGTTCCAATATGGGCATAAGGTAGTTTAAAATGTGTTTGGTGCTGTCCATGGTCGGATCCATGAAATCCCTGCAGAAAGGAGACAAATTAAAGTTTAATTTAAAAAAATAAAAATAAAATAAAATCTTAATGTAGCAATGACTGTGAAAGCAGGCTAACCTGAGGTGAAAATTGGACAAAATGTCCAGCATGGCGATGGACATGCGCTCCCCAACCACCAGCAGCAGAGTCACAGCCACATCATGGTAGCCCTGGTAGTAGTGGAGCTGCGGGTTTCGCTTCAGCACCTCCAGGATGACGTCGATCAGCTGCTCTTGCAGAACGGCTCGCTCTGAGGCTGGCATACCTAAAACGCCGCACAGGAATGAAGCATTCACTACATGCAAACACCAGCAGTGAGAAGAAAAAAAAACAACCCTTTTTCTGTTTTTATTCAAGTTGAGAATATGCCTGGTGGCTAAACTGTAATCTCGACATCCAGAGATCATATATGATTCCTTCAATTATTCAAATTAAAGATAACTAAAAACCCAGAAAGGAACAAAGAAATAAAAAATGAAATAAAAGCAACTCAAATGAGAAACACATGACAGATTTATTTAACACAATTGTTAAAATTGTCTGGAAAAGCGACACGCCAGAGAAGCAATCCTCCACAGTAATGTAACTGATGTGGTCCAACAAGTACTTTAAGTTCATTAAGCTGTTCCACAAGCTGCTGAAACAGGAGGTGGACATTTCTGAACAGTTCTGCACATACTGCTTCAGCGTTTCAAAAGAAGTTTGGAATTATCTTTTGTTATTATTGCCTTTAATGATCAGGAAAAAAAAGAGCTGATTCTACACCTCTATGCTGGTGATATTATCTTTTCCACACCATTTATTTTTCAGGTAAGATTTACACAAACCTTTAAAAATCAATAAGTTTTTACTCAAAATGTCCTTGAGACTTGTTAATAGAAGACAGTCTCTGTCCTTTAAGTCTTCCAACACTTAAACTTTGCTAATTAATTATTTAACTTTATCAGACAACCCTCTGTGTTGGTCTAAGTACAAGGGTGAAGCCTGATAAACGTCACAGTGAATTACAGCTTGCTTCTGTTAGTAGAGGTAACACGCACGCGCACACACATGCACGCACACACACACACACACGCACACACACCTTTAGGAAATCGCTTCATGGACCTTCTGACATCCAGGACAACTTGATTGTAGTCCTTGTGGTTCTCCCTCACTTCTCGACCTGAAGCAGAAAGAAAGATTACATTAACAAAGAACTTTTTTTTTTCTTACAAATAAAAATCTGAAAGTTGCAGGTTGCATTTGTATTCCATGCCACACTTAAGATTTTTAATGGTACATAACGCTTTCCTTACGCTTTATAAATATTAAGTACTTTATGTTGTTGCATCATATTAAATCCAAATAAAGTACATGTAAGTTAATAGCTTTAGCAAAACAAAATGTGTAAAAGTTCAATGGGTTTAAGTATGTTTGCAGACCGCTGCAATGTCATAGGGAACGTCTATGTTGATTTATGTGGTGATTGTCAAAAAATAAATAATTTTCTTTTGTCATTAAGTGTCATTAAATGTGTTTTTTAGAAGGGAATACTAACCAGGTTTGTGTGGTAGGTTGTACACGTTTATGTTCAGTAATTTAGGCCAGACTTTTCTCCTTAGCTCATCAGTGAGTAGGCCTCTGTTACCGGCTGCAGCTCTCCTCAGTGCCTCAATGTCCACTGGATCCCTATCAGTTCAGAAGCAAAGAATTATGTAGCTCTCTAAAAAAAAAGTAAGTTTGATTGTAATGAAACAGTGTGAAGCTTTTCTTAATTTTAGATAAAGAAATCTAAAATTCCTAAAATTAAAAGTATTGTACCACATGTGGCTAAATTATGTAGGAGACTAGCCATCCTATAATAGTTTTTAGTATCACAGCCAAATTACATGATAGAGGATCAGATATTCATGCCTCGTGTACATAAACGATATAAAGCAGAATGATTTCAACCTTATCAAAGCCTGATGAATGACGGTCATCTTATGTTTCCTTCCACCATCCGATTCTGTAAGAAACGGGAAAAAGGTTTAGTGAGAAACCAGCAGAGATGTAATTAAAGAAGCATACATGAAAATAAATAAATAAATAAATAAATAAATAAATAAATAAATAAATAAATAAAACAGCAAACACAGGGTTACAAAATGAAAATTATAAAGCCATATTCGAGAAGTCATTGTGAACTTTAAGGTAGGAGTTGTTTTAGATAGTCATAAAATGCTAATTATGTTTATCCCATTTCACTTTTTTCCTCTTTTATAACAAATGGCAATGAACAAAAGTCCAACTCCTGTTTTGGTACTGTCTTTTACAGTCTTGACATTTTGTTATTTTTCAAAATATTCCTTAAAAAACTATTTATTCTCAAAAATATTATCCCAACTTCACAGAGAAAACAGCACAAAAGTGCTTAAAGGGTTTGTTTATAAGATGCGGAAAAATAATTCCCAACAAAACTGTGATGATTTATGTCAGTGGCAGGTAAATTGCAGACAAAGAATCACAATGACTCAGTATATGATGAGGTTATGTAAGAGCTTTTGTCTGGAGTTCTTGACAATGACACGAATGACAGGTTTGGTTCTGTGAATAAAATATCTGAAGATGGGAGCTGTAATTTTCCAGGGTTTTTCCAGACAACCCAGAATGCCACGCAAGCAGCATTTAGAGTTGCTTTGATTCCAATTAAATCTTGTTAAGAAACGACTGTGGATGATTTGTTGCCAGCTAGGAAGAGAAACTCGTCAACTCCAGATTAATATCCAGACCTGACTGGGTTTTGATGATATATTACGTAAAATGAGATTTAATTCGAGTATGAGACTTGTCAACTTTTCGATTTAATCAGCACCCAAATAATGTTAAATGTTCTGGCAAGTTTTATTAGCAAAAAAGCATTTGTGCGCCGAGTTTCCAACCATACAACAGTGCTAGCTATTTGTGTTTCACTAACCTCTTGGAACAGATCCATTCTCATTGCCCCCAACTCCTCCGATTTCTTTCTTCCTCTTGTGTTTTCTCATCCCATTTAAGTATAAAATGCCGAAAGTCAACTAAAACAATCAACCATGAGGCAGAAAAGGCTAATAAGAACAGTGTCTAAACACAAAAATGGGACCGGTTGTGTTTATATGAACGAAACCGCTCTTGTCTACAGCTGTTACTGACTTATTCAACGTACTTCCTGTCTGCCACGCTCTGATTGGACAAAATTATCACGTGACAAGCATATTATTGGCTGACTGCCAAAACGGAAGGCAACCTCACTTGATTGTAGTATTTGTAGTTCTACTGATTGCTCACCCGTTTGAAATATTGAAGATAACATAAAAACTATCTAGGAACTATTTTACAGTGCTTTAAAGTACTTTGCTGTAAATGCAAATACATTTTATAGGCCTCAAAGGGAAGTCAGGTACTCACAATCTTTTATTTTCTGATAAAATCTTCTATTAGTGAGGGACACAAACTGAATGAATGAATTAGTTAATGAAGCAGTAAATGTAATTGTTTCCTCTAATTTGAATATAAACTCATTCATTGATTCATTTTGAAAATATGTCTCAATGCAATTAAATCTTCTGCAAAACAATATAGCTATGATATTATGAAAACAAATGAGTCTACAGGAACTCTCAAAGCATTAATGACAATGCCATAAAATCCTGCTAAGTGTGCTTGGTCTTCAAGGCACCAGGCAGCATTTCATGAGAAGCTATCATTAAGCTACACTGGCTTTGCTCATTTATAGTCATATGCTGTTGCAGTCTGGTTTACTGTGAAATTAATGGAAACCAATATCAACTTTTTACAAAGGCGCAGCTGAGTTTTATAGACATTATATCATCTTATAGAGGCAGAACTCAAGTGGAAATGTTCTGTAACCAGACGACTTCACAGTTTACCTTTAGATAAACAGTTTAGTAGGGTTCAGGGTTCAGACTAATGAGACAGATTGTTATTTGCATTGAGGCAATGCTTATTATCTGAGGGTATCATGATACATCAGGCCCAAGATTTGGATATGAACCCTCTGCCAGTTTGGACTCTTAGTGCACATCAAGATCAAATATGACAATGTATATTTCAAATGGCTAAGAAACTGAAGTGTACTGTTTACTGTAGCAAAGAAAATAAACAGGCAGATTTATGGGGTTTGTAGTAATCAATATTATTAGTTTAATTTTTCAATTCTAGAATTCAATGACGTGTTTTCCTATCATGTAAACCAAATAGACACTGATGTTAATTGATGATGTTAAACAAAAATACTTTGCTCATTCTTTTAGTTTTTTCTCTTCCAAGAATACACAAAAAAATTAAAGAGTGAAGGAAAAAATACAAACTCTACCACTTTTTAGTGTGCAGCTTGTCAGAAAAAAATGCAAAAATAAAAAAAAATGAAATTATGTTTCTATTATTTCAATGCTTAAATGCATCAGTAATTTAAAGATTCAGTGTGTTGCTTCTGACTCTTCCCTTAATCCCTGATGAACTGCATATTTTCTATGCACAGTTTGATGCACATTTCAGTGAGAAAGACCATCCTCTAGTGACCTTAGTTTAGGTTAAGTTTTAATCTAAGCTTCAGTTTTCAGGTTAAGCTTATACTAAGCTTTATGTTTAGTTTATGTTGTCTATGCCTCTAAGTAGCCATGGTCCTGAAGATTGTCATTTTATTTCACTGTATGACAATAAATAAATCTGAATCTGCACTGTTTTTATACACAGGAGCATAAAAATATAATTTTGCTTGGTGAAAAATAATTGTACTGTCTTAAAAGTGAGATAGTGGGGTAGACATTTTTAAGACAAAATTGTAATGTTCCATTAAAAACAAGCAAAAGAATAGGTTTAAGATTGAGAAAGCAGTCATGATTTGATAAAAGTACTACTACGTATAATTAAAAGCTTGCTGGCAGCGCTAATCTTTCATGTAGATAAGGAAATAACTTGCGAAAGAACTGCTTCAAATGCGGAAGTTGGTCAACGCGTCAAGCCAGATAGGGGGATGTTTGCTTAATAAACGAAGGTCTGGCAACCGAAAAGAGTCAAACGCACCTTGAGCTTTAGTGGTAGCCTAATAAAGCGCTTCTTTCTTTTTTTTCTATACTAGCACTGGCATAGCGCTCCAAGGAGGGAAGTGCTCAGCTGCTGTTTGTTCTGCTGACAAAGAGAGAAAAAAGGAGCGACGACAGTTATGTATTAGCAATGTCTGGCAGATAGAAACTGCGTGACTGAATCTCGCAGAAATGAGCGACACGAAGGGGCCCGCAGCACGCAAGAGGAGGACTACCAGCTCCGGCGGTGGAGGAGCTGCCAGCGTGAAACAAGCCAACGGCACCAAGGTGCATGATGCCGGGGGGAAACCTCCACAGAATCCCGCTGGAGTCAAAGCAGCGGCGCCGGAGGTTTCCAAGAAGCACGCCAGTCACAATGGGAATGTGGGCAGAGAAGAGACGGGGAAAAAGCAGCAGCAGTCCCGTAACAGTCCGAGGAAGCAAAGCAGTGCGGTGGAAGATATCAACGACAGACTCAGGTAATCGTCGGTCTTTTACAAAAACACGGTCACGGTCCTACGGTAGGCGACGAAGTAAAACAATAATGTTTAGATCCGTTTTAATTCAATCTGTAAACATGCTGTACATCATATTAGGTGTAAGTATGCACCTCTGCCTCCTTGGGGATTTGTGGTATTAAGCTAATTTGGGGTACATCTCTGAGTGTTTGGAGCCGCCCAATTAATGATTGTTTCGTTTATAATAAATAAATGGGGCCAATAGTTTCCAACAGAGACCCATCAGACTAATGTTCCCACTCATCCTAGAAGTCTGTAGACTGATTTTAACCTTCCCAACTCCTCTCCTCTCTTTATTTCTTGCATTTAACAACATTGCGTACATTTTTATCAGAATATATTGTTTTTATAAATGAAAATCCTGACGTCATCTTTTTTTTTTGTCATTTTCTGTAATTGCAGCAATTACATCTCCAGGTTTTACGGGTTATGTTTCTACCTGCTTCTCACATCGAGGAACTGACATTTTTGCCCACTTTTCTTCACTAAACAGCTGAATCAGATTGAATGATGAGCACCTTGGAAGTACAATTAATTTGGTCTGACCACCACTTCTCAGCTGGACTTGGGCCTAGACACTGATTGGGCCATTCTAACATGCAAATGTAATTTGATCTAAGCCACTCTATTGCTGCTTTGGCTGCAGGATGAGGGTTGTTGTCTTTCTGGGCTCAGGGATATCAAGAAAATGTGTTATTCTGATAGTACTACTGAATATTGTGATGAAATCCCTGTTGAAATGCCCCCATTTCTCTTGGTTTAACACCTCAACCCCTAGCTGGAATCTGATCACCTGCCCCAGCGTTGCTCATGTTTAGCTTGACTCTGCTCTGTCCATGTTAACGTAAAGCATCCTCACAGTGTGATGCTTCCATCATGCTTGACAGTTGAAGTGATGTATTTAAAGTAATCTGTAGAGTTGCCTTTCCTCTGCACAGAGCAGCTTCTTCCAGATGTTTGCTGTCTACTTATGGCTTTTCTTCGTTAAAAATGGCTTTCCTTTTGCCACTCATATTTGAGGAAATGTGGCCAAACACTTTTGAGATGCTTAGTTGCAAAAAGAATTAAAACCCATGTGTCACAGCTACTAGTTCACTAAATTAAATGTCTTTTTCTGGGTACATCACACGGCAGAGAAAATATGTGCTTTAGTAATTTTTAATCCAACATAAATTATGAAAATGTATCAAAGCACTAATATTGATTTACTGTCGTGATAAGTTTGTCACTTATCTAAGAGATGCATCTGAATCTGTAAAATTGATTTTAAGACATGTTTGGACAAGAAATAACCTCAAGATGGCTAAATAACAACTATGAGATTTTTTTTTTGTCAGACATGCCAGACTCCTTAAAAAGTCATTTTTATGCTGAATATGTATCTACAAAGTGTAAAGAATTGAGCCTGACTAATAATGTGGTGTCATACTAAGCGATGTGAATTCTAGTAACACAGGAAACCTTGAAACTAGGTCATTGTCTTACTTGCTATGAGGTTTTAGTGTGAGGGAGAGAGTCATCCTGTTTCATGTGTTTTAATCTTGCTTTCAACCTTTTCACCTTTTCAGTGTGTGAAAGGTTTGCACACTGAAAAGGTGTGAAAAACAGCTCAGTGAGTTCTGTTACTAATTTCCTTTCAGATGTCTAGTCCTTTTGTAACACCTTTTTTTGTTCTTTCTCATGTATAATTGTGGGGGAAAAAATCTGACTGATGAAAAGCCTAAGTTTACTCAATTTTTTCATGATCACACCCTTTGACCTACATTTTCACAACTCTTTGACTGCCTGTTGCAGTGGTTGGAACCCATATTGGATTGCGGGGTGTTACTCATTCAGGGAAAATGATTTCCTAATCAGGCAAGTACAACATGACTGAGTTACCAAAAGGATAGCAGAGCAGAATCTGTGTTTTTGAAGAAGAAAGAAGTTCAAAATCATCAATATGGTCTACCTGAGTAAATATTGCATAAAATAAAACGGGGGAATAGTTCTCAACAAGAGTATTTGAATAAATACAGAGAATGCATAGAAGAATATGTTGGATACAAAACAATGATTTCAATGTTAATTACATTGAGTCACAAAGGCTACATTCACACTGCAGTCTAAAGTGACCCAATTCTATTTTTTGTCAAATCTGATATTTTTTTTCTTTTCTTTCTTACTTTCTTTTTTCTTTTTTTTGGCCAAGGCTGTGGAAGCCCATTTCCACCATGGAAGAAAAAATAGAAGACTAACAGGAAATCATAATTTCGACTTTGTAAGTCATAATTTCGACTTTCAAAGCCAAAATTTTGACTTTGAAAGTCGAAATTATGATTTCCTGTTGGTCTTTTATTTTTTTTCATGGCAGAAATGGGTTTCCATAGTTCACACTTCCAGATATGTTAGACTTGTATGTGTTCCCCTGTGTGAACTGCAAATGACCTGAAAGTGTCCAGCGTTTTGCCAGCCACCATAAAAGCAGTGCTCAGTGTTTGCGGAAGTAGCTTACGATTTTAAAGTTGTTGTCCAACCAGAGCAGCACATTAACAACTTGATCCTCATTACACTCCGCCATGATTGATGTTTTTCTTCCTGCTTGCACGTGTCAGGACACAGAATAGAGACGTTTGTCGAGTGTCAGTGACGTTCATTTCGGACAAATGCGACTTGGAAGTTAGATCACATTTGAATCCGATACATTTCGAATATCAAAGGCTGCGTTCACACTCCAGGCTGAAGTGACCCAATTACGATTTTTTTTGACTTAATGTGACCTGTATCTGATCTTTTCATGACAGTCTAAACAGCACAAGTCGGATTCTTTTCGAATGCGATCCATATCCGATACGTATCCGATTCAAGTGCGACCCGGTCGTATTCATCTGAACTGAACGTCACTATTCTGTGTCTTGATAAGCGCAAGCGTGAAAAAAAACAACCATGACGAACTATAATGGGGATTAAGTTGTTAATGTGCTGCTCCGGTTGGACAACAACTTCAAATGTGTAAGCTAAGCTCCACCGTTAGCCTCCATATTTACTTCCGCAAACATTGAGCACTTCTTCTTTTTATGGCAGTTGGCAGAACGCTGACGCTATAGCGCCCTCTACTGGGCATGCGGGACATTTTCAGGTCGTTTGCCTGTTCACTGCAGAACGCATGCAGGTTGCATTTATTTGGCAGTATGAATGGCCACGGCAAAAAACAAAAAACGATTTAACACACACACACAAAAAAAAATCGGAATTGGATCATTTCAGGCTGCAGGGTGAACGCAGTCAAATTCTGGTGTCTTTCTATTAATGACAATGTTACCTTTTCTATTTACTTATTGTTGATGAGTTCAGGAAACTTTGACAGATAATGTAATCACTGGGTATTTAATCATTAAACCAAACATTTACTCAAAATACTTGAAGTTTTATTTCCATTTTGTTTTGCAGCTGCCATGTCCTACAGGAATCTCTCCTAAGCTCAGCCAGCGGCTACAGCAACTACAGAGGAATCCTAAACTGGTGTGTTGTCATGCTGGTGAGTAAAACTGTGTGGGCATTGAAAGATGTTTCTGTCAATGCCCACCACATGTGGTGTCTTTGCACCACATGTGGCAATTACAGATGCTGTTTCAAGCAGGCTTAGAAACACTCTGGCGATATTAAGACGAAACAGTGTGTCCATTGAAAAATGCAAGCTGCATTTAGTGACAAACAGTGACTGAGAAAATGTGCTGCTCTGACCAATTTTCACTACATACCAGACAGCATTAAGATGAATTATAAGGAGTTAATGTTATTTCGATGGCATGTTTGATTGCTTTATTAATGTCAAAGTTTAGTATTTTATCACTTCAAAATATTGCACTTGCATTTGATGCCATTCCAGACAAATTGGCGAGTGCCAGTGTTCAGATGTCATAATTTCACATTTCCTCAACAGAAAATGTATTGAGGTGCTGCTGCTGTTACGGTTTATTATATTACACAGATTTTTGTGTGTGTTTTTAACTGAACTGATCACCTACAGTAACGTATAATAAAAATCAGTAATAGAAGTGGTGTACTTTATAAATCAATGGCTAAAAGTCTTATTTATATAGCTAAATATTGAAAACCTCAGCCATGCAGAGAGGGAGAGTAAATAATTGCTAATTTTGTCAGTAATTAGGGATTACCTTTTTATTTGTTTAATCCTCCTAAATCTTTGGCTCAAAAGTATCGCCCAGAGAGGATCACAAGCTGCTTCTAGGAAATTGTTTCCAAAGTTTTTCTAAAAACCAACCCTAATTTGCACTCCGACTAAAATAATCCTATTTTGAATGTTTATATCTCTATGACAACCATGTTTTATGCTGTTTGCCGTCACCACCTGGCTTTGCTTACGCTTTTTAGAGAGAGTCTTTGTTCAGAGGGTTACAAGTCAAACTACAGAGGGTTTAACTTGTATGTCTTGTAACTGAGTGAATGTTATTTGTTGGCTAATTTGCTTTTTACTGCCATTGGCTATATTCCAAGGAAGTCGTCTGCAGAGGTGCAAGTTTCCACAGAGGAAATATTGGATGTTATGCGTGTTTATCCTTGAGTATAAACATATCAGAATACCAGAAATCCGTGCTTGTCGTTCTGTTGTATTTCTGTGATTGCTGGGGAATAATGGAGAATCATTGTGAGAACGCATAGGTTTTATTTATGAATTGGGATTAAGCCCTGATGAGATGAAAGAAGAGATCAACAGGAAAACCAGGTCAGACCAAAATAAAACTTCCCTTTTTCCCCTAACCAGACAAAATCTTTGATAATTCAGCCTTTAGAAGCTGAATTGTTTCTCCAAATCATATTTGTATGTCAGTAGGATAAAGTTCATCCAACTCTAGTATCTCCTATTTTTATCCTACCTGCCACTAAAACCTGTTTTGTCTCATCATCTAAAGGCACTGAAATATACTTTCTCTCATCAAAATGTGTTGCATTTCTGGTGCAGTTGGATTCATTTGGGGGGGGGGGGGGGAGTTTGTCACAAGTATTGCAAACATTATGCATAGCAACTAATTTAATCAAATTATAAACTTGTGCAATTGATCTGACTGTTTTGCACTTTTTATTAAAATAAATTACATATTAAATTTTGCACTGTGTCATTGACTTCTTATAGTAATGTTAAACAAATCTGTCTCACTAAAGTATTTAAAAAGTGTAATTCAAAGTAATATGCTTCAAGTATTTCTATTTGTTCATTTTGAGGATTTTAGCTAACAGCTAATTAATGAAAAAAAAGCTTCCCCTTGATTTCACTCGTGTTGTAAAAGTGTCAGTATTCCTGCTGTTCACTTACTTCAGTCGACCTCCCCTCACTCTCTAACCTCTCTGTGCTTTTGGAGAGTGATGGACACACTGGTACAGCTGGACTGTTGCGAGAACCCGTTTTGCAATCATTTTGCTTCACAAAGGCCAATAGTCCCTTCATTCACGATGAACCTCGTTTATCTCGAAGCTTACTAAGGCAAAGGTTAGCAGTTCGGACAAAGGACATTATTGAATTCAAACCATAGAATATCCTCTTTAACATGATTATGTCATGCCTCTGATCATGCATTCATTCAGAAACTCTCTTATAGAAACCGTGACAGATCTAAAAATGGTGTGCATGCGTCTTACACACTGTACTTCTGCAGTCAGTTTTATATCCTACAAGGTGAAGCTGAACCTTGAACTTAATTGCTTAACGATATCATAAAGTGATTTTAGCTAGCAGAGGGAGCAGCTGCAGGGATTTGTTGCCACGTTTAGGTGTGAAACAAATGTGATTGATTTTGACAGATGTCACTCAGCCTGTAATCTCTTCCTCTTTGTGTGTTTTATGGGTAGGTACTGTTTGGTCTTGTTAAGCTACTTTTCTGTTCTTGCTTAGAACAATACCTGACTCTGTATACAGTGAAAGAAAAACGGGTCAGTCTGCAGGCAGATCTGACCAGAGTTAATAGATTCGAAAACAACGATCAGGAGATTTAAAGCTGAGCATTTTTGATTCCTTTTCTTTGACGTGAATTGCTTCTTATCTTTTGCTTTTCTATTTTTCCTTGTAGGTGCTCAGTAATGCACGACTCTTCTTGGAGAACATCATCAAGTGAGTGTGCACAAACACAGAAGCCACATATGTGTAGAAATATATAGATATATGTACGCAAACATGTTTGGACTTCCATTTACTCCCAGGGTCCAGCAAATGTCACTGCAACAATTGTAATAAAATAAATTCAACTTACAGAAATTTCAAACTAATCTGAATCACTATAACATTTTAATTAGTACTGTAATCCATGACTTCCTGTTTCCCTGAAATATAAACTTGCAGCACTACAGAGACTAATGACTCTTAGTCCTGTGGCTGGGTGCTGGGGCGCCCGTTCGTCCAGTCTCTTTCAGTTGATTTAACCACATGGCTGTAAAACGATCTTGTTTTCTTCCTCCAGGTACGGCATCCTAGTAGATCCAATCCAAGTCGTGTCTCTTTTCTTAAAGGACCCCTACAGCTGGCCAGCAGCCTGCCTGATCATTGGTATGAAGCCTCCGTTTTATTGATATAATGGAAATTAAAATTACTACACTTTAGTATTTACAGATGATACAAAGAAGTTTTTTTTTAGTTACATTTGTGTTTCAGCTCTCATCTGGCATCACAGTGTATCTTTGGAGCTCATGATATGAGACGCAAACGAAATGCAAAATACGGATCAAATTTTATTTAAAGCACAAAGATTTGATTAATTTAGTCTGACCTGAAACCTAAAATGTGTTATTTATAGTAGCAAAATGACAATAAATGACACTTGCAGACACTTTACAAAACAAAGTTGTACATTTTCTATCCTGAAACGTCTAATCCAATCAGTCCAGTCATTATGAGATCTTCGAATTCAGTTTATCAGACTGAGATCTGTAGCTGTTTCTCACTGCTAGTTGTTTTTGTGAGATGTTGGTTATTGTAAACGTAGCTGAAGGAAAAGCTTTACTTGTACGTTCCATGCTATAATCAGTGTGTTTTGGTAAGTCTTGGTATTCATGTATTGTTGCAGCTCATGAAACTGTTCCTCTTATTTGTTTTAGCGTCCAACCTGTTCATCCTGACAGCCTTGTACGTAGAGAGGCGTCTGGCAGTGGTAGGTCCATATAATGATCTACATGGGCTCTTTTTCATTTAACACACATTTTCATTTAACTCCTTAAGCTCGTTTATTGTTCCCAGACATCGTAAACGGGATTGAGTTATCCTTTTATGGCATTTCACGATGTGCTTTATTAGCCCAGCAGTGCTCATATTTATGACTGCTCTGACCTGCATAACTTCATTTTCACAGCTGATAACTCTTTAATTGTTACTATGGCAAAAGTGAAAAAAAGATGCATATTCTCTGTAATGTTTGCCAGGGTACGATCTCTGAAACTACCGGAAGGATTCTTCACATTTTCAACCTCACGTTCATGTTGACCTTCTCCTCTGCCACGGTCCTCTCTGTGACCTCCATGACCCCAGGTGTGTTTAAATGCACAATAAGACACCAACTCTAACCTTTAATCTTTGGTACTAATGTTTATCATGCGTGTCATTTTACTTTAAAATCATAGAAGTTATCTTATTTTTCATTTTGACCATGAATATGGCCAAATAGATTTTTTTTTTTTAGTGTATATACTTTCATTTTTTTACTCCTCTTATTAATGGTCGTGTCCTTGTCTGTCAGTGGGTGGTGTTTTTTCTCTAGGCATCTACACTGTGCTGTTTCTCAAGCTTTACTCTTATCAGGACGCCAACAGGTGGTGCAGAGAGATCAGACAAGCCAAAGCCAAAAGCCTAACGCGATCATATTCATGTAAGTGTATCTGCATTCACTGACGAGTAAATAAAGCATCCTGACTGGAGAAGTAAGCCAAGAGAGGCGTTTGTCTATTTAGCAGAGTTTAATTTTGTTAAAGAGCTTTCCTACTTAATGGTGGTGCAGGAAAGAGAGCGTGGAGTAAATAAAAGAAGCAACCTTTTATTGTTTGGACTCTATAAATTTACTTTAGACCGATGAGAGTAGTAATCCCTAAATTCAGTCCGTTTTCTCTCCTTCTGTTTGTAGGTCCTGATGTTCAGCAGTCAAACGGCTCAGCAGTTCACTCTCTGGTCTCCTACCCAGGAAACCTCACACACAGAGGTACGTTTTAATCCAGGCAAGGCAGAAACATTTACATGAAACATGAAACATCTGGCATGTATTTGAAGCTTGTTGCCCAAAGATGAACAGTTTTATTAAATTGTTCCAGTTTAACATTAATAAGTCTTTTTACATTGACTCCAAAATCAGATGCAGATAGTAATGGTACAAATCAGTTTACTACATCGCATCAGTTGTAGATGGAGCAAATATTTAATCTGGTTAATATTTGACATGTAGATATTTAGTCATCCAGAACACGACAATCCTCAGAGTTTAAGTAGAAATCAAGTGAACTTGTTCTTTTGTTTCTTTAGTGTTGGATAACCGGTTGACCTGACTTGTTTGTTTGTCTTCAGACATGTACTACTTTGTTTTTGCCCCAACTCTGTGCTACCAGCTCAACTTCCCTCGATCTCCACGGATACGTAAACGGTTCCTGATAAGGCGGCTTTTCGAAATGGTGAGAAGACGTTTGTAACATTATAAACCACAGCAGGTGTAGCTGTGTGAAGCCTTCGTTTCATTCATGACTTCTCATCTTTTCCAGCTTTTTCTTATGCAGTTGTTGGTGGGATTGATACAGCAGGTATGATTGAATTTTATATTAGTCACAGCATAAGAATAACACAAATTCACAAATTAACATGAAAGGTCTAATGTGATTATACAACCTTCTAATATGCAAAATAAAAAACAGAAGCAACATTTTTATCACAGACCTATATTTTTGTTTGCTTTTGTGGTCGACCTGTTCTGTCCAGGTTCAAATTGTTCTTAATTTTGAGTCAGCATTGCAGTTTGAACCTGAGTTTTACTTTCAGTCTGAATAAACCACTTACTATGACTTTTTACTTCAGTTTCAACAGTAGAAATACTCACTTTTCCTCCTACAAAGAGGCATTTCTGACCATTTTCTATCATACTTATTGATTTACCGACTGAAATTAAACAAAATTAATTAAAATACGTCTCTTTCAGTGGATGGTTCCCACAATTCAAAATTCTATGAAACCTTTCCGGGTATGTACACCGTTTGTCTACTGACACAATTATTATTATTTAACAGTTTTTGGAATATTAACCATATAAGATGGTTATCTCTTGTATACAGGATATAAAAAGTGTAATCCCTGATATTAAGTGTTAATATTTTCTTCCTTGCTTGTTGCAGGAAATGGATTTTTCTCGGATGGTGGAGCGATTGCTCAAGTTAGCAGTGAGTGTCAGCGCAGAACCTTAAAATTTGCAGACTAATGAATAAATAACAAAATATAGTATTTAAGCTAAGAATATCTTTTAATGCAGGACAACATCCCTGCTTGATATTCTCTGTTATTAGGATGTGTTGGTGTGACCTAACCAACCCAAACTCCTCCCTGCTCTCCTCTCTCAGGTCCCCAACCATCTAATATGGTTGATATTCTTTTACTGGTTTTTCCATTCCTCTATGAATTTTGTGGCAGAACTGCTGCAGTTTGGAGACAGGGAGTTCTACAGGGACTGGTGGTGAGTTGAGTTTATGTTCACGTTTGAGCTGAAAGTGCAAATTTAAACACTTGATTTTGCCAACGTATAAAATGTGCAAACACATCGGCACCAATCGGACTTTTACTCTGCTAACCCAGATCTCTGTTTTTCTTTGAGCTCTTATAATTATTAAAACCTGGTGTTTGACACTGGCTTGCAAAGTATGAGCTTGATGTAGATGCATAGTAGAAAAATAAAATGCCTCTAAATTTTCTAAAAGAAGAAAAATAATATAATCGTTATAAAATCTCTGTTCAACTTTCCTTTCTGATTAAAATTAATTAATTTCAGATTTTATTTATTGTTGTTGTAGTTGTCAATCACAAAAACATTTTTAGAAAACATTATATGGTGTTTGATTCGCGTCTACTGGTTTTATAAATCATGACTTTTCCTTTCTGTCCCATTTCAGGAACTCGGAGACCGTCACATATTTCTGGGCTAACTGGAATATCCCTGTTCACAAATGGTGCCTGAGGTGAGGTCAAAACTCCTGGGTATTAAGTTAACGCCGTGTGTAAGTGTGTTATTAGTTGGCTAAATTAAATTGTGTGTTTGTGCCTGTTTTACAGACATTTCTACAAGCCGATGCTAAAAAGAGGGACCAACAAGTTTCTGGCTCAAACTGCTGTCTTCTTAGTTTCTGCGTTCTTCCATGAGGTAAGAGACAATTTTTCTCTCCTTGGATATTTTTATGTAAATGTTATTTTTATCCCTTCAGTTCTGCTAATGAAAAGCTTTTTTCAGACAGAAACAAAAAAGTCTGACTGAAATTAGGAAAATAACTTCAAAATGACTGGCTGGAAAGTTTCTGTTATGTTGAATGTTACAGAACATTTCTTAGCATTAAGAGCCCATAACATTTTAACATGTTGGCAAAATAATAAATAGATGTAGACTAATTCATTCCACGTCGACGCCTTAAAGGAGAGTGTGTCGTTTCTAAAGCCCATTTAATCTGGATTCTCTCTCCTCAGTACCTGGTTAGCATTCCTCTGAAGATGTTCAGACTTTGGGCCTTTATGGGAATGATGGCTCAGGTAAAACACTCGGAATCATTTATTTCTGTTTGTTTGTTTTCATATCTCTCTGGTTTCCACTTATTCCCACTTTTCCTCCCCGCAGGTTCCTCTGGCTTGGTTTGTGGGTCGCTACCTGAACGGAAACTACGGCAACGCGGCCGTCTGGCTCTCGCTCATCATTGGGCAGCCCATTGCAGTGCTGATGTATTTCCATGACTACTATGTTATTCATCATGGAAGCACTAAATAGCCCAGGGAGGTGGGGGTGGGGGGAAAACTGAGATGAGCCGAAAGGAAACTGTAAAGCAAGTGACTCTCCTGCTTTAATTTTTGCACTTTGAGGGGACAGGACCACAACATGTCGGGGAAACAACGAAGGACATTTATGTGACAGGAAAGTGTTAAACTTTTCACCTTTTGTCAACCTCCAATCAAACTAAACCTCACGAAGCAGCGCCACCATCTGTTCATTTCATCTTTTGTGATTTGATCTTGGACTCGAACTGAATCAGCTCTGTGATGAATGTCAAAGGAAGGAATTCCCCGTTTTGTTGTTTTTGTTTGTTTGAAGCCAGATATTTGCTTCCAATTCTGTAAGCGCCACCAAAGATGCACTTAGCGAACCTCTGAGTTGAAATCCATATTTTCTAGACTTGAGCGTTTTGAAAGGACGGCGCTCCGCTTTGAAAACTTATTACACTCGCCAGGTGCAATAAATGTGAACCACTGCCAGGCAAACGCATCCAGAAGTGAATCTTGCCTCTTTTAAATGAGATTTGCTTCTGTGTAAGTGGCTAAGAAGCTTAAAACTTCAGGTGTCCCGGTTTTGACGTTGACCACAATTTACCTTTAATTCCAATAATGTTCATCCTATTTGTGCAATACAGTATTATATATTATTATTGTTGTTAAAATTATCTTTATAATAATGATTTATAAGGACCAGGCATCCCTTCCCAGAAGAACTGAATGGACCAAGGACAATAATGTGGAGTAACTTAACCAATCATGACTCTGCTTTATGATTCCTCTGTGGTCTGCACATCATTTTACCTGTCCAATGATTTCATGCTTTAAAAAAATGTTCTGTTATATTTTGCTGCAGTGACATTTTTTTTCTTGTTCTTATAATTTAAACCAATGATATTTTTGCACTTTATTGAGATGCATGCTATTGGGGGGAAAAAAGCAATAGATTTCTATGAATGTACCGTCTTAAGTTATGTAATTCTTTAGAAAAATTGTTAGATTAAGTTATATTCTGACATGTTGAAGTTTCCTAGTATTATGATAAAAGCAGAAGAGTTCTTACAGTATTTGATCTAATTGCAAATATTTTGCAGCAAATTAAAATATAATTTTACATTTCTTTCCCACCTAGTTTCAGAAAAAAAACCTGCTAGATTTCTCTATCAGAAACAAGTGCCTGCTGTAAGTAAATATTTAAATTATAAGTTATGCCAAAACTTTCAGGAGCTGTGATTTAAATAGTGTTTTGTTTTGTAATTTATTTGGGGAAAATAAGATTTGAATTTAATTGCAATGCAATAATCCTGTTTTTGGAGTATTTCAGAACACAGTGGGAATATTGAGAATAACATCCTGGCTCACTTTGATCCACTTGTGCCAAATCTGACTAAATGTTGGCAGCAAGGTAAATCTAAAAGAAAAGAAAAATCTTTCCAGAGGTACAGATGGGAAAGTTTGCGGTCGTTTGGTTTGACTGAAACACACCAGAGGTAATTTTAGTTGAGGAGTTTTGACTGAATTATTGGATACAACTTGTAAAATGAATGAATTTCTTAACAGATTTGTTCGTACCGTGTTAAGAAGTCTAGGTAAAACGACTGTTTTGTAAATTTTCTTATCTTTCAGTTGAAAAATCTTTCTGATTAAAGATATCTGCTCTCAAGTTTTTGTTTTTAGTATTTTAAATGCAAACTGGATTTCCAGCATTTAAACTAATACAAGTACTGATTAAACACTCCCAATTACACTAAAGAGGGGAGAAAACAATCTGCCAAATATCACAAAATATTTAAAAGTGGCAGTTTAAATAAAAGTGGAAATAATTACTTGAAGGTGGAATTTATTATACAATCCCAATTTTTATATTTTTTTCAATTTTATAGTTGCTCAAACATTTTTAAGGACGAAGTAATGGACATGTTTATTTAAATAACATTTGAATGAACAGTATTTTATATAATTTATACATTTAAATTTGTGTGTTGGTGAAATACTTGAATAAATGACATCAATTTCAACATTAAATGGTTTAAATTTTAATTCCCACATGCAATATATGAATAATTTATAGACACATGCATTTGTGTTGAGATTTTTTAAAATTATTTAAACCATAACATATTTATCACTTGTTTAGAAAGTAGATGAATAATTAAATGGTATATTATTTGCAATAAATTTGGAAATGATGTATTTAGGAATTGAATAAATAAATGTATGACCAACCATTATACACACATTATTGAAATGTTAAAAACCTCATATTGATTTTTCAGTAGTCGCACACAACAAAACTTTTAGATCAATTGAGCCATTTCCCTCCCAACATTATCTAGTTGTTGCTCAAAATGCACCTGAATCAGCTTTTTAAATATTACTGTTGTGCTAATCATTACCTAAAAGGAAAAATACACAGAAAGACAAATGGCTCCATAAAAAGCTTTATTACAGACAGCATCACAACAGAGCACTCGGCACACGACATGTTCCCAAATACATCTAGACGAAATAAATCTCCCCTCCAACAGCTGGGCCACTGCAGCTGGCTTTATTGCTGAAAGAGGACAAAAAGTGTTTTAGAAGAACATCCAGACAAGGAAAAACTCCTTCAAACGTTATTTAAACAAATGAAAAATGAATTTGGTGACTAATCAGTCCTCCAGAGGCGTGCGCTCACCTTGGCCTTCTGGTTCTGGACGGGCAGATAGAGCTTAAACTCTGCAGGGAGCTCGTCCTCAGAGTAGAGTCTGTCTGAAAAATAAACCCTCCTGATACGACAGTTTGCATGAATCTGAGAAGAGAAGAAGTTGAACATCAGCGAGAGCAAGAAAAGCACAGACGAAGCGTGTTCAGTGCCGGCAGATGGCGGCGTGCTCGCCTGTACGCGCAGCGTCTCTGTGTAGTTGGTCCCGTATGCTCTCCTGGTGAAGTCCGACAGGTTGAACTGAATCTGGTTCCAGCCGTCGTCCAGCCTCATCGGCATGGTGCAGATGAACGGCTTCACCCGCGTTGTGCTCTGGTAGTTGCTCGCCCGAAACCGCCGCCGGACGTTTTTATCATCCAGCACCTGAGAGGATGTGGAAAAAAAAAAAAAAAAGTGAATCTCAGCCGCTGACGGATGTCGGCAGCACATGATGGAGGACCTCTGAATCTGTACCTGGACTTCAAACGTGAAGTATTTCCTTAAGTTCTTGATAATCATCACCAAAAAGGGAAGCTTGATCCCGAGAGTCTTCTTGGGATCAGCAGGACACGTTATGTAGGTGGTGCTGCATATAGAGATTAGCAAGGATATTAAAACAAACACACGTCGCTTCTGCTATATTTGAGATTTTTCAACCTTTTCAGCACAATGTTGACATTAAGAAAATCAACCACGGAGGTAAACACTGACACCTAGGGGTAGTTCAGAATCTCCATTTAAAGTTTGGACTGTGGGAACAGATCCTCATAGACACAGACAGTTTGGTTTAAGAACACCAAACTCTAAAAGCACTTAAACATAAACTCACCTGACGTTTGTTCCCTCAATCTCCAGCACGTTTGAATGGATGTCATTGTCAGCGACTCTTTTGATGTGACCGTTTCTCACCTGACGACACAAAGAAGCAGGTTGAACTCTTGCTTTCTGCGGACCGTTTCATCGATGAATCATTTTTTGGTGTAATTCTGGAGCCTACTGAAGCTTTGTGAAGTGCGAAAGAAAAGTTTAAATTGAACTTATTTTAATAATCAGTAAAATGTTATACTGTAATTATAAAAAAAAATAAAATAAATGACAGCTGGTGGAGATACTGACAAGTAAACCTATTATTTAGTTTGGAATCAAAATTACTTCATTAATGTTCAGATCATTTTGAAACAACCACCTATTTTCAGAGTTGCTACTGAAGGATTTCAAGGAGCAAAAACAGAAAAAGTCAGGGAAAAAGAAAGTACACCCTTTTTCAATCCTTGGGTTTTATAAAACAGTGATGTACTTAGACGTAGGGCTAGATTGGCTCTTATTATCTACAGGCTAAACTTGAAAAACTTATATTTCCTCTATTCTACTCGAGGCCCACCAGAGCTTTTCATGTGGCCCTCTAGACTCCAAATTACATCAATAAGTCCTTTCAGTTTTTCACACAAAATCAACAACTCTCCACTTTTATTTTCTGATTTTACTGCAGATTTGCTGAAAACTGGACAAAAACATTGAGCTTAAGTGACTGCTGCCTCAGCCTTACTTGATGTGAAGTTATGGTCCGTGACTGATACGGCGATTAATAAAAAGTCACATTCAATGTCATAAATTGTAAACAATACTGCAAATATTTCCAAACTATTACAACAAAAACTTAAATTTTGATTGCAAAAAAACACCAAAAGAATCACAAAATCCTGGAGGAACAGCTATTTATTTATATTTTAACAGTTTAATTTGTTTTGTCAACATATTCTGGCACAATCTGTATTATCTGATCTTTACCAGGTTCTAAAATTACTTACATCTATCACAATATGTACAAAACCCTATAAAAACTCCACACAGACATCATTTATTAAATACAGCATGAATGAAGCAAAACATAAACGCCCCTGATTGAGAAACTAAAGTGTTTTTGTCTAAGACCGTCTCCATAGCAACGCATCGCAATCCAGCTGAATATCGTTGCTGTTTTGTTTTTGTATGGTTTTTACATAAAGGAGGGTAGATTTTTAAGATTTTTTAGGTCAAATCATTATATATCATATATCTTTCTACTTAAAAAAATAGCAGCCTTAAACTGAAGGAGGGCCTAGTTTCGTATTAAAAGCACAGACGCATAAATCAGATAAACAAATGTTGTCCAAGTTTGGATTCAGATTTTTATCAAACGTCCCCAATCATTACTATTTTAATGATTTTAATGCCTGGTTAGAGTTCAGGAATAACTAATGTAACCAAGCTATTAAAAAAACTTCAGCACCAAAACGGTCGATGTTTAAAGGTTTTTAAATTAATAAGTTAGGACAAAAGAACTATCTAAACCAAATTGACAGCTTAATAAAAGTAGCACATGATACCAGGTAGCTTTAGCACTACTTAGCAGATCATGCTAATTTGAAATAAGCTCTCACCGACAGACAAAATCCAAATTACTACTTACTTTTTTGTCCCATATTTGAAGCGGTTTGCTTCCGATGCTGTATAATACAGATAAAAACCCGCTTTGAAAAGTGTTCTTGAACATTTTCTACGCCGTTAACACACCCGTTTCCAGCGACGAGTTTGTTTACCAGCTTTACTTCCGGTCCCCAATACAATGTGAAATAAGCTGTTCCGCTCTCAGATAAAACAAATATCGGTGTAACGTAAAATTACACTCGTAGTGGTATTGACTCGATAAAATACGCATATCCCAAAAGGGAAGTGTAAGACAACAGAGGTCAGCTTTTAACAATTGTTTTGGTGCTGCTAGGGAACATTTCTTTATCGTGTTTAAACGGAGTTTTAAATGTTGACACAGTAACCAAGTCGTCATAGTAACTATAGAAGCGCTGAGTTGCAGTCTGGGTAGAAACTATACGTCAGTGCGTCCGCCATATTGTGAAGGCAAGTTTGTTTTAAAATCAAGGCAGGGGGACATTTCTTTATACCAGAAATAAAGAATTGAAAAGAAAAAGAACATTTTAATAGATAAACAAATGAACATAATTTATGCACATAAATTATTTATGACAGACAGCCATACAATGTATTAACACGCAAAAAAGAGCTTCCGGTGATCTGTATTTGTAGATGTCTGTGTTTAATTTAATTTAAATAAAAACCTGCTTAGTTACTTTCCAAATCAAGGAATCAAAGTTACTTTTTCAAAGTAACTATGCCATCACTATTTAAAACACAGTTTAAGGTTCAAAAACATTTTCATTCTTTTTCTTTTCTCTTCATTGGACAAACTTCCATGATTTATTCCTTCATCCCCACTTCAGTCCTTTTCACGCCACTGTTTCAGATGTTCACAAAATGAATTATAAAGAAGACTGGTATAAGGAGAAACACAGACAGAAAGTCCTGGTGAGGAGAATGTAAACTGAGGGAAATGGGTCAAGAGGAGGAGGATTGGCGTATTTGGCTGCAAAAAGGAGGAAGTCACAGTTGGATAAATTCTACAACCCAGATCTTCATGTCTCTGAACTCTTCCTGTTGCCTCGAGTAAAATAATAAGAAAAAAAGAACGATATGAAGAAGAGGAGAAAGGTGGGAGGAAGCCGATGTTTGAGGACTTTTGTCACCCTGTCGCTGCACTGAATGTATGTTTGAGAAATGATAAACGTTGATCACTATGTGATGTTTGTTTTTTCAAACCTTTCCTAATTTCTTTTGTTCTTTATTATCATTTTAATTTGCAAAAGATTAAAACATTGCATCCGTATTTTAATGATAGAAATGTGTATTAATAAAGGAAGGTTTTTTTGTGTGATTGTTCATATTTTATCACAATCTTTACAAATCCCTTCCTGCTTTAGAATTAAATTAAATAGCATATTGATATTGAATCCAATCTTGGCTTGGATTCTCCTGCAAAATAAATTTACCTGGTGAAATAAAGGTTAATAATAATTTAATCATCCTCAAAACTCTCCCTCATCCGTCTGCTGCAGTTCTTGGTCTTTATGATGCTGATCGAGCAGTTAACACATTCTAAATTATTTTACTGTGGAGACAAACTGCTGAGTTTAACTTGCAACATTTTGCAAGTTAAACTCTTTGGATCTTTTTTTTTTTTTTAAGTGATCAACGGTACTCAGAAGTGGAAGATTTTAGAGCTTCCTGTCTTTTAAACCAGATGTGCTCTATTCATCATATTTTTGCAAAGAGAACAAATCTGTTTTGTTTTTTTAAGTCTGTGAGGATCAGTCGTGTGTTAAACTCAAGGTCTGGGTCGCTTAAATTTAATCCAGCATGTTTTGTTTAAAGCGAGAGTAGTTCAGGTCACGCTCTTCACTTTGTCAAAAGCGTCTCGTTTTTTCGGAGAGAACAGGAAGGTGGACTTCATCCTCTCTCCAGTGTGAGAGGGCGATGTTTATAAGACAAGGGGTTCTAATGTCTGGTCTGGTTTAAATTGAGTCTCCGTGTTTCAGGGCAATAAAGCAGTTGAAGAAGACTTTATTCATTTAAACAGGTCAGTATAAATCTGCCTCCAACACAGAGGTTTGGAAATGGCAACATTAGAAATTTCCATAACAACCATAAAACATAAAAATGCCGCTTTTTGCATGCAGAACTAAATTTGTTTATTATTTCATTAAATCGACTGGACCAAAGAAGGATCAGAATATCAGTAGAAAAAAAATATTATTCAATATAAAGTTTTGGGAAAATAATAGAAAATTAAAATAAATCATACAAGCGACTTGAGCATATTAATATCTTTTATCTGTGAAATTGACCAGGACACTGAAGAACATAAATTAACTGATTTTCCATGGTTTCCATGGTACATCAAATAAGAGGTTTTAATTCATAGACTGCAAGTTTTCCAAAGGTTAAATTTACTAAAAGCAATGTTTTGTTATAAATATAAGGTTTAAAAGTTTATATAAAGCAGAGAAACCAGAACAATGCACTAAAATATACTTGTTTTTCTTACTTATTGTAAAATGTATTGTATGTTGTTGATTTTTTCGCTTGTATTCACGTCCCTTTTGACACAACAGAAGAAAAAGTTCTCTATCTGTTGAAGGCTCTAAGACAAATACTTGATTAATATTGTAAAAAAAAAAAAGCCAGGAGTCTTTTTACATGTTGAATTAGTTGGTTTGCAGAATAAATGAGCACATTTGAGAAAAGTTATTTCAAATTGCTACATGTTTGTCATTTCTGTCCTCCTCTCCTCTCAGTTGTTGATCTTTTCGTGCTGATGGAGCTCCTCCTCGCCAACATCAGCTCCTCCAGGAGCACCAAGGCCCGTCAGCTGCTCCTCACCTCGTCCCAAGCTAACTGCAGCACCTGGGATCCACAGTGGGGGGCGCTATACCTGCACAAGTTAACGCATCTGGACTTGCAGCTGCACCAGGACTTCTACTCCGTCTGGGTCTTTCTGATGGGGAGGTGATAAATGAGGCTTTCATAAATCATCTATGTTTTTTTTTTTTCCAGTCATTTAGAAACATTCAGAAATAAACCGGATGCAGACGTTTGAACCTTCATCCGGTGTATTTCCTCCTTGCTGCAGGTTTGTAACTGTGAGATGCTGGTGGTTGGTGTTGTCCTCAACAGTCTGGCTCTGTTTGTTTTCTGCCGGCGGACCTCCTCTCGTTCCTCGGCCTCTGTGGTTTACACCATAAACCTGGCAGTCGCTGACCTGCTGGTGGCGCTGTCGCTGCCTGCCCGCAGCGCCCTGTACCACAGTGGTGGCAGCTGCGTGGCCTGATCCTAGGTCCACACCTTCAGCTACTTTGTCAACATGTACTGCAGCATCCTGTTTCTCACCAGGTTAGGGGTCTTTACTAAAACTGAAAGCTAAATGTTCTCTACAATCAGCTATGGAAGAGTCAAACATTTACCTTTGGGAGTAAATAGGTGGGGGTAAAACTACCGTATTTTCCGGACTATAGAGCGCACCTCACTATAAGCCACACCCACAAAGTTGTTTTTTTTAAAAACTGGAAACATACATATATTAGCCGCACAGAGCTATAAGCCCCTGGTATCTCCGCTGCTCTCGGTTTTCCACAAGAAAATAAATCTGCTATTAGCAGCCCTCCGGCTCCAAAGCCGAACAGTGGTTTCGTTCACGCTGAGTTTACGTGTAGCGGCTCTATTTCCCTCCTGTACTGCCAGATCAATAACCCTAAACTTAAAAGCTGCATCATATGAACTTCTTTCCTAGATGAGGGGGTATGAGTTTGAAAACATTTCTCTGTTGTGCCTGCTGCTAGCATGTGCTTGTTCTAACTGAAAATTAGTGCTTTCTTCTTTGATTTCCAATTTTGACTTCCAATGGATCACTTCCTGCTAAAGCGCCCCCAGGTGGTTGAAGAAAAATTCACAGAAAAGCCGCACCGGGCTACAAGCCGCATGGTTCAAAGCATGGGGGGAAAGTAGCGGCTTATAGTCTGAAAAATATGGTAACAAAATGTGATGTTGATCTTCTCAGTATCTGTGTGGACCGATACCTCGCTATCGTCCACGCCGCCAGCACTCTGCATCCATGGAAGACAACCGTAGCAGCCAAGTGCGTCAGCGCCGGTGTCTGGTTCATAGCAGTGGTGGTCACCTACTCTTTCCAGGTGAAGCTTCACACTTCACAGTCAGAGACAATAAAAACAGAGCATCATAGGTCGTCATTTCCCAAGTTGGTGGTTATTTAAGTTGAACACCTGACAGATATCATGATGCAGATCTTAATTACAGCTCTGGAACAAATGAAGAGCCCACTGCAGTGAGCCCCAGTGAAAACCTCCTGGTTATTCCACCAAATATTGATTCTGAACTCTTACTGTGTTAAAACATCAGTGTTGTTGTTTCTAATTGAATATAAATTTCTTTTCTTTGCATTATGAGGTCTGAAAGTGCTGCATGTTTTTCGGTATTTTGACCATTTCTCATTTTCTGGTAAATAAATAAAAAAAATGTGATTGTAATTTCAGAGACATGTTGTCAGTAGTTTGTAGAATAAAAGAACAATGTTCACTTTACACAAACATAAACCTATAAAGAGTAAAATCAGAGAAGCCGATCACTTTTCAGTGGTCTCTTAATTATTTTCCAGAGCTGCATGTCTCTGTTTAACAGCTCATAAACCAGCTGTAAACAGAAATGTGCTGATCATTGCATCTGTTTATGTGATTACAAAAACCGAAGTTATAGTTTTTCTGGGTTTACTGGCCGATTTTAAGCTTAAAAGTGTAAGAATAAAGAGTCTAAAATGTAACTTTAAAGCAATATCTGAATTCCACAAGTATTTTTATTTTATTTAAATGTTCATACATCACTCCTGATTTGGTAAATCTGTATAATTATTTTGCTGAACATTCAATAACTTTCATATTCCCAGTTAACACTATACTGTTTATTTTTATTTAGCATCGCATAGACATGATAATAAACAACCAACACAAATAATTTTGCATGTTTTATGCCTCATATGTTCAACTTCAAAGCGAGTATATAATTTAAAAATAGCAGGCGTTATAGATTGGGCCACTTTAGATAAAGGCTAAGAAAGAAACCGTATGCATTGCAGTATCTTCAATTAGCAACTGAAAAGCACAAAATACGAGCTAAACTAAATAAACAAAACCTCTGAAAGTGATCCATCCTTTAGTTTATTATCCCTGCTGCCTCCAGTCCAGTTGTGATGTTTAATTTTAATTACAATAAAACTATGCAGTCTGCTGGGTTTCCTTAGATACAAACTTTTGAAACTACGGCACTGTAGGATCAACTAGAATGCATTTATAACTGAATTGAAATGATATATTTTTTGGTAAGGTGCCTTGAGATGACATTTGTTGTAAATTGGCGTAATATACATGTAAACAAACTGAATTGAATTGAACAGCATGGCTGGATTTCTCTCTTCTTTTTCCTGCAGACTAGCGCGTTAAACTCCAACTCCTCCTGTGTGAGCCTCCCCACCCACTTCTACCTCACCCTTCTGGAGTTCCTCCTCCCCATGCTGGCCGTGGTGGGGTTCACCGTCCGCGTCGGCCCTGGCGATAGCTCAGAGCGTGGCCACGCTCACCCTGAGCAGCACCGTGACCTCCGCAGCCAACCTGGAGCGGTCGGCGTAGAGAGACGGAGCTTTCCTCGCCAGAACCCAGGGAGGAAGGAAAACCCATCCAGACTCAAAGAGGGAGACCAAGAGGACGTCATAATCACCGTGGTTACACGTTTTTAGGCTCATTCGCCGCTAAATGTTGCTTATTCTAGTATCAGCCATTATTTCAAATAAACACCAAAGTTCCCCAGACGTTCACCACATTAAAACAGTACAAACAGAGCATTTTCATGTGTTTAGAGAGCGTCTACTTAGATCAAAAATCACTTTTAAAACGACGTGGGTTATCTTTAAACATCTTACCTGAGGCTGGAGCAGGAGAAGAAATGTTGAACCCATCTGCGTTTAACTGGCACAAACCCATAAAATAATCCATCTTTTGTCAAATCAGTAAAAAAAAAAAAAACACATGGTAACAATCATGAATATATGCCAAATTAAAATTGATGTAAAAACACAAAAAGCATACATTTATGGAAATAAAGTAATAATAACAAATAGTTAATGTTGCTTTTGTTTTCATTTTATTTCACTGCTATCAGAAAAGCTTTTATTGTTTTCAGTTGCTAAACGTTTACTATAATGTGCACTGATCAGCTTTTACTTTGAATTTATTGTGTTGCTTTTTATGAAACGTGCAACAAATAGTAAATAATAAGAATTTCATTTATTTTAATTGGTTAGGCCATTCTGCATTAATTTTAAACAACTAGTGAATGTACAGACAAGGCTGATTTCCATTGTTTTTTTCCTTACCAGATGATACAGGATGAATTACCTAAAAGTAAATAATAATAATAATAATAGCAATAATAATCTGCCCAGGTTACCTCACCTCTCACCCAGTAATTGCTGAAGCCTGGCACCAATTAGTGTCAATACTGGACATATTAACAACAACAGTTTTATACTATGAACAAAGTGTTGACATTTTAACTTAAACATTTATGTTTAAATTGATTTCCATTTGTTTTCTTGGTCATATTTTAATTAATTCCATTTTCTACACTGTTTTATTACTTTAAAAAAAAATTATTAATATATCTGTGTCAGGGCTGTAAATCTTTATGTCTCTTTCTCACACACACACTGACACAGTTAGCATCAGCAGGAGCTACGATCACATGAAGAATCTGGGTCAAACATCCAAAACATGAGCTTCAGGTTCCCTCTCTGGTTTCTCTGCATGGAAGAAGCAGAGTGGACCGCCCACTGTGCTCGGGTTCTGAATCCGCAAAACAAAGTTTGTCTCACTTTTCGTTTTCTTTCTCGAAATTATCACATTATCTCTTCTGAGATAGTTTTTTTTTTTGTCCAGAAAGGGATGGAAATTGAAAGCGTAAGTCCTCGTGATGCAGACCAGCAGGTTTCTGAATCAGTAACTCGTCCAACAATTTGTTCAGCTCCTCTTCAATCCATAATTCTGAATTTGTGGAACATCAGATGTAATGATTTTGTCCTTTACGCTTTAAATAATCATCAAAACACGAATTCTCTTAAAGCAGAGTAGATCCAAAATACATTTATTCAATGTGGACATTTATTTATTGGTGGCCTCATCGCCTGCTTTCACCCATATTTGGTTGTCGTTTCACAGGACACACGATGGAAACAGTGAAAATGAAGTAAATGATTTTTATTACATTTTGTTAAAGCTTCAGAAACCAAAGTAAGAACGTAGATCTTTGTATGCGTGAACTGGTGCGAAGGCTTTGCGGGATTGAAGCGAGACAGTCTGTGTCTGCTGTGGATCTCTGCATGTGATCGTTTTAGTTTTTGTTTTCATAGTTTGCGGACAGAAACTGGACCAAAACTGGGAAGTAGGTGGAAACTTTTGGCGATCTGTGAAGTTTATAGATAAAAATCTGCTTATATGCGACATCATGTGACATCAGTGTTATTATTCCCTTCCACTTCTCTGTCTTTGCTGTTTTTGGCATTTGTTCAGTTCCTTATTACAGGATAAGGCCTTATCGTGTTTTTAGGACAATGATCTAATTTACCTTTTATTAAAAATGTGCAAGCAAATTTTGACCCATTGTTTCCATTGAGGTTCAATATGTCGTATTGTGCATTCGTAGTGTGTGTGTGTGTATATATATATATATATATATATATATATATACTGCTCAAAAAAATAAAGGGAACATTTCACTTTAATTTTGTGTGTGGCTCCAAATCCAGGCCTCCACTGGTTAATAAATTTGATTTCCATTGATGATTTTTGTGTGATTTTGTTGTCAGCACATTTAACTTTGTACAGAACAAAGTATTCAATGAGAATATTTCATTCATTCAGATCTAGGATGTGTTATTTGAGTGTTCCCTTTATTTTTTTGAGCAGTGTATATATATATATATATATATAAAACTCACTTTGTCATGTTGGCTTTTAATTTAAGTTCCTTTGAGTCTCCTCAGGTCTTTTATGCCGAGTTATCTGCATGTAAGCTGTTTTTATTTAGAATTTCCTTCCGTTTTATTAATTATCTTATTTTATTTCTTTATTTCTAACTGGTAAACGTTCTTATTTTTAAAATGTAATATATAAATAAGTTAAATATGCTGTTAGATGGGACCTTTTCGTCATTATATTTGTGAATCCAAGCAATCGTCATTGGAGAAAAAGTCTTTTGTCCTTTTGAATAAAAAGTGAAAAGGACGAGAGAGAAGTCATTGATTGTTTACTTCTTAGTTGATTTTAAAGGTGTTTTCCATACAGTGTCCATTCAGAGTCCTACTTTATGGAGGCTCAAGCATATTTACACAGAGAGAAATATACAGGCTTTATATAGAAAACAAAACTACTAACAAAAATAATCATCTTTTTTTTATAGCAGCAAAAAAGAAGAAACTAAAAAGAGACATATATTTACATCTTTTCAGCGAACAAGGCATAATATATGTATATATTTATTAATTACACGGCATATAACTGCTTTCCCGTTCTTTAAATATCCATCTTGATTTAATCTCTAGTAAAATCAGAGTATATAGGCATTTTTCTCCTCCACTGTTGACCACACAAAGCACTCGAGGCACAGCCGCACTCTTGAGTTTCGACAGGTTGCACCGACTCGCAGGAACAACAGAAACGGCTTCACAGAGTCTCCACATTCATGCAGCGATCAGAAAAACCAACATAGTGGCCACTGGAAAAGTGCAGAAGCTAAACTCGTGAGTGGCTCGGCCCGAAAAAAGACGAGAGAACACGTACAACAAAAGGAAACCATTTTTTTTTTTTTTTTTACACCAAAACAGAGACCTGTATTTCAATATTGCAGCGGACATTTCCAGAGTTAAGTGTAAACCAGGCGTTTGCAACAACAACAAAAAACAGAACAAGAACCAAAACAAACACCGAGATGACAGTTTGTAAAGCCTGTCTTCTGCTTTAAATGCGAACACGCACCCCGACACACACTCCAGTTTACCCCTTTAACATCTCCCACGACACCAAATAAAATAGCTTTACTTTTGTCTTCTCAACCCCAAGCGAAGGTGTCGCTTTAGAGACGCTAAAGTTCAAAAAATAAATATCCACAGTTAGTTCTGTCTTCTGCAACGTAACTCCACTGCATTGTGTTGCTGTTTGTTTTGTTTTTTAAACTTCTCATGTGCAAGTTCTATGCAATATCAGCACGCTCACCCTGACTTGTCGAACATCCGAAACAAGAACAATTTCAGCTGAAATCGGCTCACATTCATTTTAGTCACAAGATGGAATCAAAGGTTAAGAACTCAATCTCCCAGCAGGCCACTGGCGGGGCTGTGCGGTCTGAACATTCATCTAAAAGGCGAAAAATAAACACTTTTCTAACACTTTCTCGCTACGAAGGGAGTAGAAACACTCAACTTGCACTTCAAGTATTTGCGGCCCAGAGCGTCTTATCAAGAAAACAAACAAAAAAACCAAAAAAAAAACAGGAGCTTCATGTCGAAGGACAATCCCACGTTTGAGCGTCTCGGCTTTTTGAAAAAAAAAAATGACGACAAAAACGCCGTTTGCCACTTGTGCAAAACCGGAAACAAAAACTTTACATGCTTCTTTAGAGTGCAGACCGAGTGCAGCACATGCCCATCTCGAAAGTGCAATGTTTTCACACATTTCAAGTTAAAAAAGAAAAAGACACTGACATCCAGCAAAAATCTAGGCCCCTGACCAGTTAGGACAACAAAGGAAGAGAGTTTGAGCGATTTGTACAGAGTCACACTTTGGTGTTCTACACGTGCAAGTTGCTGCTGCAGCATGCAAATCTCCAGAACCCTGGCGAAGTTGAGTGTCCATGCATTTAATTCAAAATACGGTATTGCCTTTGTGGTTACAGATTCAACTTAAGAAGCGCGTCAGGTTACCTGTCATTGTCCCTACAAGCACAGATGCCTCTCTGCTTGCCGAATTTACAGAACCTTGAAAAAGGATTTATACCAATTGTACTTTTGTTTGCAATTTCAGGCCACAAAACACTCCAGCCAGAGTTAAAGGCATTGGTGTTTGAGGTTGTAAAGAGACAAAATGTGGAAAATGTTCAAATACTTTTACAAGGCGTTGTCTATTATTGTACACTGTGCCTGAAAACACAGAAGAAAACTAATCTGGTTTAACTGGTTGAATTATTGCTAGTTTCACTTCTTTATCTGCTTTTCATACCTGCAGCTTCGTAACAAGCGCATATTTTTTGGGGGGCATCGCTCATACCACAGCAGGGCTGACTGAGCCCTCTGGGAGGACAGAAACAAGAATCCATTCTTAGTTGAATCCAAATAACCAAAAAGCTTTTTCTCCATCCAAACACTGCTACAATTGCCAATATGCTCAGCCCAAAACCGGACCGGGAAGTCAAAAGTTGAACCTCCAAACCCATAAAAACATCCTTTTTCTTAACCAATCCTCTCCTCTCCCGCTTTCCAGGAGACATTAAAGCAAAGTGCCACAAGAGGAAAGCAAAGACTCTTTCCACTTTTTAAATTTGGCCCATTAACGAAGAACAATAAAAAAAAACTTGATCATAACCCTCGCAGATTTATTTTTGCACTTCTCTGGTCTCCATCCTGCTGCTTCCTTCCCTAAACCCGCAAAAAATGATTTTAAATAAACCTTTTTTTTCTTGCTGAACCCTGCAGCCCACTGTAAAAACTGACTGAACTCAGTTTGCTGTTGTGCTTACAGCAAAAAAAAAATAAAATAATAATACGTTTTTTTTGTCTCTGCTTACTAAACCTGCAGCATGTAGCTTAGCTGTAATAAATCAAAACCTTCTGACTTATCAGTAGAACAATATTTGGGATTGTAATGCCCTGTAAACTGCATACCTGGCTTTTTCTTTTCTGGAATTATATCAAATAAACTTGTTTTTTTTTTCCTCAGAGCAGATCATATGATATATCATATTTGTCATGCAAGAAACAGACAGACAAAAATGTGGAAGAGAGCAAAAGCAAAACATCCGCAATCGACTTCAGGGCAGAGAGTGATAAATATTCCCCAGGTACCAGGCTTTGAGCTCAGAGGACCAGAAACGCCTCTTCCAAAAGTCTTGAGAGTCTTAAAGCTACTGTCGCAGAGCGCTGGAAAAGTCCCGCAAAGCTGAGTGCTTTGTTGTTTTGGTGAACGCAGTGGAGACAAATACATCCATCAGCTTCAGCGTAACGAAGCGAAAGTTCCATCAAGTTGACTCCAGGCTGAGGAAGAACAATTTTCAGCATTTTTTTTTGTAATGATTGCAGCGTTAAGGACTAATGTTCATCAGCAGTGTTCAGAGCAAAAGTGTCCATCTGACCCCAGATGATGTGTTAGAGTTTTTATTAAAGTTTCCTCTCAGAAACCCCTGAGAGACACAAACAGCCTCGTCCTGGATGACTAGGATACACCTGCGTGTCGATCCAACTTCTGCTGAAGAAGAACTCGGACCGGTTGATGTGACGAGACATGGGGGCCTTCACAGCAGATTGAATTATTTAGTGTCTCGAAAAGCAAAAACCCAGAGAAGGACCAAGCTAACATTTTAGTCTCATCCAGCGATTCACTTCCGACGGTCAATTGAGTTTATTTTGCAGGCCAATCACAGAGCAGACTCGTTCTCCATGTGACAGGAAGTGGTGGTGGTGGTGGCCGCCTTTCCCTCCTTGTTGAGCTTCAGGAAGGTAGGTTTCTCCGTCACCACGGTAACGGGGCCTTCGTTGCTGCTTGGGTTTTCCACCGTTGTCAAGGCCCGTTTCTCTGAAGATTTGGTGGAGTCCACCTCCCTAAAAAAACACAATGACAAACTGTTAGGATTGTGGGAAATTCTAATATTTAGTTCCTGGATTAAAGTTTAATGAATGGAAAACCGCCTCAAAAATTTGGTTGCTAGGTAGATTTAGGACATTATTCCATTCTAGCTCTTTCAATTTTCTATCTTTACCCCCAACAGTCTGGGGTCAAGTTTACAATCAAGGTTACAGATTGTTTTCTAATTTTATGTTGAAGATAAATTTCTTGTCCATCATCAACAAGAATGGGATACAAGTCACTTTTTAATGAATGGGTGAACTCTACCTAGGTCTTAGTTGTTCATTTAGCAAATAAATAAAAACAAAATCTCGCCTAATTTATTAATTTAGTTTAAAGTACCGCTCTTCAAGTGGACGTTGTCACCTGACCTGAGAGGGAAAAATGTTTTTCTCACCCATTGTTTGGTGTTGGGTAAATGACCAAGAAGCAGGCGGTGAAGAACCCAAGAAGAGAGCCCCCAGAGGCCACCATGGGAATGACGATCACACTGTCCACAGCTTCCACTACGGCGCCCAGAGCTGAGGCCACCAGGATCTGACTGATGTAAGCCTGCAGAAATCACATTCACATTCATTTTGACGTGTCATTTACAGCATTCTGCATGACTGCAGCATAATTCACACTCAGAAACGTAGAAAAATCCTATCTTAATTAGAGTGTATTTATTGAAAATGGAAAGAAAAGTATATTTAAGCAAAGAACACCAGTGCAACAATTCTTGGTGCACATAAATAAAAGTATCTAGAGTATTTTTAAATGTGTATTTTGCTCTTCTTTTAGATGGATCAATGGGTATAGAAAGTTTTATTGGTTGTCAATAACTTACTGTCTCCGTGGGCAAATATTACAGAGGTCCTTTTAATTCGTTTGTAAATTTTTTTTTTTAATTATTCCATCATCTTTTAAAGGCAATACGGCTTTGTAAAGTTCGGCACCAACTACCGAAACAAGGTTATTTGGTTGTTTAGTTTGAATTAATCGGTATTTTTCAAAGTAAGGTTTTGTTCTCACTTTGGAAGAACTTAATTACAGTGTTTAATGGAGAATAAATTAATTAGGAACACCCACCTGGCAGGACAAGATGGCGCAGTCGATCCCAAACCCTCGGCGGGAGTTACCAGGACTGTGCTGGACGTACTGCAGGAAGCAAAGAAAGTCGGTCATTATTTCTGAGTGGCAGCCGAGTTAAATGCACAACTGCCTCTCGAGCAAAACTATTCAGCTAAACAGGCAAAAATGCTTTACATTTTTTAAAAGATAATAATGTTAATGTGATTCTAAATGAATTAAAAATGTCTGTTAAATCAGAGTATATTAAAAAAAATATCCAAAACGAGATTCAAGCTAATTTGACATCTTAAAGTGATAAACAACCTCCTCTGCTCTTAGTAGAGAAAATACACATTCATGCATCAAACAGAAGACAAGAAAGTATGATTTTATATCCTTCATGAACAAATTAAAGCTTTTGAACCAGATAAAGCTGAAACTTTTGAAAAATAAAAAAATTAAAATGACCTCTTTCATTTCGTGATATTGTCCCAGCAGCGCGTAGGGGCAGTAGGAGATGCTCATACAGATGAGGCCCATGGTGCTGATCATCACCATGGCAACATACACATTAGGGAAGATTGCCATTATAGCAGTTCCTGTTGAACGAGGACAGAAAATGTTTACTTTGAGCTGATTCTACCTCATTCTGCTCATCAGCCTCAGTTCCTCTTACCTATTGAGAATCCAAGCGTCCCCATGATGTAGATGACCTTGATGCTCAGGTCAAAGTTGTCCAGATACTTCTGAAGAACAGCTGGAAAGAAACGGGAGCAGGCTCAGCCATGTCGAGTGAAAACATATGACAAATACTTCAAAAACATGCATGCAGCTACCTGAGCATATAGCAGAAGTCATGGCGTAAATGACCAGCCCCCAGCATCCCATCTGAACCCCTCTGTGGTAATTTTCTAATGAGGTTGAGTTAGCAGGAGCCTGAGAAGAAGCAGGAGGAACGGGGAGTTAAGTGATTTCACTGTGAAATTAAAGATGGTGTCATGGTTTTTGATTAACAGTAGTAAACGTGAAAAAACAGATATTACAATGATTTTATATTAGGAGTTTTCTTTTTAACCTGTTTTACATTTTATATTTTCAAGTCTGCATGCATATACACTTATTTATGGCTATTACTAATATTGCTTTTGTGTAGTGTGGTGCAGTATGTCCACTCAGTTAATCCTAAATATCTCCCCTGGAGAATAAAGACACTTCGACTTTGCCTACATTTTTTTCTATCAGTTTGTTTACCCTGCTGGATATATAAGCACAAAATATTTTCCTCCTTTTTTAGCATTTCCTTGCTTTTTTGGACCTGTTTCAATCAGCTCTTTTCAAAATAGATGCAATATCTGAACTATATTATGCTGCATTAAATACAAGCGACATGTTGGATCTTGAATTTGATTACAAAATAATAAACTTTTTCTTATGTACACAAACTCTTCTCAAATCTGAGGTTATTCTGACTGCTGTCGACTTCAGGCAAGATGCTTTCTACGAATATCTACTCCACCAAACCCCAATGTTTGTTGTGCTAGTTCCGTACAGTGGGGTTTCCTTCGTAGATGACTTGTCCCATGAAGTCTGTGAAGAACACCGCCTGAGCAATGATGGAGAACCAGGTGAGCAGGTGACAGACGCAGAGTCGCAGCAGCTCTGGAGGCATCTTCAGCATGGAGAGCCACAGCAGACGTACGGTGGTCTCAACCTGAGCAAACGCACAAAACGTCTCCAGTAAGAGGCGCTCGGACGAGGAGCGAATCACCATCTGGACAAATACGGCCCTATTACAACTCGACGTCCTCACCTCGCCTTCCTCGGTCTCCGTGTCGCCGCTGGAGGAGTTCGTGTTGCCGCTGCGGTGTCTGCTGCGCCTCCTGTTCCGCCTCCGGTGTCGGGCCTCCACTTCGTACAGGTCGTTCATGCTGCGAGACGGCTTGATGAGGAGGGCTGCGTTGGCTCGGCGGAAGCGGTAACGGTGGCTCCCCACGCGGCCGTAGTATGAGAAGGTGCAGGACGGCTGGCGGTAGAAGGTGTGATGGCGGCGCGGCTGACGCATGGGAGCTCCGGTGCTGGCGGCTGGACAAAGAGGCAGTTTTATTAAGATCAAATCTAGCCTCTAAAAATAAGAAACATCATGTGTAATGTCTTACTAAATACAAAGGCACACAACATATTCAGACAATTATTTGTAAAACAGTTTAAAAGCCATATGTTATTTTCCTAACACTTTCTCGCTATTCATTATGTTATCACATCAAATCCCTGTAAAATACACTGCAGCTTGTGGTTGTACTCTGATCAAATGTGAAAAGGAAGACCCACTATGCTTCTTTGAACACTCTAGGATATGTCTATGGGCAAAGCAAAACATGTTCGCTACATTTTTTGCACAAATTGATTCTTAGAAAATGAGATTTCAGCCTGCTCAGTTCTGTCTACCTTGAGCAGTTTTAGGGCTTCATGTCACTTTAAATCCAAATAAGCTGCTGCTGGCCACGCCCCCAACTCAACGTTTACACTCGCAAGTAAAAATGGCTGTAAACACATGTGCATTTACACCACTGTTCATCTTTGAAAAGCAGAAGTTGAGCCTCCTGCACAACCAACAAGAATGTAGTAAGTGGTTTCTGAATAGTAGGTCAACAACAAAACACTTTTCTTTTCCAGCAGCCATTGTACAGCGAATGCAGCAGTAAAACCGGCTGACCAAATGTGTTGGAGCTTCGCTTGGGTTGCTAGGTGAGGGGCTGGACTTCTATGGGGTTGCTAGGTAACGTGCTAATATGTGATGCTATATTCAGTAGGTGTTAGAAACGTCTCGTTTTCCAGACACAAAAAAAATTATTTATTACCAAAAAATGTCTGGGTGGTTTTTGTTTTTTTGTTTTTTTAAGTGTTTGGGATGTTTTTAGAAACAGAAGAGACCAAATTATATGAAAACGTGCAAAATGTGAATTTTGCATAATACGTCTCCCATTGTGAATGCTTCTGCCAGGCGCTGCCTTGTGGAGGTTCTGACCTTTAACCATCCCGGCGCGGTGTGCTTGTCCTTTAGAGCTCAGCCTGTCTGAGCTCCCCATGTCTGCGTTTGTCACGCTGGCCAACAGTCGCCCGTTCAGAGTCCGCTGCTCGTTCAGCTGGTTGTTCAGCAGGGCCTCCTGCCCGTCGTCGTTCTCCATCTCCTGCAGGAAAGCCGACAGGCGGGAGATCCTGGGCGCCGGAGTGTGTGTGTGTTGACTGGCGTGGTGGGGGCGAAGCAAGTCTTCGCTGCCCGTGCTGCTGCTGCGCCTGATGCTGGCGAGCCGCGGACGGGAGCTGCTGTGGTCGGGGCTGAAGAAGGACGGGATCCTCGGTGGGGTCCCGTGGTAAGGAGAGAGGCGCTCGGCAAAGATGGACGGCTCCAGGTGGCACAGGAACAGAGCGTCGTGGTCCAGATGGTCGAGGGTGGCGTCCGCCATGGCGAGAACGCTGTCGCTTTTACCTGGAAGGAAGACAAGAAGGAAGTGTGATAAAAAAGAAGAGTTTTAGACGACGTGCCAATAAGGGGAGCCGTATCTTCTGGTCTGAACTTACTTCTGACCAGCTCTACTTCCAGGAAGTCCATGTCTCCTGGCTCTGAATGATCGTCGCCGTAATCGTAGAAGTCGTAGGTTTCTATCGTATCATCCTCGCCGATCATTTCCAGCTTGGGAGCAGGAAGTCCAGGCCTGCCATTGGCTGACGGCTGCAGGTGGTTGGACTTTGGACTTTCCTGAAATGAGATTAACTCTAAATATACGGCACATAGTTTTTTAAATTCTCCCATTTCTTTACATTTTCCTCCAAAGGAAACAGGTAGTTGATATTTTTTACTTTGCCTTTTCACAAATTATTGCGGAGTGTGTCATTAATAAAAACAAGGTAAGTAAACGCTAACTTGAATAAATAGAAAGAACTGGAGTGAATGGACAGAAAAGCCTGGAGATCCAAACCTTTTTAGAGACTGACAGATATCAGTTTCCTTGGAAGCGAACTATAAGGAAACTGACTCGACTCTTTTGCTCTGTTCCGTACCTGATCGAACCGGTCGCTTTGTGGCGAATATTGCTGTTCTTCAATGCTTAAGAGATGGAGAACCACCGAGATGGTGAACAGGATGGCAGTGAAAATGAACAAGATCTGCTCCTGGGACTTGAAGATCGCTCCGAGAAACGTGTGTGTCCAGTCCAAACCCCCAAGAGCATAGCCGACTGCACCGCCGAGGCCTGGAAACATGGAGGTGTTACGAGATAAGCATCAGGTTTGTCTATATGCAACATCTAAAATGACAGGATTGGATCTTACCAGCAGAAGCGGCGTGGATGTTGAGCGCCATGTCTTGCTCCTCCGTATCCGCGACATCCAGCAGGTACGCCCTGATTGGTCCCTCTGTGGCGTCTGCACAGAAGTCCAGCACTACGACGCCCAGCACAGTGAGAACGATGCCTATTGGCTGCCTGCCCTCCTCGTCGCCAAGCGACAGACCTGACGGGGCAAAAGAAGGAAAACAGTGAAACGGTGATTAGAAACACACATCAGTAAAGAAAGAAGAATGACATGTTGTCGACATTAGCAGCTAAGTGACCCAAGGACAAAAATTAAGATCTTTTTACTCATAACTAAATGTCAATAAATCTAACCCTTTCATGCGTAGCGGTCACTGCAGTGGACAGCTCTCTAAAAGCCATTTTCTTGTGGCTCTTTATGTTATAATGCACACAGACCACTGAAGTGGACACTAGAGCATCATACAACACACTGCCAACTAGTGGCCATCCAATGCAAGTGCAAGAAAATCTTTCTCAAATCCAATATGGCAAAAAAGCAACTCAGGAATATCAAGTCCCTCCTTCTACTATAGACGACTCTTGTAGGTTAAAAAATATTATGACATCTCCTAAACACAAAAACTACTGATGTATTATCCTAATAAGAACCTTGTATTTGGAGAACATCACAACTGATCACCTAGAAAAAACCTTCACAAAATCTTTTACACACATTTTTTTCTACGCCTTAAGAAAATCAAAAACATTTTGGAAAAAATCCCGACATAAAGGATCATAATTCATAAATTTTGAAAAATGAAAGTAAATAAATACACAATTGCATGTGGAAATGATTTAATAACTTAATTAAATGTTGACATCTCTACATAATTTCAATATGTAGTTTAATTACTTTGTTCCTGCGCAAAATAACAGTTTTCTGCATTTTAATTTTTAATGCCAAAGGGAAATTATATATAAAATATATAATATAAACATATAAGATAAATATTATTCAATAAATTAATGAGTAACTTATTGAAAAATCACAGACAGCTACTGCATTCCCTGACATTTGAGCTTCTGTGGACATAAACCAGGTAATAATCACAGCTGCACAAATGTGATCAATAACTTATTTGTGACTTAACAGCTGCATGACCTAGCCTACTGCAGAAACGGGTCACATTTCCCATCCTGCTTTGCATGTTGTGGGTGACCTTGTCCGTTTTTCTCTCAAAATACTCACAGCAATGAGTTCGGGGGGCCCGAGGGAGGAGTAGTTGCATGAATATGTGTGAACAGTGCAGAGTCGGAAGTCTGTACT